>NC_022021.1:53942034-53951561 GCF_000317375.1 Microtus ochrogaster
GTGTGTGTGTGTGTGTGAGAGAGAGAGAGAGAGAGAGAGAGAGAGAGAGAGAGAGAGAGAGAGAGAGATATTTTGGAGATTAAACTGGAGAAAGTGGACAGGTAAGTAGTGGTGTTGACAGTGCTATCAGGATTTGATACAAAGGCTTCACTGGGGTAAAGCCTTGTTAACATCAGGCCAGTGGTTTGCATACTTTAATGCATGCAAAAAGGTATTGCTAACACTTAATTCCTTGAGTCCTAGCCTTCAAGATTCTGGTTCAATAGGCCAGGGATAAAGACTGAGTCCAGGGATTTCCATTTCCAACAAACTCAATACAAAGTCATTGGTCCATACAGTTAAGAACCAAATTGTCCGTGCTGACCTTGAACTTATGGGATTAAGCAATTCTCCTGTCTCTGCCCCTAGAGTAGCTGGGTCTACACACATGCACCATTAGACCTGAATATATTTTAACACAAGGCCAACGTGTGTGTGTTTAACTTCCTTGACTTCTGACTCCAAGGTTGTTCTGAATGTTTGTCATATCTTCTCTGTTTTTCTTGAAAGCACTACTTATTAAACATAATATATTTAGCCCCTTCTCCAGTACACAGACCCTTAATTTCTTCAAGCCCCTGGAGTTCAAACAGGATGGGAGCTGTGGGAAAGGAGAAAAAGAAAAACATCAGGAAACCCAGATATATTCTCAGTAGTAGGGCCAAATATGTCAGAGAGTGGGATTTGATCAGTAGTCTGTGGATGAATACATGAAGGAGTAAATGTGTTACAGTACGAAAGCTTCCAAACTCAGGTAAGGAATAGTAAGATACATATGTCCCAATCTTAATTTATACTGAAAAATATATTTAAATGTCTTGTATTTGGTTTGACAAATGGATTTTTGTGAGGCACGTGGAGTAAATAATACTTTGGATTCTTCTGGGAGATTGGAACCACTCCAAGTACTATCATAGAAAGCAAAATTAAAATTAAAAACATAGCTGGATGTGGCAGAATTGAACGTAGGCATTTAAGGTCAGCCTGGACAGGATGGCAAGACCCCCATCTCAAAAAATATCAATTAAAAATATAACTCTCCATTGTCTATTTTTGAAAATATGAGATCTCAAGTGGAAGTTGTCATGTCTTCTCTGTTTTTAGGAGGAGTTAAATGTACACACACACACACACACACACACACACACACACACATAAAACAATTAAAAAATAAAGGCCATGAATTAATGAATTAGAGAGAGAAAGAGATGCAGAGTTGGAGGGAGGAAAGGTAAGGGAGAGGATGATGTAGTCAAATTTTAATTTCACAAAGTGAAAGAATGAAAAAATAATGATGAAGAACCACCGACAATATTCTCTTTTAAATAAAGTAAAAGTTTCTGTTCAATGTTTAAAATCTAAAATCACAGAATCACCAATAACTTCTTTTCATTCCTTATGCCTGTTGATTTGATTCTAAAATCTGGGTCACTTTAATAATTACTCTTAACAGCAACAAAAGCCCCCTCAGACCACAGGCTCACTACTAAAGGCTGAATAAGCTACACTCTAGAAAGTGAGTCCTGGGGATGGCGGGAACTGTGGAGTCAGATTACTGTGATCTGCCTTGGAATTATCAGTTTGGTGCATTCCTCATAAGGAGGCTGACAGTACTTGTCATGACCCTTTCTGCTCTTAAGATTTCCTTCCCAGAACAGGGCCAAGGGCTCAGCTCTGGACATTAGGTGGGGACCCCCTTAGTCCTCTCTGTCTTTCCGGGGGGGTGAGGTACCATGAAGTCAAGAGAATACCTTAATTCTATCTCCGTGCTGCCATGGAATCAGCCTTCCAAGAACAGGGGAGAAAGGAGATTACCTAAACATAAACCTGGATACACAGAACTCTAAAGTTTTCTAAGCTGATCTTCCTCCTGCCAGATGAGTGGGGTCAGAGAGGAGAGAAATGCCCAGGGCAGGTCAGTTCCAAGATCACCAACTAGTCAGTGCCTGAGAAGGACGGTAAGCCCACAGTCTGGGCTCCACACATGTTCCTACATTTCTGGCATGCTCTGCTCTCTCAGAAAGGGGAGAAGTCTTGTTGCTTCAGCTCCAGCCTCCAGGCTCCTGCCCTACTTGAGTTCCTGTCTTGGCTTCCCTCAATGATAAACTGTGACGAGGAAGCATAAGCCAAATAAATCCTCTCCTCCCCCAAACTGCTTCTGATCATGCGGTTTATCACAATACTAGAAGCCCTAGCTAGGACAGACAGCTACCACCAACTCTCAATTCAACAAATACTTGCTGAGCACCTGCTATGTGCTTCGTACCACCATGTGCGCCGGCAGCACCAGAATGAACATGGCACGCATCTCGTTACAAGGTGGTTCTGGCCAGGGAAGTCAGCTTTCATTGCTCTGTTTGCCTTTCACCCAAGTAGCCCTGACATCACAGATGAAATGGGCTGTTATTCCTAAATTCCCATTTTTCTTGAGTATAATTACTCCATGTCCTTAATGTATAAGATATTTGTCCTATTCAAATTTTAACTTTTGGATATCAGAACGGATCCTTCTCAAATACAAGGTGTATGTTATATGGTGGCTGCCTTCTTATTTTCTGATATCTACCCACTCGTACCTCAAAATTTCAGTGGAGAGTTGAGGAATTTAAAGGGCCTAAAAAAATCTGACCTGTCATGTTAACTATTTTATTCTGCCACATAATGTCTCAACTTGGAATACATTTTTATTTTTTTTTTCTGGTTTTTCGAGACAGGGTTTCTCTGTAGCTTTGGAGCCTGTCCTGGAACTCCCTTGGTAGACCAGGCTGGTCTCGAACTCACAGAGATCCGCCTGCCTCTGCCTCCCGAGTGCTGGGATTACAGGCGTGCGCCACCACCACCCGGCCTGGAATACATTTTTAAAAGATAATCAGGAACAATAAGGAGTCTCTGCCTTATGAAAGATCTCTGTCAGCTTCACCTTGGAACCCTGAACCTCAGTTTTTAGTTCATCTGCATCTGGACTACTTGGACACACATGGTCTCAATTACGTGGTGGTTTGTAAACATCCACCTTAGGAGGATAAAGCTGAATCTGGAAGAGCGTGAGGATAGCATTCCCAGCAGACACTGACCCTGGGCATAGGCAATACTTAAGAAACACTGGTTCCTTTTAGTACACAGCACTGACGAACAGATGATTTCAAATGCTGTGAAACGGTCAATTCTAGTGCTGGCTCTGTCACATCCAAGGAAAGCAGGTTCTGCCACAGAGTTTGGACTCTGCTTCTTCCACTGTCCCATACAGCCACCTGTCATGCCTGTAGTGGTCAGGAAGAATCAGCAAACTATGCCTTTCTGGCTAAGTGGAGCCAACACTCTATGGGCCATTGTTTCATGGGCCCACACTGTCATCCCCAAAGTTGTCCTATCAAGACACTTGTCAATGGCTCTGGGAGGCTTCCCATTCTGTGAAAAGAGGGTTGGAAAAGGCTTTTAGGAGCATCAGCTCATAGGTCACTCCAACCAGCCTAACAATGCCTGATTATTCAAGAGACTCCAATTCATTTTCCTCTGCTCCTCCCCCACGGTTACTCCTGATAGAAAACTAATTTGCAGAAAAATAGCCCCTGCCAGCTAACTTATTCTCTGAAATGTATGCTGACCCTGGAACTCTTGTCTCGGTGGGTCCTTATTCTCCTTGACAAAGCTTCAGTCTTGAAAAGCAGACTTCTCCTTTAAAAAGCCTCCCTCAGCCCCTTTGGCACCTAAACGGGGAGACGCTTTCTTTGACTAGTCTTTGCTTCTCTTTTTCACGTGTGTGCCGAAACAGGCACTTTCCCTTTTCAGCTCACTCCCTTTCGTGTATTAATGCAGGCAGCAATGGAGAAATGTGGGCAATTTTTTCCAGTCTCTGCACTTGGCCAGCCCATGGGTGATGGATGAAATGTAACATGCTCTCCCTTACACATCACTATTTAAATGAAGCGCCTGGGCCTCCTGGTGATGTATGGTGTTATCCAAAGCGCCTGACACGAGCAGGGAGCCAAGGCAGCCTCCACCGTTCTCTGCGTAAATGATGACGCTAATGGCATTTGGTGCAAATGAGACTCCTATAGAACATGCTGGGCTTGTTTATCTCCTTATTCTTTCTCTTTGTCAAGAAGCCTTTCTCTTTTCTCTCTGGGGCTTCACTAGTGTGGTCTGGCTGAAATTATTGGGGGAGGGGGGAAGGTCTCCAAGAGTTCAAGATTTTGTAACTAATATTGAATGCCAGAGAGAAGGGAAGCCAAGGTCAGGTTAAGAATAAAGAAAATTGATTTAGAGGTCAGGGTCACTGGTACGAAAGGCCCTAAACATTGCCAAAATATTTTCATTATCACTGCTTTTGTTGTGGAAAAGAACAGGCCCTATGTAAGGAGGCTAAGAGAGGAGAGAGACGCCTTCTTGCAGAAACCCGCAGGATCAGAATTCTCTGTGGTTTGTTGAGTTTCTATTTTCCTAGCTTCTTTGCCTGCTGTCTGCCTCCCTTGTATGTGGCTGGACCTTGATAATGAAGCCCTTTCTTACAGTGTGGAGCCCTGGACTTGGAATGAACTCTTTTTCTCGCCATCCTTTCTCCCCCACACCCCTCTCTGCTCCTCCCTTTCTCCCTACAGAAGCTTGAAGACAAATTCTTCCAGTTCTATTTGGAGGAGCGAGCTATGTAATGCATCACTGTGCTTCTTTCTACTTTCTGCCTATGCCTACAATATATCTACAAGGCAGGGCTGTGTATTTTAACAAACTCTTGGTATTATTGGATCTCTGACCCGATTTTGTTTCTATATTCTGAAGCAGAAGACACTCCAGTGGCATGGAATTAGCAACACATTCTGCTAGTGTGTTAATTGTGGTGAGAGTTGTTGGCAGGATAATCTCCTAGCACAACACAACATTTATTTTTTTATTTAAATTTGGTAGCAATTTCATATTGTGCTTAAGGAGAGGTGCCATGACTTAACCCACTTGGGATTTACTATACATTCAGGGGTGGGGGTAGGGGAGGCTCCGCTTCATGCAGTGGTGCAGAAGGAATTATGTAATTTTTTTTTCACTTAGCAGGAAAGCTGCTAGAGCTGATTTCTATTTTTTTTTATGAGAAATTGACATTCCCCTGCAGTGGTTTGGGACATCCTTGGGCCCCAACACAGTATCTGAAAGCAGTGGTAGCTAGCCAGTAGCAAATTCCTTACTTTGATAAAAGCAAATACACAGAAAAAGCAAAATCTTCCAGGCCAGAAGGACCAGTTTTCTCTAATAGCCAGCCCTTCTGCAACTCTCAAAGACCAGAAGTGACATTGTATGAACTTGGCTAGCTCCATAAGTGTGTGGATAGATGTCTTGGCTGGGTATTCCATTTCTGTGAAGAGACACCAGGACTCTTATAAAGGACAACATCAAATGGTGGATGGCTTGCAGTTTCAGGGGTTCAGTCCATTACTATCACAACAAGAAGTAAGGTAGCACACAGGCAGGCATGGTGCTGAAGAATGAGCTGGAAGTTCTACATCTTGATCCATAAACATGAGAAGGAGACCGTGTGCCACACTGGGCATAGCTTGAGCATATACCACCTCAAAGCTTGCCCCCACAGTGACACACTTCTTCCAACAAGGCCATGTCTACTCCAACAAGATCACACCTCCTAATAGTGCTACTCCCTACTGGTCAAGCATTCAAATACACGAGTCTGTAGGGGTCATTATTATTCAAACCATAACAGTGGGGGAATTCAAGAAAGAGGGAGGGTAGATCAACAGATAGACCCTACACAAGAGGACAGTCTCCCACCCTTACCTTAAGGGCAGGAGGCATCTCTAAATGAAGAGAAAGGTAGGATCCATTTAGCATGGTATGCTATTCAATTCTGCTACTTATTCTCTGCTCTCCACTGTGCAGCACAGCCCAGAAGTTTGAAGCAGGACAGACAAGGGCTACCTCCTCCAGTGCCATCGACCTGCTGTCAAGTCTTTCTCCAGAATAATCCATGGCAAGAATATGATCTGGAACGTAGTAAAATGACTGGGATCCCAGTTCCCTGCTTCTACTCCACATCCTGCCTTTGGGTATATGATTTCTTCCTTGGGCCTGCGGCAAAATTTAGGTAAGAACTAAGTAAGGTGGTATTTGTAGAGACCTCATTACTGATCTGGCCTGTGACCAAGTTAGATTTCTATGCTTCCGGAGTTGAGGAGTCACATTTACTGAGGCCATGTTAGGGGCCATATACCACACAGAAAGCAAGGTATTAACAGAGATGAACCAGAGGGATCATGGAAGACAATTCTCATAGAACCTTGAAGACGTGGGTTTTCAATTCTCTTTCTACATATAGGAAATCTGGATCTTAGCCAAGAGAGATCATGCTGTCAAGAACAAAAAGTTTCATATTGATTTGCCTGATTGATTTGCCATATTTGAAATCAGTGATTTTCATCTATGGCTATTTGGGGTAGCTACCAAAACAATGGTACCAAGGCCCGTATCCAGACCAGCTGATTGACAGTGTTCATGTAGACTTTAAGAGTTAAAGAAGGGTTTGGTGAGTGAGGAAACCACTGTCTTCATCTTGTTCTACTGCGAACTCACACTGCAAAGTTCCACTGTTCATGCCTACAAAGTAGGCCCTTAACAGAGGGGATTCACCTTGGCTGCTCAATGATCTTTACACCAGTACCAATGAAAGAGCTACTGGGGGCTCTCAAGCTATCTCTGATTTCAGAACAGCCACACAGAAATGATAGCACATCACCTCTAGAATCTTTGTAGTTGCCCCTGGACCTGTCAACTTTAGCCTCCACAGAGTCTGCCAATCTTCTGCAGCGTGGTGTCATCCCCATTGCTACCTTGTTTACCTGAATATCCGTCATCCCTTGCCTGGACAGTTACTATAGTCATCTAATAACCATTTGTATCCAGCCTCATCATTTTCTAATCCTTTTTCACAAAGCAGCCAGTGTGATATTTTCAAAACACAATTGTTGAACTTGCCCTGGCTGTGAATTAGTGGTAACTGTCAGAATCATAATCTGGGATGCCAGTGTGAGCCCTTCATAAAGCACAGGGTTCAGATTGGTACCAGATCTCTATCCAGACTAGTGGTGTCTGGTTCTTTGTGATGGATTTTTCTTTAGGCCATCAGCTCACAAAAAACTACATGGAGACTTGTTATTAATTATAAAAGCTTGGCCTATAGCTTAGGCTTGTCCCACTAGCTCTTAAATTAAACCATTTCTATTTATCTATGTGTTTCCATATGACTCTGAATCTTACCTCTCCTCCTGCATGTCTTATTCCCTTTGTATCCCGCTGACAACTCCGCCTTCTTCCCAGAGTTCTCTCTCTGCCCTGAAGTCCAGCCTCTACTTCCTGCCTCACTATTGGCAGTTCGGCTTTTTATTACACCAATCACAACAATACATTTCACACAATGTACAAATATCGCACAGCAGTCCTTGCCATCTTAAGAAGCACACAAAAGCAGCAAAGTAGCAAGGGGTGCTGCTGTTGATGAAAAGCAAAGCAAGGGCATGATGTAGATGTGCTTCAAGAAAGCCCAGGTCTTGTCCAGCCCTGAGCAAGACATATCTAAGATAAGTCTAAGCCCCCACTTACTTCTGGCCCCTCCTTTGTTGGTCCAGAAAGAAGAGGAGCTAATTATAATAGGGAACAGTATGGGTGCTTTTCTATTTTGATTGATGGGTTTGGGTTATGTATTTATTTACCGAACATATCTTTACTTATGATATTTTTCATTTTAATTATATGCATGCCTTCTCATGCATAAGCATAAGGCAATAATTGAAGTGGTTCCCCCCCAAATGTTCATTCATAAGATCATTTGCCTTACTGCACAAGTATCCAAACCAATCTAGGCTAGGTTGGAGAACAGCTTGGCTTCTAGTTCCAGGATTTTTGGTCACAAAAGTGAATTACTAGGGAGTTACCAGGGGTTATAGGATAGAGTAAGGAGTTTGTTGAGGTATGTGTATAGCTTGATGCAGGTGGGGGTGCTGGGTTCTTAAACTAAACCCTGTAACCCTGTAACTATCTTCCTCGACTTGGTTCTTAAATTTCCTTCCCTACTAGCCAGGTCCTGAGGTGAGGCCATTGTGTGGGCTCTGTGGACAGGGTATATGTTCACACTTCATAGGTTCATAGCACACGTGGTGTCATTTAGCTTGAGGAAAGAGGCAAGCACTTCTCTAGTTCCCCCTAAAAGGCTGGATTTAACCTGTCAGCTGCCCTGACACTGAACCTGCCTCCCTGAGTCATTGTGCCAGATAAGTGTGAGATTTAAATAAAACACAGAGCATTCCTTAGGGAGTTCTGACTGAACCCAGGCTGTCAGTCTCTCAAGCCCTGGCTCTAACCTTTGCTGTTCTCAGTGGAATTCAGAGAAGTGATGCTCTCTGGGGAATTCTACAGAGAGGCAACTCTGAGCAAGGCAACTAGGAGAGGCGGTGCCTTGCCTTCCTTCAAGGCCACAGGTAGGCCCATGGCAGTCAGCCAGTGTGTTCTCTCTCACCTCATCTAGTTAAGGCCTCAATGTCTTTGACCTTCAAAGGTTAAAAAGTGAGATAAAACTTTCGAAGAGGAAATCTTTCTTGGGAGATGGGAACTTAGATCGCATGGGAAATGGTTATGCTTGGTGTCTGACCTCCATTTCATGTCGATTCGTCCAAGGCTACCTACTTAACAGGTGAGGCAGAGACAAAGAAAATGAGATTTTAATGAGATAATCTACGGTTGCTCTTTTCTACCAGGTCATTGCTTTTCTTTGCAGACTCAGAGCTTGGCACAGCATTTTCAAATTCTCCGTGGGAATAATCCAGCCAATGGGCAGCATCTGAGAACCTGTTCACACAGCCCTTCAACATTTCTGAGCTCCTATGTGTGTTGTCTCCAATTAAAAAAAAGCAAAACAAATAAAGCCATACTTTTCTGCTTGCTTTAACTAGAACTTTTAGTATCTTAAGAGATGAAAACATTTTGTTCTGACTTTCAGCTAAATACTTGTATGTCTTTAATGAATAAAAGTGAAGGCAGAGCCATTGTGACACTAACACCCACCCAGATTCCACAACTAATTCCTGATTTCCAGACATGGGTAATTCGTGCCACAGCGTCCTGTCATTTTCTTGACATTATTCAGGTCACTGTTGAACTTTGTTTGACAATTCCAAATCAGCTTGAATCAATTCTTTTTCTCCTCCTCTTCTTCTTTGTTGTTGTTGTTGTCGGTTTTTGTTTTCTTTTCGAGACAAAGTTTCTCTGTGTAACATCTCTGACTATCCCAGAACTTCCCTGGTAGACCAGGCTGGCCCTAAAGTCACGGAAAACTGCCTGCCTCTGCCTCCTGAGTACTGGAATTAAAGGTGTGAACCACCACTGCCCAGCTTCAAATTTTAAGAAAACTATAGCAGCTGTGTATTTAAAACAAGACTACTTTTTGTCAGTAAATTTTTTTTTTAATTTATTTATTTATTGAGGATTTCTGCCTCCTC
>NC_022021.1:53951661-53952738 GCF_000317375.1 Microtus ochrogaster
CTTTTGTTGTATGATAGGGCCTCTCTTGGGTATATTCCCAAGAGTGGTATTGCTGGGTCCAGGGGTAGGTTGATCTCGAATTTCCTGAGGAACCTTGTCAGTAAAAATTAATAGCAAAGAATTGGAGAGATGGCTCAGTCATATAGTGCCTGCCATAAAAGGATGAGAACCCAGGTTCAGATCCCCATAAAAAGCTTCAAGTACTTATAATTCCAGTGCTGGAGTAGTGGAGACAGAAGGATTCCAGGGCTTATTGTCCAGTTACCTAGTGTAATCATATCGGTGAGCTCCATGTTCATTGAGAGCCCTGGGAAGATGGCTTAGGTTGACAAACGCACATGCTCCCAAAGATGATGACCTGAGTTTCTGGGCTCAGACAGAGACACTGATTCCCACAGATTGTCAACTGACCCCCACATGCAAACTGTGGCAGGTGAATGTATACACACACGTATTGGCACACATGCATACACATTCTAAATAAGATGTAATATAAAAATTAGATTTATGGTATTTGAAGTGTCTTAGCGTTTTGCCTGCATGCATGTCTATGTACCACTTGTGTACCTGGTGCCTCCGGAGGCCAGAAAAGTGTGTTGGGTCCTAGGGAATTGCAGTTATAGAGGGTTGTTAGCTACCATGTTAGTGCTGGGAACTGAATTGGATACTCTGCAAGAACAAGTTGGAATGATTCTGAGCGAGAGGGACCTTGGAGACAGGTGAGAGCCCGTGGTGGGTGAGGGACAGGCAAACACCACTCAGAAAGAGCTTAGGTGAGAAATTTATTGAGAGAAGGAGAAAGGGGAGAGAAGACACTGGCCTCTGGGGACCAGAGCAGCAGAAGAGAGACAGAGACAGAGAGATGCAGACAGAGAAAGGGGAAGAGGAAGAAAAGGAAGAGAGTGAAGTAGGCAGAGTTTCACTTTTTAAAGAGACAGGGTACTGCCTGCCCTTCATGCAGAGTGTAATGTGACAAAGTCTGTCAAGTCCTCAAAGGGCATACCCCATTCATCTGGGTATTAACACAAGTGATCTTGTCCACTGAGCCATCAGTCCAACCTAAGATTATTTTTTTTT
>NC_022021.1:53952850-53997869 GCF_000317375.1 Microtus ochrogaster
CACACACACACACACACACACACACGTGGGGAGAAGGGGAAGGAACAAGAAGAGACAAGGAAGGGAGGAGAGGGAGGGGTGTGGAGAGGAGGAGAAGGGAGAAGAGGGCAGGAGGGGAAGAATAGGATTCCTGGATCCACAGGGCTTTCTGTAAAGGAAAGACTGTAGAGTGGAGCATAGGGAATGTTTGAGGGGTATTAAAGGGAAATAGGCACAACTGAGGCTCTCTCTGGATTTACTTAGAACATTGAAAGACCATGAAAGTGTACTGCTTTTCTTGTAAAAATGATCTTATGTTCCCACTGTCTTCAGCTCATGGGAGAAATACCCTATTACAGAGGTCATAAAAGATGTCAGAAACAGACCCTCGGCATATATTCAGACTTCCCCTTTCTACTTTGTCCAAGACAACCTTACTTTCTTCTCCTTCTCTACCTCGTTTTGACCCTGTCATCTCTTTTCCCACCCAGTCCACAGAACTTTCCCTTTACTCCATTGGCTCTCAAGCCCTGGGGTTCCCAGCTGGGTGGTGGAGAGCTGGGGTCTTGAACATAGGAAATAAAGTGGTGGACTACACTAGTAAGCTTTGTGCCACCATGACAAAGATCCCGAACCGGTATAACTTGGACAAAGGGTTTCTTTTGACTCAGGGTCTCATACTTTCAGCCTGCTCAGTTGATCCCATTGCTTTTGGACTGAGTGGAGGCAAAGCATTATAGTAGGAATGCATATGGTGGATCAAAAATGCTCCCCTTGTGTCAGCAAAGAGACAGAGAAGAGGCTAGGGCCCAGATATCTCCTTCCTGTGCAGGTGTCCAATGACCAACCTCTTTCATGTCCCAGGGACATCAGAGGCTAGTGACCTGCCTTTTGAAACAGGACACTTTGGGAAACCAGTGCTTGTCCAGACCATAGCAGGTGAGGAAGAGGTGGTGGTGGCGGTGGTTGGCTGATTTTCACCAGTACTGTGTATTCCTGCTTGTTTTAACACTGAAATTTCCTTCTGAGGTCCATTGTTCTTTGTGAATCTAGTGGGCAATTCCTATAACCCTAATGAAATCTTTTGGCCATGTCCTTCCCCAGCCCTCTTTCCTTTAGCCCCTCAAAAGAATGCCCCAGTCTAGGCTGCACAGCCTTCCTTCTCATTCAAAGGCCACACTGTATGTTTTCATCTGATGATGCAGGCTAGGCAGCTTATTTAATCATCGAGCATTTTCTGTGTGATTAGCATCTTGCCTGGCTGAGGATGAGAAATTCAATCATCTGAAGCCATCGAGTGTGGGAGTAGATACCAGACTTCCTTCTACTTAAAACTCTCCATCAGTTGCTCCTGCTCCCTGTGACCCTGTACTTGTTTATTCTGGAAAGGCTTGATGATCTAAAACTCGCTTATTCAGAAACCCCGCCCTTCGGACTCATATGTGGCTAATGTGTGTTACTTTGAAATCTGCATGGCCAGTTGAACTCCTGCTTCTTCGGTTTGCCAGGCCTTGCCTAGTCTGTCTTGTTCTTCGGGGCCTGGAGGATCCCAACACCATTTTCTCATTGCTTAGAGTGTCCTGCAGATGAACTCAATCGCTGCCATCCTCCTGCAGAAGCACAGGTCATGTTTGTTTCTGCCTCCTTTCTAGAATATGCATTAGAAACCCAATGGCTGGACTTAGGAAACCTGCTATGGGAGCCCAAGGCATTAGAGCCAATGGAAGGGATGTTGCCTTGCCCTGAGGAACTGAACTTTGGGCTTGGGTCTGTAGTCATACGAGGCTTTAGAGTAAGTCTCCTGACCCTGTGGGTGTCTATGTCTCAATCTGCCAGTAGGGGTTAGCAGCATCCAGACTTCTTTGTTAACCAGGGTTTTGTGGGTGATAAGGAATATAGCTATAGAAAAGATTTTGAAGGAATATCCTTTTCATAATTAGCTTGGAGACAGAATCATTCATAATTAATACTCTCAAGTCCTTAGTAATTATTTTTCTTTATAATATCTCAGATTTGGCAGAAAGTAATATCAAGGGGTGTTAAGAGAAAACCACCCCCGGACTGAGGCTTTCTCCTGACCGTACAGTGATACTGACTCCTCTTCCCAAGGAGTCATCTCTTCCTGCTCACACACATCTCATAATAGAAAGACAGCTGGGTTATTTCCCCAACATTGCCTTCCTGGCTCTTCGATGTTGTATTCTTGTGTAAGGCAAAAAGAAATATCCTTTCGTGAAAATTTCACCCACTTGCCCTACTGCAATTCAATTTACCTGCCATTCACCAAGCGCTTGGCATAGCAAGATCGTCAGTAAGTCACCTGGGGCTCCACAGATAAATTCAGAGTGCCTACTTCACTCTAGACTGCTCAAAGAGTATTCCTAAGATGTGCTCCGTAGGTGAAGAGTCAAACACAGCCGTGGATTTTGTTTTGTTTTGTTTTTAAGGTAAGACTTCTTCCACTGCTAATATGGAGTCACAGGGCCCAGAATTAACCTTCCCTTCCTGGAACTGACAAAATAAGGAGCACAACACAGAGCGGCGGTTTTTAAACGCTGAGGTTCAAGGCAGAGGATATCAGATAAAGTAACAAAAGCTCCAATGTGCCTGAGTCGGTAAACAGTGTCCTCTAAAACAGAGCCCCTCATCATCTCGCTGCCTTTAGAGCCTGGGTAGCTTCCATTTGGACACTCGAGGTGCGGGAGTCCTGTGCACCGTGTGAGGGGACACAGGAGAGAATTCTGCAGACCAGAACACTTAGAGTTTGCAGGACAGAATACTGAAGAGCAGAGATGCCCCTCCCAGAGGCTGCAAACACAGTAGAGCCCCTACCTCAAAACCCCAAATATGCAACGAAGTACCAGCTAATGCATGTAGAAAACTGTCCAATGTGGACGGTGACACACCCCAAAACTAGAGGAAATAGCACCACAAATAGAGATCACTTCCACCAGACTGAAAAATCTCATAATGTTTAGGTCACTGGGTAGAGGTTTCAGTATGCCCTTCTATCAGTAAGGAAATGTTATTCACCCTAGACTAAACACACTCTGGGCGCCATGAAAAGAATCTTCAAAACAAGACCCAGAAGGAGTAAACTGTTTCTAAGCTACTTAACTGAACCCCAGAACAAAACTAAGAAATATGTATAGGAACATAAAAGTAGCCAGTACTCAACGAAGTAAAATTCAGAAAATATTATATTCTGTAAAAATACCAGATATGCAGAGGCAAAAAGAAAAAAATAGAATCAATCATGAGGAGAAATATCATCCAGCCAAAACCAAGCCAGAATTCACGTAGATATTAAGGGTGCTGCAACAATTTCTGTCAGTATTGCCTGTGGTCATTTAGTGAATACAAATATAAGAGAGATTTCAAAGCCCCAAACTGAACTTCTTGTAATAATACCCAATTTTTTCATGTAAATAATATTTCCATGTACAGTGTATACTTGTAGAAAACTTTTTAATCACAGATAATCGGATGGAACGATCTGGCGGGTAGCACACTGTAAACTCAGTAAAAGTAACCTTAAGGAATGGCAGGAAGACCCTCACCTCGAAGAATGGGAGAAAATAAAAGATACAGTGACTATGGAACAGTTTCAAATTAAGTTCACATTGCTGTTCATAAGGGCAGTAGATGGGGTGGGGGGAGACAAGCATGGGAGACGTAAGGAACACGAATCCAAGGAACATAATAAATAAAACTATTTAAAATCTGCGTACCGAGCAGACTCTTACAACAGAGCAACAAAGACCAGTCCCACAGTAGACCTCATCAGGAGCACTGTGAGGTGGCCAACAATGTGCGGTGCCTCCTCCACTGCCAGCCTCGGATGCTACAGTCAGCGAGTGTACCTTTCAGGGCTGAAGGAAACACAAAGCCTGCTCAGACACGGAGACGGTGAGGTGCTTGCTTGTCTAGCAAAGTTCCCCTTCTTCCAGGATTAAATCCAAATCTCCAGCACCTTCACCCACCGCTTTTCTTCTCCTTCTCCTCTTGTATCCTACCTCCTCACCTCACAAAACCTTGCCCTTTCCTAAATATGCAATTCCCTCATTCCTCTGAACATCTGCCTCGACTATTCCCTGAGCCTGGATGCTCTCCCCGCATCACATGAAGTTTTGTGTCCTGGGTATCTGGTCTGTCACAGCTCTCCGAGAAATGGCTGAATCGACTGCCGTGCACTAAGTATAGCTAGATCAATGCAGTCCCTGGCTATGCAATGACCTTCTTTGATCCGGGCACTTTTTAGAATTAATTTAGCACAAATTTTATTGAATCTTTTGGAAATGTGCCACTCTTTGAGCTTTTATCAAATGTATGGTCAACTAACCTCCCCCCCCCAAGTCTTTCTCACTGATTAAAGGCAAGTCTCTCTTGTTCAGTCCTTACTGGCTGGGCTTTTCCTGTGCAGTATAGGTGGAGCTCCATTCTCACTTCCCAGTTCTTGCTTGTATTGCAGCGTAGGACCCTTCGATAACTTCATTTTTTCCCTCTCATTGTGTTAAGCCTATTACCATGTGGAATCATAATAACAGCCACCAAGATTCAGGCAGCAGATTTCTTAACAGCTGATGCTCAAGGCCACTGTAGAGAGATACACTGTGGAAGTCTCAGGAAGTATTCATGTCCCTGCCCTGTGGGAGCCATTTTAGCTAAGACCCAATCTTGGAAGCACACTTCTTGACCAAAGCGGCTGATTTTAAAATCTTGTTTTAATCATTAGAGTGAAAAAAAAAACCCACAGTATAAAGCGGTAGGATGCAAATGCATCTGATCAGACCATGGAATAGTCAAACTGGATCAAGTCTGGAACTAGACAGCCACATGGAGAAGCTGCTGCCCAGAGTTTAAGTAACTGATGACACACCGTTAGCCCAGAAGGAAGTACTCTCCTTCAAATAAGCTTTGAAATATAATGCTTAAAGCAAATTCTTTCAGTAATATCTTAAGCAAAAATTGAAAATATTCAAATGAGATGAGGGGTTTCTTTTGGTATGCAAGAATACTTCAGTTAATGGAGGTTACTATAAGATTATTCAAATTATGATACATGTCATGTGCAGACTTCATAGAGGACTGATTTATGATTTTGTCACTTGCTCCATCTCCTCATGGCTTTGCCCTCCCGAGGCTTCCGTTGCTCCCCAGCCTGTGGTCTGTCTTCTCCCCCCACTTGTCTCTCAGCACGTTTGTCAGGCAGGCTCACGTCAACGGAACAACTGCTTGTCAAGAATGCTTCATGGTGTTGTAAGGCAACTGTGGCTTCTACAGCCGTGGGACGACTTAATTCTGAAGGGCGGTAGGACAGCAAAGCCATCTCAACACATCTTTACCAAGATGGAAACTCTTGATTAGGAAGGCTAGAGTCCTGAGACTCGGTAGAGAGCCAACGTGGGTAAGTAAACATGCCTGAAAATGATGAATCCTCAAGATCTTGGGGCCCTCTAAAGTCAAACAGAAAACCCCCACCCCACCCCCACCCCTATTCTAAAGAAAAACTCCTTGCATGGTAGCACTGCATCCTCTGTTCCCTGGCAAACACTTTACACGATGGCGCTTGTACTACATGAAACATGCTTTTTCTCTCTTTTCCTTTCTGATTCCTAGAGTCAGGCCTCAGCACAGTGTGATCCAGGAAGCACAATGTCTCCTCCTTGGGCACCAAAAGGCTTACAAGTCCTGTCAAATGGTTCAGAAATCCACATACTGAGAATTCACACCCTGAGAAGACGTACAGAAGGATGGACTGCAAAGATGGGTAGCGAATTAACTGATACGCAGCTTTCTTCTTTGACTCATGACTTAGCATGTTGGTGACGTCATCTGGATCTAGTCCTAGCACACCGCTGGATGACTTGTGGGAGGCTGGACACAATGATGGACTACGGCGAGTAAGACACTGCTGCTAAAATGACCTTGGCAAAGTATCAAGGAAAGGTCAAAGGGAGACGAAATGTCAAAACGGATTTATTGGTGAGATCAGGCAGTTCTCCATCTGTCAGTGCTCCCCGGGAAGTTTCTCAGGATATTCTTTGGAATAAAGCAGTAAGAAATAAACTGGAAGAGAACACAGATTTTCTGCTTTTTAGAATTCAAATGCTGATTGTCCCCTGGAAACTGGGATTGATGACATGATATGCTGCCAGGGAGGACCCTTTGGATCAATAGGATATAGAAGGCAAGGGACAGGGGGAAAAAAAAGGCTGGATAATTCCTTAGTGCTTAGGCATCTGTCATGGAAGCCAGAAGACTAGAGTACTCCCAACTGTGAGACAGCCAAACAGCATAACAATTTTCTTTTTTTTTTTAAATTTATTTATTTATTAAGGATTTCTGCCTCCTCCCCACCACCGCCTCCCATTTCCCTCCCCCTCCCCCGATCAAGTCCCTCTCCCTCATCAGCTTGAAGAGCAATCAGGGTTCCCTGACCTGTGGGAAGTCCAAGGACCACCCACCTCCATCCAGGTTTAGTAAGGTGAACATCCAAACTGCCTAGGCTCCCCCAAAGCCAGTACGTGCAGTAGGATCAAAAACCCATTGCCATTGTTCTTGAGTTCTCAGTAGTCCTCATTGTCCGCTATGATCAGCAAGTCCGGTTTTATCCCATGCTTTTTTCAGACCCAGGCCAGCTGGCCTTGGTGAATTCCCGATAGAACATCCTCATTGTCTCAGTGTGTGGGTGTACCCCTCGCGGTCCTGAGTTCCTTGCTTGTGCTCCCTCTCCTTCTGCTCCTGATTTGGACCTTGAGATTTCTGTCCGGTGCTCCAATGTGGGACTCTGTCTATTGAAAAAAAATATGAGCTAGCCTGGAGATGATAGCATAAACCTTTAATCATAACACTCAAGAAACAAAGACAAGCGGATCTCTGAGTTTAAGGCCAGCCTTGTCTACAGAGTGAGTTCTGTAACAGACAGGGATATACAGAGAAACTCTGGAAAGAGAGAGAGAGAATGAACCCAACAATCCACAGACTTACCATGTGGTCACTTCCCCATTCCACAAATATGTGATTTGGATACAGTGGCTAGCATAACCTTCCTGCTGACTCTCTGGCCTATTGGGCAAGAGACTCTAGAGAAGTAAGAGGCAAGTTGGAGCCTCTGAAACTTCCCAACCATGACCCCATCACGTAGCTGAGACAACACTGTGTTCTGAAAGAGAATTGGTGTCAACATTAGACTCAAAGTATATGGGGATGGTGTGTCCCAGCATAGCCCTATAGAATCACGTATAGTCCTTCCAAAAACTAATCACCTCATGAAGTATGGCAGTGGGCTACAGACTTAGCTAAGTGGTAGTTCCAATCTCAGCTGCTGAACAGGATATGATGTCTTTACTAAAACTAGACCAACACAGCCTCTGGCGCTCAGTGTATTGCTAACGATCTGGTGACTATGTTCTTTTCAACCCTCATCAATAAACAGGATCAAAAGCAGGTCTCCTTTTAGTGGCGAGGGTATCAGTTCTCATTGATAGTCCTGCCAAAGGCTATGCGAAGCCTCTTGTGCAATATCACAAAGCAGACTGCAGAAATCTTAATTGTCTTACTATTCCAGAAGCATATGGAATTTGTTGGGACATCATTATTATCATATTTAACACAGTAAACAGAAGTGACAACTTAAATGTCAGAAGGTGAGAATAAAGTCTCACAAACGTTCCCCACTCATCGCCACAGTGACCCTCTTAGGAGTCCCATGACCTTGGGGCGTGCCTGTGCAATATCTTTGAGATAAAGAACAAGATGTGGATCTTATATCTTATTTCATTTTTCTATCGAAAACTCATCCCAAATGCATGATGGCAAAATATTACCATTTTATTGTACTAAAGGATTCTGTAAAGAATGAGTTTGAACATAAGGAGAATAGAACATCAGAAGATTAACCTATCTCTACTCTGTTTGCATTTGGCTTTTCTAAACTGGGTGTCCATGAAACAATTTAGCCCACATGCCTTAAGGCATCCCTTCTAATAGAATGAACATGTTTCTCTTCTGGGCATCTAAAATAGTCTTAGTGATGTAACTTATTGGGAAGCCTGAGAAAATAGTCATTTGGACCACTCTCTGTCTTCTGTGGCTCAAATGAAGAACCCCCTTTGAGAAAAGCTTACTAGAGCCTAAAGTAGTAAACCTCAAATGCCCAGGAGTAACTCAAACTTGGAACCTTGAAGGGTCACCAGAAAATGTAATAAAAAGCACAATCAGATTCTAGGAGATGAGATACTCTCTTGATGGAAGGAGTGTCAAAATTATTGGACTATATTAAAACGACAAAACATCTTCAGAAATTCAGAACAACATGTATTTCTTTTGGGAAGATTTGCTGACCCATTTATTGGATGACCGTGAAGTCTGCTAACTTTGAGTATCTGAGATCTGCAGCAAATCTGAGCTATAGTTACAAAGGGCCTGTCACCCATCAATATGACTAGTAGATCAAGCCATGTCTTCTGTTGCAAATAAAGGTGTCATGTGTACTGAATCACTTTAGCACTCTGTAAGGAGAGTCTCCCATGTACCCTATGGTCCTGGAGGTTAGCCTGCCTTTGGAAGAAAACTTAGTGCCATTTGAACACCAGCTCCTTCCTGAGCCCTAACAGAGATGGGTTGTCTTACCATGGGAAGCTGACTGACCATGAATCTGGAGCTACCCACCAGAGATGGATAGTATCAGATCTACAACAACAGCTACAATATTGGATGGGCAGCACAGTAACCCATTCAACAGTGGGAATGTCTAGAGAAATCAAGTGGGCACAACTAAGCCCTATCTTTCTCATATTCCTGCATTTCTTAGCTAAGTTCATACCCAAAGCCTTATAGTTTCCTATAACCAACCAAGGGGGCAGATAACTGACCACAGCTCATAGGTAGGTGGCTTTGGCAGGATGCAAATAAAGGAGTTATGAGTGGGATGGGGGTGAGGGTTACTGCCAGGCTATAGATATTCAGAGATATCCACGAGGGCAGTACTGGCCGCTCCTTCTAGTAAACAATTTGTTTGGGAGATTTTACCTGAGTTAAGGGTATACCTGGGGCCATTAGTGGTGGCAAATGACTTGCTGTCATTTGTGACATGGGTGAGAATCTCAGAGAAACAGAGCTAGTCATGTAGAGGTAGATGGGCCTGTGATACAGGACACATCTCACAGAACGGGTCTTTGTGTCAAATCAAGGTCCCTGGTGCAAGTCCAGCACTGAACAACCAGGTGACCGAATGTCCTCCTAGCTAGTCTGTCTTCCCAGATGCTTCAGGATGCACACGGCAGAGAGGAGATGCAGCAGGGAGAAGGCAAGGGCACAAGCGTGACACTATGGGCACAAATGCCATCTCATCTCACCAAGCCCAGCCTGACAACTGCTGTGTTCAGTGGCTGGCTCTCTTGGCAGAGACTAACATGGAGTCCTCTGTAGAACACACAGCTCTTAAGATGGCCAAGCAGCGGTAGACTTTTTTACCTTGAGTGCCCTCTGTCCAGAGGAATCTGTGACTCATTCTAACCTACTGACACTTTGGGTATAAATTTGCCTTTCTTGCCGCAGTGCCTCTGTCAGCAGTGCCCCCAACTTAAATGTCCTAACAAGTTTTTACAGGATGTTTGAGGACAATTAGGCCAAGAGTTGGGATCCAGATGGCAGGACAGGTTCCACTCTCCCACTTGGGGAGGCCAATCCTGAAATACTCTTATGTTTCTTCAGTTGGCCAAGCAATGTGATGTTCTGTTTGTATTCTGTACCGAGCAGCTCAATAAAGTACCGTGGCCATCTTTTTCTGCTTTAGAGTCTCTCACTCTTCCACCTGTAGCGCTTGCATTTCCTAAAATGAAGCCCTGCATTCATAACTCCTTTCTTGGGTTTTGTCTTTTGAGCAAATTGTGACTAAGATACTGTCCCACCTATGCATATTTTTAAAAAACAAACAAACATGGTGTTCTTCTGTGAATTGAAAAGTCCATATGTTATAATGGGCAGTATCTACCCACACTGGCCCTGACATGCAGTAGATACACTGTGTGGGCTTTGGAAGGATTCTAATTATGGCTGTCATGCCCACCACACTGGTCTTGGGAAGGGCTGTACAGGCAGTACCCTCCACAGTAGTGAGAGCTTTTCCCCCACCAAGCAGACCATGCTGGCAACAACTGCTTCTCCACATGGGAAAGGGTGCTTGTTCTCACTGGAAAAAGGAGACCCTCAGTTCACTATGCCCTAGAGACACTTGTGCTCAAGGAAGGCACTTTTGTTTTCTCCTCTAGGAAAGCATCCTTCTGGCTTACAAAAGATTCCACACCCATCCACATGCATGCCTCTGCTACCCTGTTCTCAATGTCCCCATATTTTGTTCAAAGAGTTTTCCCAGTTTAGAACCAGAGCACAGCTCAGTATATAGTTCAGTCTATGGGATATAGCTGGTAAGAAAAGCATACACTTTTAAGTTGAGACAAGTTTTGGAAATTATTTACAGCTAGGAAAACCTTCCCATTTGACAGATAAGAAAACTGAGTCCAGAACCTCTTCCAAATTTCTTCCTCTTTCATGAAGCTAGGCTCTAGGATCTATCTATGAACTATCTGGCAAGGTCTATGAACTGTTGTCATTGCCTAAATCAGGGTTTCTTAAAACTTCTCTACTCAAAACTCCTTTTTCTTTGAGAAAGTTTTACAAGACTCCAAGTACCCAGGTACATAAGATAGGTACACAAACCAAACATTACTGACAAAAGCATAATAAAATTTTATAACAGTTCATTGCTGTGCATATAAATTTGCTTGTAGGAAACAAGAAAATTTGCATACTAATGAGATGGTTTTGATCATTTATTTTCTACAAAAGAATTAAATCTTGGCTGAACGTTTGAAACTGAAGGACATAGAGTCTCTTTGATGACTTTAAAAGTCGATCAACATTTCGACTTTGTAATCGTCAACACTGAGAACACCACTTTGCATAAATACATTAGCTACAAAGTAGCAGGATTGTATTTGGAACAATTCCAGGAGTTTTTGAAAATTCTGTCACAATCCCAAGTCAAAATTCAGTTAACACCTTTCTGTGAAACCCTGGTCAACAACTCAGTTAGTCTTGAAATCAAGCATGCAATACATCCTAGTGCAATACATTCTAAAGATACATTAATTTTATCTTTACATAAAAAATGAGAACAGGAAGATATCAAAAGTCTATGTGTTCTATAATTAAACAATCATGCTTCTAGAGGAACAGAAAACTTTGTATATACAGGAATAAAACAGAGTTCATAGGACATCTCTAATCTGTGGTGTGGGAGGTCCTTCTATCTCTTTGTTGCTTTTATTGGTTAATGAATAAAGAACTGCTTTGAGCCTATAGCAGGACAGAACTTAGCTAGGCTGGGAAAACTAAGCTGTATGCTGGGAGAAAAAAAAGGGCAGAGTCAGACATGTCAAAACTTTGCTCGTAAGCCACTGCCATGTGGTAATACACAGATTCATAGAAATGGGTTAAATTAATATGTAGATGTTAACTAATAAGAAGCTAGAGCTAATGTGCTAAACAGTGATTTAATTAATACAGTTTTTGTGTGATTATTTCGGGTCTAAGCTAGCAAGGTAGCTGGGAACCAACAAGCTCTCTTTTTCAACAAATTGGCACCAACATGGTGGACTAAATCCATGTAAAACCTGAGGGTTGAAAAGGAAATCTAGACATTAAAAAACAAGTTTAGTAACTTTTTTTTCCCAAATGGGATTTGCTTGGCGTGGCATGCTGTGGCTCCTTTAAGAGAGGTCTTACTGATTCAGTGGTAGCAGCTACCCCGTTTTGAGACTGCAGTTTTCTGGCTGTGGGCTGTGCTGCTATCATGAACCCTGACTCTTTCGGGAAATGGAGATTTTGGATGGGGTTTGTAATCAGCATGATGTGGTTTGCTTGGTAGCAATGTCGGCCTGGAAGTGGGGTGGTATGTGTGGCTCAGAGGTGCAAGCAGCTCCACCATGCTGGACTGGGTGGGCAAGCAGAAAGTACCCTATATACCATAGTAATGGTGCAGCTTAAGTTTTAGACTAGGCAGGCAAGCAGAAAGTACCTTATATACCACAGTAATGCCACAGCTTAAGTTTTAAGAAGTGCTTACCATTTTAAAAAGTGTTCCTGGACACTAAAAAATTACAGATATGCAATAAAGACAAATCCAGATGAATCATAATGTTGACTAAATCTATGTAGGCTTGGAAGAGAGAAGAAAAATAATATAGAGAGTCATAAAATAAAGTTAATGCTTTACAAAAGGGTAAAGTCTTTAAAGAGACAGAGTACAGATAGTCGTAGACTAAAAAAAGTAAAGAAAAATAAACCAACAAGCAGCTCTCTTCATGGTGGACATGACATTGTATGTGACATCATGTGCAGTACAAAATGCACGTATTGCATGCACAGAATTAAGGCTGCAGTGAAACCACGCTGTGCAATGCAAGGTCATGGTGCACTTAGTTTTGCACTAATCTTTTTCATTGCATGTCAGAAACATTTTATTCTTGCCAAATTTTTTTTGTTGCTTACAAGGTAAGAATCTGGGCCCTTTACTAAAAGCAGCTGTAGGAGATGAAAAAAGTGAGAAGTGGAAGCACCAACCAACGCTGCGCAAATTAAAAACACACACTTTGTACAATGCATGATGTTTCTGGCGGGATTTCATAGAAATACTGGGCAACATCCTTTGAGCGATTGCTAGGCACCTGCACAATTAGGGAAGGTGGTTGCATTCTTATTGCTTCAATGTGCATTGAGTATTGGGTCGGAAAACAAAGGGAGAATGAAAAGGAGTAAAATAAAAGGAGATTTGTTGAATGGGCATTCGATTGTTGTGTTTTCAACAAGCTTGTGGACATTACTCTGGGGCCTTTGACTCACTGGCGACATATCTTTCCGCGTGTTCTGTTGTTTGCGATAGCTGATCATATTTCACTCGAAGATGAAAGGCAAGACTGACAAAAACACTCCAGTTATCAAGCCTCTGGCTATAAGGAAGCCAAGCAGAGATGTAGGTAAGCTAGTTTCCAAGAAATGGAATAAAGAGCACAAGGGATTGGTTGCAGCTCAAGCTCTAGAGTATTCTTGGGTTCCCATCTGTTCTCTCTCACTGGTCTCTACATGGTCTGATGGCTTCTCTCCTTATCCCGCCCAGATGACTGCTCCTGATGCTACACAGATTAGCTAATAAACGTGATGTGCCTGCCACCTACACTTAAGGAGGGAGCCTGCCCCCATGCTTTCCTCCCATTCACAGTAGGTAACTGAGCTGAGCCATGTTTCTCCCATGACTCTTCACATTTTGTAAGCACAGCTAACCTGTGTCCCCAATGTCCTATAACACATGTCTTCATTCTATTAGTTTCATTCTACATAAGACAGAGAAGATCCTATACATTGGCTCCTATATGCAGGTATGGTCCCCAGGATGAACACTTCTGGCTGGAAATGGCAGGAAGGTAGCCCTGAAGGAAGTGAGCTTTGCAATAGGGATGACATTTCCACATCACCTGGGCTGTGGGAAGGGTGTTTTGTGAGGGACTGGCTTTATACCTTAAGCAATTTGAGGCCATGATTCGATCCCTCATCTTCAAAGGAACATGGGAATGAGGGAATTCCTTCATGCAATACTAGATAGTGACTAACAACATGTTAGTGTCTGCATTCTTTGATTAGAATCCTAAAAGCTGCTTATCAGCTCTGAGATTGGTGCAAATGTTTTAATGTCTCTGGGCTTCTGTCATGTCGTGTAGGACTGGGGACAAGAATAACTAACCTTTCTTTCTTCATGATTGCCACCCACCAAGCTCAGATCAAAACAACAGAACCCTCACCAGGATTCTGTGAGGGGGACATTGTTATTGGCCCCACTTTGCAGATGAGAAAACAAAGTGGCACAGTTGGGTATGGCAGACACAGCATCAAATCTAAGCAGCTCGTCCCCATTATCTGTGTCCTTAGTTTTGTTGGAGAGTAGGCAGCACCAACTTCTTCACAGGGTTACTTCATTTGGTTGCAAATGAGTCAGTCACCCAGAGCTAAAAGTGAGCAGTGGTACCACCCCCAGGTCATTACCTGCCATCATTATTACTGCAATGGGGACACTGAAGGGGCAGAGGACTTGGGGTACAGAGGAAACAGCAGGAAATGGCAAGGGAGGTGGGGTTGAATCTCTTTCCCCCTCTTCCTCATGAACAGTGGGGATGATGTTATTGGTGCCCAAAGGTACACAGTTTTGCCTCCTATAAAATTTCACAAAGAAGTTGTGTGCTCGGTCCAAAGACCAGGAGAGTTATGATCTCCAGGCTCTGGAGCTGAGAGTGCAGCAGGAAAGCCCCATCACTCAGCTCAGGTCCCTCTGACAGGTGCTTCCTTCTTGTTTCAGTTTCCTGATGGATAGACACCCCCTTTCTCTCTGGGGGAATGACCCAGGGTTCTGCTCCCCTCACTGGCTGCTCAGCCTCCTATCCAGCCCATGTCCTATCATTCTCCATCCCTGACTGTGACTGTTCACCCACATTGCCTTGCCAGCTGGCTTCCAAAGGAGTGCGGGCTGACAGGAAGCACCAGCAGGAAATGAGAAGATAAGGAGGAAAGGTCAAGGTATTTCTTCCTGCTTTACTGGTGTCTGAGCATGGCTATGACCCTTCATTGCTGAGGAAGCCATCTGGGTTGCTCAACAGTCCCTCTAGTGCTGGAACTGTGTTTTCTAGGTTTGTCCCCTTAGTCTGGGGACTATGTCTAGCATGTAAGTGCCTTATCCCCTCTTTTGGCTCCCTGTACCTTTTCATAGCATGACACCCATGTTTTTCACTGTCCCCGAGAGTGAACCCAGAGCCTGAGTGTAGTGTATTCAGGAATCAGTCACTTACCAGATCTCATTAAGTTGCTCAGGCTGGCCTTGAACTCAATCTGTAGCAAATTTTTGGACTTGCAATCCTTCTCCTTCAGCCTCCTGAATAGTTGACATCACAGCTCTGTGCCACGGAGCAAGGATATATGCCTTGTCTCAATTCACACATTTCATTTCCACCATCTGAACAATTCAGATCCCTTCCAGGGCCTTGGCTGATGTCTATGCATGGGGGAGTCCCTTTACCCATGAGGCCCAGATGCAGATCTGCATTTTCCCCACTAATTATCGTGACAAATGTAATGTGCTTGAAAATGCTGAGTAACATAGTATCAACGTCTACTGACATTAAGATCAGTAGGGATCAATACATAATATTTGACTATGTGATAGCTCCTTATTTTAAAGGGATCACATTGCATTCCCTGTTGTTTCTTTCAATGTGTGTGTGTGTGTGTGTGTGTGTGTGTGTGTGTTTGTAGGAGAGGATGGACATATATATGTTTGTGTACACATACCTATACATACATAGAACCCAGAGGAGGGTATTGAGAATTCTCTCCACTACTCTCTGCCTTGTTCCTCTGAGGCAGTCTTTTCCTGAACCACACATGTTTTTTGCTTTTTGTTTTTGTTTGTTTTTTTGTTTTGTTTTATTTTTATGCTTTTGCTAGACTGGCAGCCAGCAAGTTGTGTGGTCTACCTGTCTCCTCACATCAATGCTGGGGTTGCCGACATGCTTAGGAGCACACCTGGCTTTCACAAGGGTACTGGGTTCTGACTTCCAGTTCTCATGCTTGCTCTTAATTGCTCCAACACCAGTGTCTCCTATTGTTTGTAGCCTTAAATATATTGAGAATAATATTCTTCATTGATATATTTCTAAATCAATGAATTAATCTCTAGCAACTCTAAAAAGGGATTTTTTAATGACTGCATTGCTCTCCAGCAGGGCCTGCACTACTCCTCTACTAAGGAACATTTACATAGGCTCCAACTTCTTGTTCAAAACACTTCTTCATTTAACATCATTACACAATATGAAGTACTTGAAAATATGGCATAAGGGACTCAGGATGATATCATCCATATGCTTCTGGAGCAGGGTCACCCCTCTTAAGAAATGGTCATCTTTGGTTCCCACCAAAGCTGTGAGGCTCAAGTGAAACCCCATGAGTTCTTTATAAACAGCAAAGGTAGGGCATATCTTTATTAGAAATTGCTGACTCTTCCACAAGTGTCCAACGCGAGGAGTTGGAGTCTTCCTTGGAGATGTTTATACAAGTATTTCTCTTTGGAAGAACCAAACTTTGTAAGTGAGAAAAGCAGATCAGAGTAAATCACCAGCTAGCTATACGTTACATCTCCCCATCCCGTCTAAAGGACAATGGCCAATGCTCAAGAGATATGAGTCCTTGAAGGATGGTTACCCCCAACTCCTGGAGCTGATTAGTCATAATGACGGCTTTCTCTTCCTTTCTTGATAGTCTTCTAGGAAGAGCACTTTAGATAACTCTGCTTGATTTAAAAAAATCAAGGTTTAGGGTTTTTTTTTTTAAATGGGAACTTTTATGTCAAGCACAGAGTGCCACGCTGACATCCCAAATGAAAACCATCCCATCACCCAGAAGGTGCTCCATTTTGGATGAATTCTTGATTCACCTTCTATGAGTCTGAGTTCATGGATTTTTTTTCTCTGCTATTGCTAAAGCAATACTATTAACATGTCAGAAAAGCTTCCTGGAGCAAGAGTCTTAAGAGTGTTTTCAGTTCTTAATGAAAGGCACCAGACGTGATTCCAAACTCTGACTTGAATCACACTTAATGCTATCTGTTAACTAGTGTGAAAAGAAGCAGCAGCTCCGGTGTGCTAAAGTGGCTGTACTCTACAAGGAAAAGAATGTTCCAGGGCATGATATTCTATCAAATTGATTATTTTCTGTTGCAGTTCAGGTTTTACACACACACACACACACACACAAAATCAATCAAGGGGACATAACCCTACTTTAAAATGTCAAGATAGAGTTTGACTTTAAATCCCCATGAATGAAGAAAAATGCACAGAGCTTCCTCTTGGACTCTTTTCAGCTACTCGATCATTTCTTCCTCCTCAGTGAAGACAGAAAGGGGAAGCAGGGCATGCATGAAGTCTCAGTGCCAGATGTAGCTGGCTATCCCATTACAGGGCTTTCTTTCTGTCCGAGGCAAGCAGGCACCTGCTACCTAGCAGGACAAGCCTGACCAGTGGTACTGGCCAGGGAACGAGTTGGGGCCCTTGCAGAGAGATACCGAGATTGCTCTTGTTTCTTCCCTGCCTAATTTTGTCCCTATAGATGTTTCACTGTTTCCATGCACTTATTCATTTCTATCAGCACCACTACCTCATTTTTTTTTCAGTTGTGTATTCAACCAAAGAAAATGAATAGGAAAAACAATTATGATAGTGAAGAAAAAATAGATTCAAAACTGCCATATGTGAGACCCTTGGGAGTCCCTGATTCATTTTCATTTTCATCATTTGGTTCTGAGCTTGGCCTGTTTCAGTGAATGTGTGAATAAGCGTGGTCATGGGCTGGGTTTGCTTACAGCTCCAAAAAAAAAAAAAAAAAAAAAAAAAGCTACGGAGAAACCCTATCTCGAAAAATCCAAAAAAAAAAAAATTTTTACAACACAACTCCAAAAAAAAAAAAAAAAAAAATGAACCAGCCTAAGTCTCATTGGTGCTGTGATGGGTTCAAAGAAGCACAACTCCATGAGCAAGTGTTCTCAGCACATAGTTGCGGCCTTTTATCACACAGAAATTCCTGAAACAGTAGGTTCTGGTAGATTTTTAAGAACAATCAGTTCTTAAAAACCCGATTCTTCAGGCCCAATTATCCATGTCACTCTTGGGCTTTCTTGGATTCGTATTTGTCTACACATCCCACATGTTTGAAATTCCAGCTCCTAAAAATATAATCAACTAACAAATAATCACACACATACAAAAAAAATAGGATCCTCAAGGGGTTCAGTTGAAAAAAAAATAGGTGCCAACAAAACTGTGGTAAAACTAGTTGTAAAAATTCAAAATTAGGGGAATTGTAATACTTTGGGGAAGACTAGCAAAGGCTACATATAGGAGCAGAGATGTAAGCTGAGCCTTAGGTTAGAAGACTGGACGGACAAGAGGATGGAAGGCATGACATTTGCAGAATACAAGTTGTCAGAGGTGAGGCAATAAGTCTGAACAGGTAGATGGAGGTGACAGAGTCTAACCGCAAAGGGATGTTCACGGGAGAGCAGTGGCAAACGCTGGGTCTGGGGGTTAGAGAATAGTTAGTTCAATGAAGAAAAGCATCAGGACCGAGGCTTTGCTCACCCTGTGGGTCCTAGAAAGTCACTGGATATCTGGGAGCAAGAGTAGCGTGGTGCAAGATGTCTTTGAAGATGATTAATGTGACCCCAAGAGCCCACACGGGCACAAGGAGGTTTTTTCTAGTCCTGCCACGAGGTCGTACAGAGGCCACAGCATCTTGAAGAAGGCTGTGATGATGAGAGGGGAGGAGTGGGTGACCACTGCCAGGCAGACTTGATTAAACTCTGGTCATTTCCTAGGACCCTTTAAGAAATGCTTAGTGGGTAAAGCATTTTCTCTTCCTCCAAGGACTGCCCCCATTGCCCTTGACAGCTGGATAATCTGTGCTTCCCTGGGAAGTCTTGGGTATCCCACAACTTAATGTTGATGAAAATTCCTGAAGAGCAATATGGAACAGTGGGCACTGTTTGAGAAAGTAACCCCTCAGGCCACTGCCAAAGACACATGGCCTTGAATATGAAGAAACAACAAAGAGTGCTTGGAGCTTTGAAGGGAGCCTTGGACAAGAAACTACCATCTCTCTTTCTTTGTCTCTAAGAAGATGTAGCCATTTGGACTGCGGTTGATTGCTCTGACACCAAGAAAAGGAAGTTTGTTTGGATTAAGTATCGTTTTTCTGCTCTCCTAATTACCTAGATTGTTCAGGGTCATTGTCCGGTCCACATCTGGACTGGAGGAATGACTCATCTGAGAGACAGCCCCAAACAGAAGTTTCTGTTCTCTGCAGGAGCTCTCTCCTCAGATTGCCTGTTAAACGGGGATTGAGCAAAGCAGCTGAACCGTTGTGCAAATTTCCACCATCTGAGAGTCTCAGAGTCACTGGGCCAGACCACAAGGACCTCAGGTGTCCTCCAAGAGGAACCCTGTTTCTAAGAATGTTCTTTTTTTGACTTCCCCATTGCCTTCCATGACAGGCATCAGCGGGGTGACAATTAGGTGTGGTGGGTGGGCATTTCTGTGGGCTGGCAACCTATTTTAACTTCCAACTGTGGGAGTGAGCTTTAACTCTGTGCTAAAATTAGGGGAATCCAGCAACTCCTGTGGTTATTCCAATCAGCTCCCACTTATTGAGTAGCAGCAGCAGAGTTAAGTAATAATACGGTAACCTTGCCAAGACACAAATGAAATGCAGAGTGGTGCCCAGTTGGATCTGAAGTGACTTCCATGATCTAAGTGGAGAGCCAAACCAACAAAAGGGCTGCCGGCCCTCTGGGGGCAGGGGAACCAGGGGCATGGAACGGAGTCCCTGGCAGCCCCTCTAATGCCAGGGAATAAACGAAGTGGGCAGAGACTGATTGGTCTGGAAATTTAGACTTCACTAAAGAAATGCCAATAGCCCCGGTGGTGTGGAAGGCTTGTTTAAATCTGCCAAAGCAGCCTACCCCAGAGTCGGGGCATCCAATACAAACTTGGCCCCTTGTGCTGGAGCCCGCAGGGTCGTAATGGATGTAATAACCACCCAGGTGTGCAGCTTCCATGGCCGCACTGTGAAGGATGCTGTGTTCTAACTGACTCCACTGTGAGAGGAAGATTTTCTCAACTGGGAGAGCCAGCGGCTATGATGCCAGCTACCAGTTCAGACGAGGCCATCCTCATCAGCAGATGACGAAAAGAAGGAAGCCGTTCTAGATGCTGCGAAAGGAGGTTCCGTGAGGGATGCACAGAAGGCCAGTGGGTCAGCAACCCCTCCATCTTCCCTGATGGGTGGGAGTTAGACTCAGGAAGAGTGAGGCACCCGGAGACTGAGATGGTGAAGGCTGTGGGTAACGATGGGTGCATCACACAAGCTTTTGGATTGTGCAGGGTTCTTCTTCTCGCCTCCTTTCTTCTACCTATTGGCTGTTTCCCTCTAGATGATTACGCCGAGCTGAGTTCAAATCTAGCCTATACTAAAGGTTGACATACAGAGAATCAGCGTAGGCTCCCAGGCAGCTCTCATAGAGGTCTACCCAACTCATGCTCCATCCTCGAGTCTATCTGTGAACTGGAAAAGGAACAAGGGAGAAAGAAAAATAAAATCGATCCCTGGCACTAATATGTCTCATGGTGTCAACTCTGGCTGCTCTTACATGGGAGCTCTTTAAAATCCCAGTGCTAGACCCTGCCCTCTAGAGTTAAATGTAACCTGTGTCATGAGGAGCTGAGGCGTCTGGGCCTTCAAATCTGTGCTATGTGATGCCAGTAAGCATCAGGGCTGGCACGTGCTGGCACAGCCTCTCCTGCAAAGCTCAAGTAAGGGGACCACCACTAAAGGTTTGAGCAGAGCAGCTCGGGCAAGAAGCCAGCATGCCTAAGGTCACCTGACTGGTGCGTTCTCCTTTTCCAGGAGCTCATGAGCTCACCAACTGGGAACCTACCTTGACCTTGGAAACTCAGGTCCAGTGCACTGTGTAGTCAAGTAGCTCACAGCAAGACACAGCCTGCAGCTCCAAAGTTACACGATTTTGAACTGATTTTGCTGCTCTGTTCTTACTTGGCATTTTAGAAAAAAGGCAGAAAGAGAATTTCTGTTGTTCAAAACTTTAAAAACATGAGCAGCAGCTGTATTATTAGGTAGTAGATTGACCCTGTGACGCTGCTGACAGTCAGTATGGCCCTAAAGTCCAAAGGTGGGGTCTAGCAATTCAGGGTTATCTCCTCTGCCCCTCCAAACTCCCCTCCTAGTTGCCACTCTCTCTAGACTACCAACAGCTTTTGTTCTCTCTACGAAGGAGCTAGGCCTTAATATATTACTGTGAGGCTTGTTTAAACAGTCACCTTCACCACTTCATCCTGAAACTGAGACTATACAGAAAAAAATGAGCAGCTTTTGTGCCGTGAATGCACATCCCCATTTGATAAATATTTATTGAAAGCCTGTTGCATGCTATGTACTGACAGGTTCCAGATTTGATGATGGGCAATGGGGACCGTAGTTCTTTTCTCTCAGAAGCACTGAGGAAATAGTAAATGAAGCAAATGCATTCTAGTCAGAGTGTTTTAGGGGTGTGTGTGTGTGTGTGTGTGTGTGTGTGTGTGTGTGTGTGTGTATTACAGTTGTTAGCATGACAGGAGAGAGGACCATCCAACAACAGCTATCTGCAAATTGGAGAATCTGAGAACCCAGAAGCTCTTCAGTCCAAGAAACTGGAAGCTTCAGAACATGGGGACCAGTGATGCAGTCTCAGTCTTAGACCTGAGGGCCTGAAACTCCCTGCAGAGATGCTCAGATGTGTCTGCATTGAAAGGCTGAAAAAGTGAGAGCTGGATGTCCGTGCGTGATGGCCGCAGTGATTGATGGATTCCCTTGAGAGGAATGGAGCTTGCACACACTTCCCGGCTTCCCCTTATTCTGCTTTCTTCCACCCAGCCCCAGCCTATTTGATGACACTGCTCCCCTCCGCATAGGACTTCCCCTCCATTGCTGTCCTGTTCTATGTGTCGATTGTCTCCGGAATTACGCTAGTAGATGCACCCAGAAACGTGCACTGCTATTCTTGAAGGAATCTCTCAAGCCAATCAAGTTGGAAATCAGAATCATCCAGCATACATGCCAAGTCACAACTGTCTGTCTGTGGCACTCAGGGGAGGTGTGCAGTGGCTTGAAAGTCTGATATAGGACTCGGCCTTCTCTGAATGTCATAGAGGTGTCTCTTCAGGAAGCAAGGTTTAATGGGAGATGGGAAGGGCAAGAAAGCATCACCAACGTTGTTTGGATCAGGAGAGTCATACAAATGGGCAAAGCCCTTGGCGTAGATACCATGAAGAAACAGGGAGCCCATGCAGGAGGAACTGAAGGAAGAACTCTTAGGTGGGACCAAGAGCTAGTACAGTGGACAGAGGAAACAGTGGAGGCCTTGTGAAAATGCATTATGGCCCTTAGCATAGGAGAGAGCCATCAAGTGCTGTGTTTTTAACTGAGTGGGAATTTTAAATGTCAGGAATAGATTCTAGCAGAGGTTTCCTGCTGTGAACAATGAATGCCACTATTCTACTTTTTGGGCTATGAAACTCGGAAAGCCCAAGTTGAAGATGGAAAAGCCCCTTGAACTATCCCAAGGCCTTTAATGTTTCATTCATTTTATCTGCCCATCCTACAACTATTCCTGGGAGCCCACTATATTCTGGGTGCTGGACCAGAGGAAGCTTGTACCCGGGCTAAGAGGGCAGAGGAAGGCCAGCAAACACGCTGCAGATAGCCTGCAGAGCTGCTGATACCCACAGTGCCTCCCGGCAACCCACCCCTTGTCAAGCTCACATCAGTTGGAGGGAACTTGAGGAGCACAGAAAGAGACAGTGATGGGTAAAAAAAGACCTTGTTCTTGTGGCTGCCAGCCTGAAAAGAAGAGCTAGGTGACCCATAACAAATAAACATAGATACACAAGTCACATTATTTCAAATGATGTAGGGGAAAAAAGGAAATACGTAGTGAGAAAGCCTGGTATTTTATAGACAGGAATGTGTCTGAATAAGTGACATTTGAGCAGAAAGCACAGCAGGAAGCTATATGGAAGAACAGCTTCCAAGAAGCAGGTATGGCAAGTGGAAAGTATCAGGGTGGAAACACGCTTGACATGTTGTGGAACACAGGCAGGGTAGCTGCAGGGGGAGTCGTCAGGGGTTAGGCAGTCAGGTGAGCTTACCTCGTGAGAGTGGAGCGCATGATGCCTGAAAATGAGGTCACAGTGTAGGTCACAGTGAAGAGCTAGGATTTCATGCTGCACTAGGAAAGCCAGCGTCTGCAGCAAAGCCTCGTCATACAGGATGGCTCCAGCTCCGTGCAAAGAGAGGAGACTGCTCCGAGAGAACTCTTCTGTGCGGAGAGGAGAGAGGAGACTGTGCAAGAACAGGACTCTGGAGGGGTCGTGCAGAGCACTCTTTATGAGGAGTGACCTCAGTGAGGCCTTCAATGGTTAGAAATAGCTACCAGACAGATTCATGCAAGAGGTCATCTCCTGGCAGAGAAAATCATGCTGAAGTAGCGCTAAGCAAAACACACTTCCAGAAAAGAGGGGGTGGAACACGGTGTGAGAGGGAGGAAGGAATGGGTGGGGGACTGACCGGGAAAGAGGAAGTGAATAGGGGCCAGACTCTAAGCTGCTGGAGGCCAGAGGCAAGCATCTTGGAGTTTCTTCTAGCTGCACCAGGTAGATTTGGTGGGGTTGCATATGGAGCCGTGGCATGACACTTGCTTTAGTGAGTTTTACTCTGGTTGCAGTGTTGGGGACAGTGATAGAGCATGAGGACAGTGAGATCATAGGAAGCCCCTGCAGGGGCTGAAATCAAAGAGGACAGTAGCCTAGCTGGAATAGATCCAGGACCTATTTGATGACAACTGGCTAATCTGCATGTGGGAGTGAGAAAAACAAGAGTAAGGGATCAAGGATCTTCCTACTTCTATTTCTGTTGTTAATTCATTGGTTGAGGGGGTTGGTTGAAAACTGGGCGTAACTGGGCAGCTGTCTTGATGGAGAAGTGTGGAGGAATGCCTTAGCTCAGCCCTGAGTGATGGGCCACAGGTGGGGGGAATCCATGCAGCTCTGGGGGCAAAGAAAGAAAGAGAAGCCTCGGGCCTCCCTGAGGAACAACAACATCACAGCCATTCTCCTTAGACGACTTCTTTTCAAAACGTATTGTTTGTTTGTTTGTTGTTTGTTTCAAGACAGGGTCTCACTGTTATAGCTCTGGCTGTCCTGGAACTCTCTGTAGACCAGGCTTGCCTTGAACTCACGGGCATCGTCCTGCCTCTGAGTTCTAAGTGCTGGGATTAAAGACCATGCGTCCCCATGTCCAGCTTTCAAATGACTTCTTTATTTTTTAATGTTTATTTTAATTTACTTATATGTCTGTGTGTGAGTAAGTGCACACGCATGCAGCTGCCTGGGAGGCCAGAAGAGGGCCTTAGAACCCCTGGAGCTGGAGTTACCGATGGCTGTGAGCTGCATGTTACAGGTTCAGGGATCCAAACTCAGGCCTTCTGGAAGAGCAGTAAATGACCCTTAGCCGCTAAGCCATGTCTCCAATCCCTACTTCTCAATCATCATGCACTTAAATCTACCCATGTATTTACAATCACATACCTATGATTTCAGAGTTCATATAAATGCCCACAGCTTCCACAACAATCAGGATGCAGGTCAGCTCCATTGGCTAACACCCCCATGTGACATCGGTGGGACCTCCTCGCAGTTACTCCAACTTTATCTTCATGAGACATCAACATAAATCCAATCACATAGCTACAGAATCCTTTGAGACAGGATTCTTTCACTAGGGATGCATTTTCAATGCCTCTGAGAGTCGTCCAAATTGTTGCTTTTAATCACTGAGTAAATATTCCACTGAACGAATGTTCCACAGTTTGTTAATTCATTCACCCATTGAAGGACACCTGGGTTGTTTCTAGGTCTAAGCAATTATGAAGTGAGCCACTAAAAATATTTGTGTAGAGGCTTTTGTAAACAGCATCAATTTTCATTTCTCTGGAATATAATCTGGTGACTGGCATTATTGAATTATGTGATCACAAATGTTTCACTTCATCAGTGACTGCCAGGCTTTTCCAGAGTGGCTGTTCTATGCTGCATCCCCACCTGCAATGGATAAGAGTTCCCTTTGTCCTACGTCTCTGCCAGCGTTTAGTTTTGTTGACATTTTCCTTCTGTTTAAGCCAGTTTTTAAAATGTGGACAATCAACTGTAATTTTATAATTTAATTAAAAAAGTTCTTGGGTTCTCTGCCCTGGGCAGCAAGCAGAAAACAGGACATGACCAGCAAAAGAAGACCCGCATGTCTGCCTGGGGTTCTCCATCCTGGGTGGCAAGGGGGAAAACAAGGGTTTGCTGGACACATTAATGCACTTGGTAGTCGAGCCCTCTTATGCTGAGCAAAAACATGGTGGGAGGGAGGGAAGGAGAGAGAGAGAGAGAGAGAGAGAGAGAGAGAGAGAGAGAGAGAGAGTCACATCCTGTGGAGATAGGCAGATCTGAAGAGATGAGGAGCAGGATGAGGAGCAGGATGAGGCTTGTCAACCTGGGACCATAGCGATGTTCAAACCTGGGCTGCTGCCAAGGGCCATGTCTGGGCCCATGGCCCTCTGCAGCTGTGATCTGTATTGATGTCCATGGCTCCTGTTACTACCAAAGGCTGAGAGAACAGGGCTTCACCGAATTGAAGCCGCCCCTCACTGACTGCAGCACTAGGGAAAACTGGCCCTACTCCTTACTGGCTGCCACACTCTAGAGAACAGGTCAGAGCTGACCCTTTTGGCAGGGGCACTAGCTAGCTGGTCTAGTCCCACCTCCCTTGTCTGCCACATGGAGGCGTGGGCAGGAGAAAATGCCCTCCCCCTCCCCACCATTTGGCACCTGCAGCAGGTTGATCGAACTGAGCCAGCCCCACCCCACCCCCACCAACTGCAGCATTTGGGACAGTGGGTCCTGCACCTCACCCAGACAGCACGGTAGAGATGTCCCTTTGACAGGGAGATGGGAGGGGTGGGAGAGTGAGGGGGACACAGATGAGCAGGCACCCCCAGATCGTGAGCATGGGAGATCTAGCCCAGCAGCTTATCTATCATATGGCGGCATGGGTGAGGGAAAGAGACCCCTGCCCCTCACCCCCAACCCCTTCCTGCCTGTGGCGGGTTGGAGAGCTGGCCCTGAGGTCATGAGAGCAAGAGAGCCGGCCTTGCCTCTCACCAGCAGCAGTCCTGGTGGTGTAGATGTGTGTGAGCCAGCCCCACGGGTCTGTGAGCAGGAGAACTGGCCACCTCTTGCTGCTTACTGTATAGGGTGAGCTAGTCAGGGGCAGTGCTGGAGAGCTCACCCTGGAGGTGAGGATGAGGAAGAGTTGGCAGGATGAGCAACCCATCAACCACCCAGGCTCAGAGCCAGGGCTATGAGATGGCCCCTCCTAGCATCCACCTCACCTAGGATCTGCTGAGGTCTGTGAAGGGGCCAGTCCTGTAGACCCAAAGCTGCAAGATCTCTATGACACAGGCAGCAGAATATCCAAGAGAAGTCCCAGGGAGGGACTTCTACACGATTGATGGTGTAGAAACCAGAGACATCAAACCGGACCAAGGGCCCTTTGCAAAGAACACCTGAGAGCAAAGATGCATGGACTAAAGGGTAAAATGTGCGATTCTCTGTGTCACACTACGGCTTCCACGATGACATTTTTCTCTTTTTTAATTTTTTTTATGGGCAGGAGGCATTGCAAGGGCAGAGCAATGTGATGTGAAGGGATGGGGAGATGAGTGGATCAAGATGCATGGTATGAAATCCACAAAGAATCAATTTAAAAAAGTTAAATTAGAAAAAAGTTCCTATAAGTGGAATCACACAGGATTTGGTTTTCTGGGATTGACTGTGTTGCTCAGTACGATGTCCTCCAGGTTCAGATATGGTATCAGCATGGCAGAATTTTCTCCTTTTTTGGGGATAAGTAGAACTTTCTTTTTTTTTCAGGGATAAGTAATGCTCCATTGTGTGTGTGTGTGTGTGTGTGTGTGTGTGTGTGTGTGTGTGTTACATTTAGCCATCTAAAGGACATTTGAGTTGTTTCTGTGCCTCGGTCACTGGGAATGTGCTGCAGTATAGCTTTAAGTTTCTAGTTTCAATTGTTTTGAAGATCCAGAACTGGAATTGCTATCATAGGCTAGTTCTATGTTTAAGCTTTGAAAATCTCTACATTGCTTTCCATAGTAGACACCCTATTTTACAACCATTTCCCCATATTCTCTCCAACGTGTGTGGTAAACACTATCTCAACGGATGTGGTGTTATCTCATTGTGGGCTTTTAAAATATATCTTTTAAAAAATCTTTTATTTGTACTGTACATCAATAGAAATTTTGTGGAAATAAAGTGTTAAATAGTAGCAATTACATGTCTTCTGATTTCTTTCTAAAATATATTTTTAATTGAAGTAGAATTAAATCAGTTTCTCCCCTCCCTTTCCTCCCCCAGGCCCTCCCATGTCCCCTCTCAAGTTGACAGCCTCTTTTTGCTTTGATTGTTATCATCATATACACATATATGCCTATATATGCATGTGTATGTACAAATATGTAAATACAACCCACTGAGTCTATTTTCTTGTTTGTGTGTATTGATTTCATGGTGGTTTTGAATTGCATTTTCATAATGGTTATAATCTTGAGTATCTTTCCATAGCTAGGAGTCATTTGTGTGTCTTATTTTGTGAAATGTCTACTCTAGCTCATTGAGCATTTTAAAAATAAGCTATTTGATTGTTGCTTATGTTTGTTTAGCTGCTGGATTGTAGGGATTCCTTATCATATAGGCAGGTAGAAAATATTTTCTCCCACTCTGTAGGTTGTTTTTTAGTTCTCTTATTATATAGAAGGCCTTTAATACGATGTAATCATACATGTCTGTATTTGTTTTCGTTGCTTGTTCCATTGTTGTAACTAATGTTATAACTTTTCTCTCTTTTATTTCAAAAATTTTATCCTTTCAGGTCTTGCATTTAAGAATTTTGATCCGATGTGCATTGATTTTTGTGGGGGGTGGGGAGAATATAATATGATAGTCCTCGTTTTGCATGTAGAAACCCAGTATCATACACCATGACCAAGTGGGACTCACCTTTTGGGTGCAAGGGTGAGTCAACAAAGATAAAGCGACATGAGAAATATGTTAACAGAATCAAGGACGAAATCACACTACCATTTCAGTAGATGTCAAAAGGCAATTGACAAAAATTCAACACCATTTTGTGTCTAAAAATAGTAACATGGTAGATATAAAAGAAGTTTACCTCTTACAACAAAGGCCAAATATGGAAACCCACAATTAACATCCTAGTCACTGATGACAAACCAGAGCTTTTCCTCCATGCTGAAGACCTAAGCCAGCATACCCAGGCTTCTTACTGCTTTTATTCCACCAAAAACTGGAAGTCCTACAAAAAGCAGTTAGTCAGAAGAAAGAAGCAAAGGACATCCACAGAGTAATGGAAAAACTAAAATTACCTCTCCAGATGATACAATCTTATGTGTAGAATCCCCTAAAGATGCTACTAAGATAACAAATAGTTAATTATTTCAGGGAAGCTGAGGGATATAAAAACAACATACAAAATTCAGTTCTATTTCTGTACGCTAACTATCCAGAAAGAAGCACAATAAGCTACCCTCTTACAGTAACACCAAAAGAAATAAAATACTTAGAAATAAATGTAACCAAGGAAATGGAAGTCCTGTGCACTAGAACCCACAAACGCTGATGACAGAGAACAAAGGGCACACAAACAAAAGAAGAGCATTTCCCACTCATTAGTAGAAGCCTAATGTTAAAGTGCCCATGCCACACAAAGCTGTCTATAGGCCAGGCACAGTGACCTTTTCCTATAGTCCTGGACTTAGCAGGCTGAAGCAAGAGAATCACTGCTGTGGGATAATGCTCCTGTACACTGTAAAGATTTGTCACTCCTATTAGTTTAATAGTTTAATAAAATGCTGATTGACCAGTAGCCAGGCAGGAAGTATAAACAGAGCAACCAGACTAAGAATTCTGGGAAGGAAAAAAAAAGGCAGAGAGATGTAGAGGAGTCAAGATGAGAATGCCTTACTGAGAAAAGGTACCAAGCCACATGGCTAAACATAGACAAGAATTATGGGTTGAATTGTAAGAGTCATGGTCTTGACCCCTTTGCTTATATTATCACTCCTCTCTCTCTGACTGGACTTTGGGAGTTCAGCCCAGTTCTCCACTGTGGGTCTCTGTATCTGCTTCCATCAGTTGCTGATGAAGGTTCTATGATGACATTTAAGATAGTCGTCAATCTAACTACAGGGCAAGGCCAGTTGAGGCACCCTCTCCAATATTGCTTAGGGTCTCAGCTGGGTTCATCTTTATGGATTCCTGGGAATTTCTCTAGTGCCAGGTTTCTTGCTAGTCCCATAATGGCTCCCTCAATCAAGGTATCTCTTTTCCTGTTTTTCCACTCTGTCCTTCCCCCATCTCAACCATCCTGCTAGACCAACTACCGACTCCTGATGAATGAGATTAGGTACTTTTTCATTCTGCGTGGGAAACTTACTGAACTTAGTCTTGGAGCATCAGGTGCAAATGTGGTGCTAAAGGTCCACAAGCCCTCCTCCTCCAGGATAGACTGAGAAAACCGGTTTGGGGTAGAGAGAAAGCAAGCTTTCCCAGTCTCTATGACCCTACATGCACGTTTCCTGGCTAACTGGTTCCAAGTTTCTGGCACTTTGCAGAGACTTCAAGGTCAGCTGAAGCTGAGCATCCTCCCCAGTCGGCGTGAAGTGCAGTACCGATTCTGCTGTGAGTCAGAGGGAAAGCTCCAGCAGATGGCTTCCTGCAGGCTCTGTGGAGACACAAATGAGAGGCAAAACCCAACAACACTAAATGAGAACACCATCTTTCTCCCACACGCCTGAACCAGAGAAGCCTTGTGCTACTACATGGGCTGTGCTCTTAAAATCTATTTCAGAATTAAAGTCAACGTGGAAATGGAGAGGGTGGGTGGCTCCCACTGAATGGCCATTGTGCAGGAGGCTGGTTATCTCACCCGCTGTGTTACACAATAAAAGGGGATCAGATAAACACAGGCATACCCTCTGCCTCCATTGATAATGTAAATCATTCCTTGTTTCATTTGTCTTTCCTTCAGGCTGGATACAAAAGGCATAGAAATGAACAATTCATGCCTAAACACAGGAGAGGTTGAGAGCTGCTGAATGTCAGGTGTTTATTCTGGGTCATCATTAAGCTCTTGAGTGGCTTTGCTTATAAACAGCCGCTATTCTGTTGGTGGGAGCGGGAGAGACAGTGGTTTTACCATGTAGAGACAGCCCTTTTAAAGACACATTGCAACTTTTCTGCCGTGCACACTGAGTTAGATGGATAATTCTTTGTACAGGCTATGAAGAGTTGTCTCCTGAGCAGCGTGGAGCATAATGCACTAGAGAAACAATGCGTTTTCTCTCCACTTTGTGGAAATGCCATTTTTCGTTATCCCCTGAATGGGACCCTTCTGGAGATTGAGATGAGAACAGAGATGCCCCCTCCTGCAGATGGCCAGGCATGTCCTGACAAACACACAGCAAAGACCTCCATGGGAACCTAGGGAGACCTCCCCCGGCAGCTTCCCCACAAGGAAGCTGGCAGCATCTTTTCAACCCATCCATTTCTGCAGCCCTCTGTTCTCTGCTGAGGGTTTTGTGGGCTGTTGTTGTTTCTCCCACCGAGTCCGACCATGGCCCCGCTAAAGAAAAAGTGCCAAAGCAAACAGAACGAGAGCCTTGGGGACCCAGTAATGGGTACAGAGCGTGAGTGTGGTAATCATTCTTCCGATTGTGCTCAGATATGTTTTCTATTTGCTTTCGCAGAGAATGCACATTTTCCCCCTGGATCTCAAATAATCGGAACCAGGGTGAAACTGTTACAAAGTGGCCTTCAAACACCATGTCTCCCCTGGAACTGAATGACTGATCAGACATTTAAATATGGAAACCGGGAATTCAGGGTGAATTTCAATGTTTCAATTGTTGTTGTTTTAATGCTCAGAGCTGTTTAATCTTTGCTTTCTTAGTCTCTCTCTCTCTGTCTCTCTCTCTGTCTCTCTCTCTCTCTCTCTCTCTCTCATCTTTCCTCCCTCTTTTTCTTCCTCTCTTTCAAAAATAATTCTTCAGTGCTTCCCCCACCCCCGATTTTCTTTCCATTTCAATGAACCGGTTCTAGGATTTGGTACTTTGGACCGAATCTGGGGCTTTGAGTAACACCCCTAGCTCCATAATTTAGTATGGTCCACAAAGCCAAATATAAAGAAATCATTTCTACTTAATTTCTGACAGATGGGACAAGGAAAGGAAAAGCGGTCTTAATTGCCAAGGTCCCAAGTGTCTCTCTTTGGATCATGAGTCTTGAGGTAACCAACACCTCACATGTCCCCAATATTGATTAGCTGAGCATCATCTCTGAAGTCAATCACAAGGAAAAGAAAGCTCCATGTTAGATGTGGAATGATTGCTTCCGCTTTTCATTGCCATCCCATCCAAAAGATGGGTGGAAAGACCAACTGGGAAATAAAGCTGGACGTCCTCCACCGCGGCGGCAAGGCCCTCATCTGGCAATGCCCCTGCCTCAGCAATCAAGCAAATCAAGCAAAGGAATCCTACCATTGGGCTCCAGGTCCCAGGCTAATGGCAAGTGCTGGGTTTTCGTTTAGTTACTTAGGGATCAAAGGGAAATTATTCAATAAAAAAGAACTTAAAGGGGACTTCTGTGCTCACATGAACGTTAATCAAAAACACGTGCTCAACTACAGCTCACTTGACCGGCCTCTTCATCCAGCCCTTCCACTTTTCACACACATTTGTGATTAAATCAGGATTTTCCCCATCCCAACACACTCCCTCTCCTTTAAGCTGACCGCAACTTTGCAAGGGTGACATGACAGGTGGTTGCTAAGGAACTGAAGACAGTGTCACAGTTCAGCATCGTGATGAGGAGCAGGAAATACTTCTCAACACATTGAGTAGGGGTCTATATAAGTATGCTGTGTGTGCATGTATACACGGCGTGTGCTGGAACAATGGGCATCATGGAAGGAGGCAGCCCAACGTGTTTCTCTCTGAAATGTGGGTTAGCAGTCACGACTTCTGCAGAAGCTGCTCCAAAGAAGCCTTTAGCTGCCTCTTCCTCCCCAGCATGCCTAGCCTGCATTTGAACTTTTTCACTCCAGGGCTGTGTGCCTTCACACTGTCCTGTCAGAGAGCTGTCACACTCTGGCCTGAGTCACATCCTCCCGTGAAGAATCAAGTACAAACTCTGCAAAGTCTCTAACAGTCTAGGTGTTCAGCAGAGGAGACTGGAACATGAAATTCCTCCCACTGGGAGCACACCCACACCGCGGCTTCTCTGAAATCTATTTATCTTAGTCACGACCTCTGAGCATGAATAGAAGAAGGTGGTGAATGTTCCCTGTAGCCCATGTGCCTGGGAACAGTTGGAATTTATACAGTTACAATTGCCAGGGAGAGGTGAGGTAGTTTTACAGGATGTATGTGTGTATATGTATATATACATATATATATAATGTGTGTACATATGTATAAATACACATATACATATTAATTGTCTGAGCATCTGAACATTTAAAATATGTCCTATTTTGCTCTGTTACAGAAGACCTCAGCTTCTCAGTTTAGCTCCCCTGTTATTCATATTGCTGATTTTGTGATTGTGAGACTAGGGAAATGGGAAAATCTACCAGCAGATGATCCCACAAATGAATGGTACACACACAATGATAGATAAGTGTATGCCATGAATGAAGAGGAAATGGATACGAACAGAAGAGAGAGCGGTGAGCCTTTGAAAACTGAAGATAAGAGTTTAATTACTTATATAGAAAGATACAGGAGGATGTGAGCTGAATTTGATGGAAAGGAAATAAACTTCTTGTCAAATCCCTAGGTGCTGGGCCAACACTTTGCCTGAACTCGGTCTGTTTCTGCTGTGGTGTGTTCAGAGTAATGTGTGTTTATTCTGCCTAATTGAGGAGGCCGGACTCTAATGAGCTTTCTGAGCACTCTGAAGAATGCTGTATAGGAAAGGGGAGCCAAAGGGTCTGTGGAAATGGAGAGAGAGAGAGAGAGAGAGAGAGAGAGAGAGAGAGAGAGAGAGAGAGAGAATATGCTCCGGGAACATGGGGTTTTAGAGGGTCGGCAAAAATCCAAACGATACAGGTTTTATAAAGAGGTGATGCAGCTAAAAGACACTCTTCATCTAAGTTAGAACTAACCTACAAACCTAGAGTCCGCCTCTCGTTGCCCACAAATGATAAAGGCTTGTACGGACAAGCAAACATGCCTCTTTGTGTATGCCGTGTGGAATTCCCTTTATGGTTGGTTCTTAATTTTTGCTTTTGTTTTGATACAAGGTCTCACTGCGATCTTGAACCCTTGATACCCCTGCCTCAGTATGCCAGGTGCTATGACTACAGATGTACACCACTACAGACAGCTACCTCAGGTTTCTCTGTGAGCTCCTTGCGATCATTTTCCTCAACCATCCTGAAAATGTAAAGCCTATACTCGAACCCAGTCTAAAAATGAGACTCTTGAAAATCAGAAATACCCAATCAAAACTGTGTAACCAAGGTGAAAGGTTTTTACTAATGCCCGTATCTTTTTGGTTTAAAGTAATGAGGTTCAGGAGCATCAACTCACACCGGGCCCACTCAACCCAGGGCTCTGCCAAGATGCCCAGAGACTGAACAGGGAAATAAGGGACAGGATCTGTCCTGTGGCTTTAGGGCATGAGAGGAAACAGATGGTATAACAATGGTCGTCAGAGCAGCTTCGGCCAAACCCGAGCGGTCAGAGGCGGAGGAGAGGGATGGGGACGTCCATGGCAGGAGGAGGAAAGGCGAGGAGGCTGAGTCCCGTGGATGACTAGGAATATGCTGCTTGCCTGATTTCTACAAGTTATCATCTGGAGCTGGAGACGTCATTTGCAAGATGTCTTCTATACGTGGTTGCCTCTACCTGATGGCTCTTTCTTTCCTTCTCTTCCTCCCTGCCTTCTTCCCTCCTTCTCTTTCATCCTCACCTCTCTCTCCCCCTCTCCCTTTTCTCTCTTCTCCTCTCTGCTCTTTCTCATCCAATCCCCCATGTCTCAGGTTTCTCATAGCATGACAACTTGGTGGGACCCTACAATTTTTTATTTTTACAAGACAGCTTAGTTTTTCAGGACAGTGTTCCCAGAGGCACAAGCAAAAGGTGCAAGGTTTCCTATGACCTTAGCAAAGCCAAATGTCACTTCATCTGCATCCAAACATTCCAACAGGTCACAAGGGTCAGCCCGTGTTCCGGGGAGCCGGAGTTAGACTTATTTCCTCAATGCAAACAACAGCAAATTGTGTGTGCTTTCAGGTGTAATCTACCACAGTAAAAAAGAACACAGTAGAACGACTCAGTGAGATCTCACAGGAGAGAGAAAAGGTGATCATAAGAAGAAGCATGGCCTTTGAAGGGAAGACAGAAAGACTGAACACATCGGGGGTTTGCTCTAAGGCTGTGGAACAGTCTTATTAGGAAAAGGCAAGTGTCATAATCTTGCAGAGTTCCCAGGCAGTGGACTATGCAGAGGAGGGACACTGCCATTCCCATCAGAAGCTTTCTGACAGGACACTCTGCTGTCAAGGCAAACTGGTTGTAAAGGATATAAGCTCATTCAGGCCATTGTCATAAAAAAAAAAAGACTACAATAGGCAGGCATGAGAGTATCCTTAGCCGTAATGAGCTGGCTTCACGGGAGTCTGACATGCCTGGTACTGCAAACCCAGAGCCAGAGCCAGGGCTGCCCTCAGATCCTGACAGGTGTCTTCCATCACTTTTCCCACTTTGATCTCGTGCCTGCCCCTTTTGCACAAGTGAACTATCTTCGCTGACTCATCAGAACACACATGTCTGAGAACTTCAGGCCAGTATGGCCTCGGATTACTACATAGCTGATACGCTTTCCATTCCAAGAGGAGTGGGTGCTGGAGGGGACATCTAACTGGATTAGACCTATCTCTGGACTGGTTTCCTCGGAGTCAAGTGCCCGTTCTTGGTGTGGTCAATGATGTCCAAGAGGCAGGCTTAGATGTTCAGAGAAAAGTAACCTAGAAGCGTCACCTGGCTCCTCCCGCCATCACTGGGAGAATGTGTTGTAATAGGAGCGGCAGGGCTGCGTCCCCAGCACCTCGGCCGCCTGGCTAGCTGATGCCCTGAAATAACAACACACAAACTGTATTCATTTAAACACTGCTTGGCCCATTTCTATCTAGCCTCTTCTAGGCTAATTCTCACATATTAATTTAGCCCATTTAAACACTGCTTGGCCCATTTCTATCTAGCCTCTTCTAGGCTAATTCTCACATATTAATTTAGCCCATTTCTTATCATCTGTGTAGCACCACTATGTGCACTTACCGGGAAGATTCTAGCCTACGTCCATCCTGGGTCCATCCTGGGTCTGAGCTTCATATGTCTGCCTCAGAGAGCAGAGCTATCCCCGCGCCTGCCCAGGAGAGGGGAGCATGGCGTCTCTGCCCCAGAGAGCAGAGCTGTCGAGTCTGAGTTCACTTCCTCTTCCTCCCAGCATTCTGTTCTGTTTACTCCACCCACCTATGTTTTAACCTATGAGGGCCAAGCAGTTTCTTTATTACTTAACCAATGAAATCAACAGATTGATATATGACCCGCCCACATCAAGAATTCATTGGATAGAAAAGGCATGGGCTAGATAAGTGACAAGAATGAGAGAGCATGTGGAAAACATGCCAGCCTGGCTCTGGAGACCCAGATAAGCAGAACAGTTTGCTTCCCAAGCTATCCTTCACTCAGATCCCAAACCCTTCCCTGATCCAGCCAGGTCCATTTCCCGTTGAATTTGTCCTGGCAGCTTTGATGTATGAAGCAGTAAAGTAAGGCCCAGGAATGGACAATATCAGAGAAGACCCTTTCTTATCTGGCTCCCACAGAGCCTTATAATGCTTATAATAGTACTGGGGGCTCCTGGGCCGCTCTTTCTACACTGTCCTCCAGCATGGAGTTCTAGGACCGTGTCATAAGGGAAAGACAGATGGTGTGAGTGTAAGTGCTTTCATATTTCCAATGAAAATTACTAATCCCAAAAGTGAGCAAGAAAACAAATCCTCGTCAGAGAAAAGTATTGATACTGTTAATTAGCGGTTCCTACTGTCACAGGGAAAAAAATGTAAATCAGACTTTTCCTTGTTCCTAATTAGCGCACACAAAGCAGAGTAAATTTTGAAATTAATGAGAGCTCTTTCAGTGCCAGAGAAAGGCGCTGCCTTTTTTGATGGAGTATATTAAAAATCATCATTTTCCTGATCATCAAGCTTAGCTCCACAATAACTTTGGATTATAGCATTCCTTCAGAAATGCTGTCTGCTCAAAATGCTTCAAAGAGCTGCAGGGAATGGAATTCTGCTTGGGTAGGAGAAACGTAGCCCAACAGTCAAAATCAATTTGTTCCTGTGATTGACACCAGGGACTGCGTGTCAGGCAGGCTCTTTTATACCATCTGGGCTCTGATTGTGATCAATAGGTATTTGTGATATGCCCAGGAAATGTGCTATTTGATGACTTTTACATGGGAGGGGAGACGCAAATGTCTCAACCCAGAGGCCCCTGATGTGGCTCTAGAAGCCGGTTGATGAATTATTAGAATATAGAGTTTGCACTGATAAACTTTTGAACTTTCATTGAACTTGTAGATTAAGAATAGGCAGTTTTTCCAAGAGGAGAATTCACCAGACAACCAACAATTTTTCTTTCACATATTTAAGCAAGATGTTCGATCTGGTAAGGAAATAATAGTAATTTATGTCTTTGATAATTGAGAAGGATTATAGTTCTATATGCAGAAAAAGCAACCATCATCCAGGCCCTGTGAGTCACAAACCCATTAAAGAAGAAGCCTCCAGCTTAAAAGCAGATGAAATCTCTGGATCTGTAGGGCGGGTGTTTTCCAAGAGGGAGTTAAGAGAAGGGAAAGAAATCCCCAGGCTCTTGTAATATTAGGGCTCTATGTCTGCCTTCCTTCCAAACCAGCATAATGACAGTTATCAGATTCAGCTTGATTCCCCACACAGAAAGAAAAGCATGCATGATCGGGCTCACTTCTCTACAAGCTGTTTCTCTTGCAGATCTCTCCAAGTCCACACACATATAGGACGACACCGACCCTTGTGGAGAAGCAGCTTTCCCAACAGCAGCAATGAAGCTGCCTCCACACAATCTGCAGCGATCCATCATTCCATGAACATCCCTTGTCCTTTAATATTTAAAAGAGGCCTAGAGGAGATTAAATGTTAAGCAGGAAGATTGCTGACCACCTGGAAACACGTTGGGTACAAGCAACTTGCTACAAGAAATCATTGTACTGCTGAAACAATGTTGACGGAGATCAGGTTCCTGAGAGAGAGGAATTACTAATTTCGTGGCCCTGACACTGAATAGGTTGTATTAAAAATATATGCTGGCTTGTGGTTCTTTAACTTAGTTGGCACAATACACCAGAGACATCTACTAGGTGCTGGGCACTCTACCGCTCTGTTGCCCTTATTAGCGATAATAAAGCCTTCTTTATTATCAAGTCTCTTCACTGGGATGCTTTGCTTCCTTGGAATTCAATTTCAACCCATTCCACTACTGTTCTAAAGCACACACTGTAGATATTCAGAGATGAGGACACCGTCTTACCATTTGTTAATAGCTGGGGTTATCATAGCCCAAATGTTACCAGCTAAGGCAGGTTTAGAATCATGTTATGCTCTGTGCCTCTACTTCCTACAGCTTCTCTGCTGGCCACATCAGTATGTTGTCTGTCTTCCTGTCTTCCCTGACTTGGATCCCTCAAGATTTCTGTTTCTGAATCACATGGCTTCCACAACCGCTCATGACATTGGCCACCCCTAGTGTACAGTTTTAGCAATCAGTGATAATCACCTTTTCTGATTTTATAAAAATGAAGAGAGAGAAGTTAGCTGGCCAGCTACTCCTAGGGTTGCTTTCCCAGCCATGGAGCAATCCTCTACAGCCAAAAGGACAAAGTCAAAGGGTTATAATAAAGTTGCCACCTAGAATGGGAAATTTGGTCATAAGGGATTAGTGGTCAGTCTGAGGGTTCCCTGGTCCATGGGATGACTGGGAAAGGTCCCATGGGTGATACAACATTGGAAATGAACATAAGATGATGACATGAATGGAATGGGCAGCCGTGAAGGATACATAGAGGTAGTGGGATGGACGAGATACAGGAAAAGTATGGAGGATGTTTGCACTTTGGTTAGTGGAGCAGTACTTCTCAAACACTGAACCCATGGGAATCATCTAGGGCCCTTGTTAAAGTATAGACTCTAACCAATATGGTCCAGGGGGACCCTGAGGCTCTGCACTGCAGATGCTGCGGGTGTGTCAGAACATACTTTGAGTAGTAGGGCTCTACCCAAGAGTACCCAAATCTCTGAGTGCCTAGCTAAGAAGGCAACACTTACTCTACCTCAGTGAGCAATGTTAGGTTTGGAGATGGTAGGCCAGCAGCGGTGATAAAAGACAGCTGAGCTGGAGATGTTCCATGGGGTAAATCCGAGAACTGCAAGTCCACCTACTTAGCAATTATACAGGCCAGGAGGCTGGTTAGGACTTCTTCAGGAAAGATGCCATGAAAGGGGAGAAGAAAGGACACATGAGACAGGTAGCCAGTGAATGCACCCTTCCCTCATCCCTGCCCAGTTTTGCTGTAGTTGACAACAAGAAAATTCTTCCTCTGGCATCATCTGGTGACATCTTTGTATGTCCTTCTGAGGGTGTCTGCTTTTCATTTCAAATCACATCTAAAGATATATCCTCTCTTTTACCTCTAACCCTTAATTTCATTCTCTCTGCCTAACTGCATTTGCTATTGTGTGCAACTTGCTGCATGAGTTAACTATATTATAACCATGTAACTGTGTTATTTCGCTATTATTTCATTGTGTACCAGTAACCAAATTCAGTAACTGTATTTGTTCTGCCGAGGAGTTTTGTAGGAAGCGTATCTGAAGGGCACTAGGCAATGAAGTAAAGTCTATTACTGCCTCCCCACCATCAGGAAAATGATCTGTTTGTTTGCAGTTCACTGGAGTACACAGCAAAGAAATTGAAAGAGGGCTTAGGGAGCGTCTGAGTGAAGTCCAGATATGGAGATGGATGGGTACTCTAAATACTATGCTGTGGTTCAAGACCTAAAATATATAATATGCGGCAGAGAGGTTTCCAGATAATCTATGGGCAATGGGAAATAGATAATGCAGACAGACCTTATATTAGAATGCAGAAGCCCTATTATTAACCAGTTTACACAATCCCGACTAGCCATTTAAGCCAAACCCAAGACAAGCTTGGTGTTAAATAAAAATCCCCACTGAAATTTTCTTAAGACTAAAGGCTTCATGATATCCTGAGATTGTAGTATAAATGTAGAATTCTATGCTTACCTATCAGATTGTTCGTGCCATTTTCAGATCAGACTCTTGATGGCCCCTGCACAGCAAATCACTTTTATACCAAGCAGGACTCTAAGTCCAACCCTTTTATATGTAATTGGATGAGAGTCTGTGCACACGAGTGTTTCTACAGGTAAAAACGGAATCGTTGTTGCTGATGAAAACAAACTAACAAACCAAGCAAAATAAAGCAACAGTTTGCCTGTAAATAAGAAAAGGGAGAAAGGAGGAAAGAAAAGGGAACTGTCCAGCCCTAGGGAGTAGAGCTGGTTTGATTATGGGAAAACATAATCAGAATTGGAACACAATGGGGGAAACATTCCCTGAGGGAATTTAGATTAAGATGCACATTTTGGCCTCTTCCTAGAAGTGCCAACCTCCCAAGCCCACAGGTCATTTTGCTTGACAATGTCACATTGATTCACATTCCACAATGGGCTCAACTTTAGAATCTTAATGGGCTGGCTGGAATTAGCTGTATCTATGAAGACGAGGCCATCTTAAGCAAACTTCCCTTTAGAGAGACTTCCTGATTGGTTGAAGCTAACTGCAAGATGCCTTCTTATTCTGGTGAACGAAACATAGCAATAACTTAGCATTTTATGCAAATACACAGATATATAATTTACACATAAACACGTTTAGTTATATCCTAGAACGTATATAGATAAACACACACACACATACACATGTGTGCAGTTTACAAGTGAGTGTGAAACTAAGCATGTAGCAAACGCATCTTTGTGAGACACTGGGAAGCTGCTTTAGAACACGGATCCCAGGAAAGGGTTCCATGGTGCAACGGGGAGATGTGTGTTCAGCGCATGTGATTATAATGGGTCAATCGCATTGCTCCCAGAACTAAAGAGACAACCAGGTCACTAGGCAGCTCCAATGGAGAAAGAGAGGACTTCAGAGCAATTATGGAAACTCGTGCGACAGGGACAGACACGGAGATACTACCACTAAACTGCTGCGGATCCTCTTCCCTCTGTGTTGAAGCTCAGGATCCTGGACCCTTTCCTGGAAGCTTAACAATGGCAGTATGTGAGTAGAACAAAACAGGATAGCGGGGCAAGCAGGCCACCTCTGCTTATTTCAGGGTTTTTCTTTCAATGCAGTCTATAAGGAACCCCCTAAGGTCCCCTGCTGTCCATGCCACCTCTTTTCCCAGACCTATCACACCAAAGAACCATTTCCAACCTAAGTGGCACTTTCTCCCAAGAGTTAACATAAGCTAGGTACGTGGTCACTCAGCTATTAAGAGGCTACCTTGGGAAGAAACCCAGTTTAGGCAGGAAGGTCCAGGCTGCGAGAAGTTAAGGGACACCATGAACATGGCTATGACAGAAAGGTGTGACTGCAAGGGCGGGCAGCTTACCCAAAGCCAGCACAGACCAGAGCCTGACCATCAAGCAGAGAGCTCCCCCACAAAGAGACAATGCTGTCCAGATGCAGAGGAAGCTGCGGACTGCTTTGCTTAGCCTCCATCCTAGGCGCTTTCAGGAGTTCACCCCAACCATGCTGCAGACTCTGAGAGATGAGATGCAAAGCCCCTCTTCCCTTGTTGTAGACGGAGTCATCAGAGTCAGGTACGCTGGCACAAGCCTTCCCTATGGAATCCAGGTGAGTGGGGTAAGAGACAAAAGGTCTTTACTGTCTAGTCTAGAGTGGCTAGGTGCTAATCTCTGCAGCGAACAGCTGGGGACAGTGTTCTCAGTCCCATCAGAGACAGCGTTGTTCTGGGACCTGGAAATGTCTGAGTCATCCAGCCTTCCCCAGATGTGTGTCAACCAGCACACATCTGGTCCTTCATCCCCTCTTGCTTCGAGGAGCTGTCATCTGCTTGGTAGAGGAGCAGCCTACCACTGAGAACTGGACAGTTTTTTTTTTTAAACACTCTTCCATTAAGTGACAAAACTATTTTCAGTGATGATCTCGTAACAATCAGTAATTGTTCTTCTCGTGACTCGCTCGTTAGTTTTAAAAGAATAAATTTCAATTTTAAAACATTAATCAGATTTGATCACTTTTATGTATGAATGACTAAACTTAAACACCAATTGAGATTCCAAGCGGCTGTGTTGAAAGACAAGATCAAGTCAGGCTGCCTAGGTTTTCCTTTGCCATCTTGATGCCATCACCCAGTGTCGGTTGTCTAAGCACAGGCTAAGCTGATACTGCAGGGACTGGCGACACAACCTGAGCCTGAAGCCGGCCCAAACCAGCTCATGCTACTCTTCCTTAGTGGTACTTCTCTTAATTAACATCCATGCAGATACAGTATTCATTAAAAGATAAGTAATGAAATAAAACATGCTAATTATATATATATATAAACATCTACATATGTATGTATATAAATATATATAATTAAAATTCAACAGTCACCCCCAGCAATTGTTTAGCACATGGACCAACAAAAGATTTGAAGAGAAGATTATTTTATCACTGATGTTATTTAGAATTGCTGGCCTGGGGATACTAAAAAGTCAACTGACTTACAGTCAATTTTATTATTGGTTTTAAATCCCTTACAGATGACACTGGCCCATTCAATGTGCACCAGCAGGGACAGTTCCCACTGCCCAGTCCCTTAGGTCACAGGGCCTAGGTGAGCATGTAGGGCAGCTGCAGAGAGAGGGCTCTCTGGGGGAAAGAAGGGCCCTGAGACATCAGGAGTTGTGGCCAGGCACCCCCTAGCATATGATAGGCACAGCCTGTATCCTAGTGATGCTCTAGATTTCAAAATGCTGCTGAAACACAAAGAGCCCCTCAACCATGCTCTGAACTTCTGAAGCCTGGTGTCAAAGTCTCATACTGGGGAGACTCATGTGCCCCGGGAAAAAGAAGTGTGCCTTTCAGTGCAATCCCAAATCGTTTCATGTCATGAGAGCACCCACAAATAACTGACTCCGACACTGCTTTCCATCCTCTGCCTGCTCGGCACCCCCCTGAAGGAGGACTTGCCTCTCTCATACCCAGTGCTGACCACCCTGAGGGATGGTCATTCCTCTTTAAGGGCAGAGGCTAGGATTGTGTCCTGCCTGCTTCAAGGTCCCAGAGAGAGGGGTCTGAGGAAGGTTACTTCCCTAGGTCTGAGGAGAGTCCATGTTGTCCTTTTTCCTGCTGATGAGGGTCCAGAGTCACATGGGGGAGCTAAAAACACAAGGCAGTTTGAACACTGGATCCCACAACCTCATGGGAATCCAGCAGAGGATACCACCCCTTTAAAGGAGAAAGTGGGCTGCATGGCAGTCCTCTTGTCTGGCACTGTCTAGGAGGATGCCCCAGTATCCCAGCCCACAGGGACAGGGGATTGTCCGGCCCTTACACAGGACCAAAAATGTCTAACACAAGGCTTGGGACTAGGAATCTAGAAGTAGAGCATCGCCTCTCAATTCAGTTCTTTACTGTCAAATGGCCTTAAATCAAAAGACTGAGGTCCTCCATGGCTGCAGGGCACAGCCTAGTATCCAAAGGAATGTAACAATGACCCTTTGTTAAATGGGTCCTCGTCCCAGAAAAGGGAATGACTTCTGACATTCTTCTTTAGACAGCAGCCCAGTGTGGAGATGTCACTTGGGTGTTTTCAGTAGAGAGATCTTCCAGACCCAGTTGGCTTGGTTTTGCTACTGGTGGGACCCACGGTGATGTCACACTGCAATGATACGTATGAGCATTGCCCTCTCTTCCCATCAGCAGGTTTATACGCCAGGGCTGTGAGGTGCCAAGCTCCCTTGGATCCTGACACAGCTAACCGTATTCATACCCAAGCCTGAGAGGTATAATTAACTTTTCTTTAATTGTCCCCACCCTCGGCTGTCCCATATACAGGGAACAAATATATTACATGAAATGGAATGTGTGTGTTGGGGGCTGTAAGAAGTTTCTTCTCTCTCTTACCCAGGATCCAAATGTCCCCTCTGAGGTAAGACTCAGAAGTTCTCTTCCCACCAGAAAGGCTGAGGACATCACTCCATCTAGACACAAAAGCAGACTGATGTCCCATGGTCAGGCAAGATGGCGCTCACAGCTGAAACTTGAGTCATGAGATACTCGCTCATGGAGAACCGGACTTCCTCATCAAACTGTCAGAGACCAGACCCCCAGACAGTGAGGAGGGTATTCAAGCAGGTCCTCAAAGACTTTCCAGAGACAGACACAGGCTAGACTTTGGATCTCCATCCCCTAATTCCTGCTACTTTCCTAATCTTGATTCTGGAACTTTCTGTCAATTTGGCAAGCTCCTGCTAGCCCCGAGTACACTCCCTTCTGGCTGAATTAACTGAGTCTTTTGTTTGACACCAAGAGGTTTCACCTGGTGCTAGAAAGGATCCATCCAGGAAATAAAGTACCCAAAATCCACAAAAAAAAATTAATACTTCAACACATTATCACAGGATTAATTAAAATCATGAGCACAGAACCAGAGGGGTGGCACACGCTTGGCATCTCAATGCCTGGGAGATGGAGGCAGGGGGATTGGGAGTTCAATGTCTAGGCCACAAGGCAAGTTCGAGGCTAGCCTTGGTTTTTTGAGACCCTGTCTAAAAAAGAAAGAAAACACTAAAAAAAACACCAGGGGGTGGAAGGCATGAGGGATGAGAAACAGAAACAGGACTCTGATTCATTTGCTTGGAAAAGTGAGCAACTCGTCAGAATAAAGGGCGCAAAGGTAGTAGGAGCGGCTTGCACAGGAGATAGAGTGTAAACAAGACCCAAAAGTGTGTGTGCAAGACAGAAAGACGAGCTCTCAGGACCTAGAGCTGCTTTTGCTCAGGGTTCCGTTGCCAGCCCCTGCGACAGTAGGCATTGAGCTAACTTTTCAAGAATGAATGAATTAAATATTTGTACAGGAGGGGTGGGGGAAACACCATCAACTGCTATTAGCTATTAACTGCTGTTAGATCTTTTTTTTTTTTTTAGAAGTTGCTTTCTTTTCCCTGTTTCCAGATTTTTTTTCCATCATGTGCTTTCGTTTTCCTGAAAAGGGGGGGGGGAATAATGTTTTCTTAGCTCACACCACTGATAGGTGGCCCAGCTTCCCCTAATATTTATGTGCCCTCTCTAGATACCTGAGATGCAATGGAGCAGGGTGATAAGGCCAAAAGGAACAAATGTTCCCTTTGCCAAGTGGAAATGCTTGAGGAGGCAATCCATTAAGAAGCCTGGCTCTGCCTCCAGCAAACATCGTCTTCCTGTGGGCAGTGAGAGCGAGTGACCTTCACAGCCCACAGCCGGACCCTGGAACGAGAGAGGCAGTCTGAAGAGCGATAAGGTGTCACCAGGTGCCCAAGCCAAGCTAAAGTCCTCTCTGCCCTCCTCCTTTCCCCTCTGGCTGTCATCACCCTGCCCCCTCACCTGTCACCAGTCAGTGCACAAAGAGGAATCTAAACAATGGCAGATTTACTAGCCAGAGGGAGTTCAAAGGGGTTGCCTGCCATCAGATTGGCATGCGGCAGAGGCTGCTACCAACTCAGCCAGTGGGATCCAGTTCCATTCCAGAATGACTAAGCAGGGAAGCGGAAGAGTCAGCAGGTTGTGGAAGCCAGGAGGTAGGCCTCAGGCAGTCCTGAGCTCTCTCAGCAGAGGAGAGGAGAGGATCGAATCAGCCAGGTGATCTGAGAGGAATTGCAGTGTGCAACAAAAATCACCAAGGAGAACCAGCTGCACACCTGCCAGGGCCATCTCCAGACCATCACTGCACTCTAGACTGACTGATATTCTCAACCTCTCTCCCTCCCCTCTCCTTCTCTCTCCC
>NC_022021.1:53997969-54008056 GCF_000317375.1 Microtus ochrogaster
CTCTCTCCCTTCCCCCAACACACACACACACACACACACACACACACACACACACACACACACGTAAGTCTGTTATGATGTGGGAATCTTACAAAGGAAAATGTGCACACACAGGGCACCATCCTGAAGGCCCCAATTCACTAATTCTGTCCCTTTGCTTCCATGCAGCTTCCACCTCCCCTTACCCTGCCAAAACATGCCCTGTCCACCAGCCCCTGAAGGGCACATCCTGTGACATGTTTTCTTCCGTGTGATGACAGACCATCATGCTTAGCATTTACACACAGTGATACGTCAGCTCAGCGCAGTCCCTCTAAGCGCTGTCCTCTTCTCCAAGCTCAGACAGCGCTCCTTCTCCTGAGTTCTAGCTCCCCGCTCTGGAGGCTTCCTCCTCCAAGATGCTGCAGTGTGGGCACCAGATGTCTATGTCTGATTCTATGGACCCTCCTCTGGGTAGCCAGGACCCTAGGCCTTCGTCAGCACTTAGTATGTAGCTGCTTCTTGAAGCTACTGCTTGGAGATACCGAAGGCTTTTTGTCTAATAATATAAATTAAATTAATTCCCTTTATTAAATTCTCTTAAAACAATAACTACGATCAGCCACTTATCTAAATAATGTTTACACAACCAAATGACCTTCTCTAGTAGCATTATTTGGTTGGGTTTTTTTTTCTTTTATTTTGGTTAGTTGTATTGTATTCAATTTAAATCAAACTCACTTTTATGCTTTAATTTTATCATCATTAAATATATGGATACTTATGTGATGGTTGTATAATATATGCTATAATTATGTAAATGTATATGTGTGTATTATAGAGTTTTCTTCATTGGACTCCTACTGATACAGGAGAAACACTCATGAAAAAAAATGTGTCAAGTTGAATTTGTTAACGGAGACATGTCTCTGGAGGCTTTGATGGAAGTTCACCTCTTCCTTGCCTGGGGTGGGAGGAGAGCTTTTCATTGGTCATGTTCAAATGATCTTTCTCAAGAAACTGTGGTCAAGGGGGCTGGAGAGATGGCTCAGTGGTTAAGAGCATTGCCTGCTCTTCCAAAGGTCCTGAGTTCAATTCCCAGCAACCACATGGTGGCTCACAACCATCTGTAATGAGGACTGGTGCCCTCTTCTGGCCTGCAGGCATACACACAGACAGAATATTGTATACATAATAAGTAAATAAATAAATATTTAAAAAAAAAAACCTGTGGTCAAGACCTAATTGGAAGTTACCACCCACTAAGTTACTACAGTTGATGTGGGATGTCCTTCTGTATATGTGTTGTTTTTATTGGTTAATGAATGAAGCTGCCTTGGCCTATGGCAGGGCACAATATAGTCAGGCTGGAAGAGATATAGAGAGAGTAGGCAGAGTCAATGAGACTTCATGTAGCTGCCAAAGGAGACAGATGCTGCTGGCACCTTTCCGGTAAGCCACAGCCTCCTGGTGATACAGATTAATAGAAATGGGTTCATTCAAGCTGTAAGAGCTAACTAGAAATATGACTGAGTCACTGGCCAAACAGTGTTACAATTTAAAAAAAAACTGATGGCTGGGAAATAAATGAGCAGTCTCTGTTTATAACCAGTCATTGCCATTTTTCAATTAGATAGGAGAGATTTCTGTAAGGTACAGTTGAGTTGAGCAGTACAAGAACTCTTGCCAAAATGGCGAGAGTTTCCCGAAGAAAGGATAAGGAGAAAGTTCTGAAGAAAGAGGTCTGCTCAAGGAAAACAAGGCCCAATTGGAGCAGGGATTGCCATAGAGCAACACACAGAAGGAGCAAGCAATCTAACTGTTCATAAAGACCATAGCGAGGCCATTGCACTTGAAGCCGGGAGGGGAAGCCTATTAAAATCACAGGTGGTTGCAATAACCACATATACATTTGGTGCTGAATTTCTAATCCCCATCTCCTTACTTTGGGAGCAATTAGTCTCGGGTGAAAAATTGCACTTGCAGCTAATTGCACCTGCAATTACCTACTTCCGGGTGCAATTAGCCACTTGAACCTAATTCTGAGTGTGCAAGTGTTTAATTGCCTATGTGAGGAGGTGATTCCAGACACAGTTAGTCGTGCCCCCAGTCTTTGCACCTGCAACTAATTGTGACGAATAAAACAAGGCCTCATGCAAGGCAGGTTGGAGGCACATATGGTGACCCCATTTGAGAATCCAAGAGTTGGATTGGCTGGGATGATAGAGGAACAAAGGGGCGGATGATTAGAAACAGCCATTGTTCTTCAGATGTGTGGTGGTGTTATACTATTCCCTTCCAACAGCCGTGTTCCTCCCGGACTGTGGAGCATCAGGTCAGCTGATCATAGGCAGTACCCCGCTTTGACCAACACAAGCGTTTGCAAAGATAGTGGTAACTCTTTTGCTAACATTGAAAAGCATTTATAAGCACTGGTAAGAACTACATTCCAGCCACTTCCCCATGGGGGGGGGTAACCCCGGTGAGGTTGTTGAAAACACTTAGGTGACAGGTATGTATGCGTGTCACACTCCTGCTGCTTACTAACCCATAACTTGAAAACAGCAATTATTAGACAAGGTTCCTGCCTTAAGTTCCATATCAATTCTATAAAGAATTGTTGAATATCTACAATCTGCTTGGTACGGCAAAGTGTTCATGGGCTCATTGGGAAAATCTGTTTATTCTGTCTTTCTACAAATATCTATTTATCAAGCCCTCTTGGAACTCACATTCGAGTGAGGAACACAGATGTTAAATAACTATTTACACAATTAATGTCCTCATTACAGGGATTGGGAGAACGCATGATTAAGGTCTGCCCTGGGCTGAGAGTTTGGGTTAGGATTCTCCAAAGAATTGGTGCTTGAACTCTTACTTAAAATATGACTAGAAAGAGGGATAGGGGAAGAGGTCTCCAGACAGAGGGTATGAAGACACAGAGGCTCTGGGGTAGGAAGAAACACACCAGCCTTGAAAATGGAAAAACAAGTCAAGATGGTTGGAGTACATACAGTAAGGGGGAAAGGGAATGAAGCTTTTTCCATAAGTAGGAAGAGGTTTTCTTCCCTTCTTTGTTCCTTCCTCCCTTCTTTCCTTCTTTCCTTTCCTCATTCCTTCATGTCTTTTTTCCTTTTTTCATCCTTCTCTCATCCAATACATCTTGACTGTAGCTTCCCCTCCCTCCACTCCTCCAAGACCCTCACCTCCCCCCTCCCTCCGATCCACTCCCCTATCTCCCCACGCCAGAAAAGAACAGGCCTCCCAGGCACAACAGCCAAACACAAAACCACAATATAAAATAAGACCAGGCACAAACGCTCTTGTAAAGGCTGAGCGAGAGAGAACCCAGTAGGAAGAAAGGGTCCCAAGAGCAAATGAAAGAATCAGAGACACCCCTACTCCCACTGGCAGGTAAATCACCAAGCCAACAATAAATATGCAGAAGACCTAGTGAGGACCCATGCGGGCTCTGGCTTCTTGACTGCCACTTCAGTCTCTGTGAGCACTCATGAAATCCGCTTAATTGATTCTACAGGCCGAGATCTCCCAGGATCCTCTAGCCCCCTGGCTCCCCCAGTTCCTTCTCCTCTTCTGTGGGGCTCCCTTTGCTCCAAGAGAGGGACTTGATGGAGACCTCCTAACTGAGTTCTTTCTTCCCCTAATGTTTGGCTGTGGGTCTCTGCATTCACCCCCATCAATTATAGAAGGAAGCCTCTCAGATGATGACTGGGCTAGGCACCAATCTGTGAGTATAGCAGAAGATCATTAGGAATCATTTCATTGATTTTTGGTTTTTTCTTTTTTGATCAATCATGTTTGGTTCTGCCCTAGGTATCTCCAGCCTCCCATTCCTGGTCATCCAGGCAGTGTAGGGCACAGATTCACTTTCCTGGTGTGGGCCTCAAATTAGACCAGTTGTTAATTGGCCACTCCCACAAGCCCTGAGCCACCATTGCCCCCAGCACATCTCACAGGTAAGACGGACTGTAGGTTGAAGGTTTTGTGGCTGAGTTGGTGGACAAGTCTCACCACTAGAAGCCTTGCCTTATTACAGAAAATGGCTGACTCGGGCTCCATATCCTCCATTACTAGGAGTCCTCACTAAGATCACCCTCACGTATGCCAAGGAGTTTCCAAGCACTGTGTTCCCATATGACCCCCTAAATGTCCACAGTTATAGTCACCTCTCCCTGTATTCTCTCCCTCCATCCTTTTCCATCCCACCCGTTCCCTCCTAGTCCCATCCCCTCCTCTCTCCCAGTCCACATACAAAGTCTGTTTTATTTCCCTTCCCAGGGAGATTCATGCTCCCCGCTTGAGCCCTCCTTATTTCTTAGTCTCTCTGGGTCTGTGTATTATAGCATGATCATCCTTTACTTAAAGCTAATACCCACTAATAAGTGAGTACATACCATATTTGTCTTTCTAGGTCTGAGTTACCTCACCCATGACTTTTTCCTAGTTCCATCCATTTTGTCTGCAAGTTTCATAGTGTCATTTTCTTAAACATCTGGGTAATACTCCACATTTTCTTTACACAGTCTTTGGTTGAGGTTTTCAAAAGTTCACAAAACTCAGTGAATGACCAATGGCAGTCCACTCAAATGAAGTGTATTGTGTGGTCCATCAGCCACAGCTAAATAGAAATCTCAGCGGCAGGTATTTTTGTCTCTTTTCCTCTAATCTTACTAAACACCCCCAGCATCCTGAAACAGCCAGAAAAATGAGGCGGAGGACCAAGTTGCAAATCAAACTCTGCCCTAAAGTAGACAACTGTGAACTTCAGCTTAGGTTCTTTCTATACATTTAGTTTGGGCAAAACTTTTAATACTTGAAAATAAGTATTGTCATCAAAGTGATACTGTCACAACTGTTACAAGTAACCCAGAAAGCTCTTGGATCTTCATGATATAACTGTTAAGGATGGAAGTAGGAACCCACCTAAGTGTATGCACTAAATTGGAGAAACACCATCTCTCCTTGGCTGCACACCCCCGAGCTGGCCCATGAAGGCAGCCAGGGGCATTGATGTTCATGACCCTTCCGGAACTAAGGGTGGGCAAGTCAGATGATGGTCCATGAAGATAAGAAGGAACATAAAGATTAGGTGGGACCAGGTATTGCTGAGGAAGAGTGGTGGGGACACTCAGGATGAAGTCTCCAGGAGACAGGTCTGGCTAGGGTGGATGGTGTGAAGTGAAAGTAGCAGGGCTACTACTTAGTAGTAGTAGTAGTGGGCCATGAACGAAAGTCAGATGGAAGGGGACTCAAATGTTAGGTCATCAGGGTTAGGAATCTCATGCATCAAATCCTTGGACTCTAAACAAAGGGCACAGTGACGTGGTTTCAACCAAAACTGAACGGTCTTCACAAACGAACTTCTGAGGATAAGTTTATGACCCTCCCATGTGTTTCTACTATGCACATTGTCTTGGGAACATGAAAAGCCCCTTTCTAATGTGAGGACATTCCCTTCCCTTCCCAGCTCCATCACCAGTTTCTGGTCAAGAACATAGTTCAGCAAGTTATCAAGGTTTGGGGACAGGCATTGCCCCCTCTCTAAGGGGGCAATGTTACTGGAAGATGAGTGGCACCTCCACCATGCCGGCTGCCCTGGAACACTGCATTTGAACGCTAGGTATTCAAATGAGAACTCTGAGGGAACCATTTCAGAGGTATCCACTTTAAAAAAAAAAATGTCTTTTCCACCCAGAGAATTCACCCTACCTTTGAGCCAGTTTCAAAATCCAGTTCTTTAATGCGTATTTGACAAATTTGAAATCTCTTACACAAAACCATTTTTCTGGCCTATACCATAGTTCAAGTCAGAGCTTTTTAATGGGGTAAAACACTTCATCACCAATATGCCCTAAACCAAAACTGCCTCCCAAAATTGATGAGTTTCAAGCATTGATTCTGTCCCTGAAAACGCCAACCTTGCCATTGGCACCATGGGCACTTCTAATAAAAAAGCAGCTAAGGAGCTATAGTGAATAGCTAGTGAACCATTTTGCAGGTCTATGTGCCTTCTCCCACTGTAAATAAACAATGAGCCTTACCAAAAATGCAAATTTTAGTGGCAAGTTCACAAACAATAACCTTTTTTTCCCATCATGGCTTGAGTGTCATTCTTTTTATAACACAACTGAAAATTTTATAATATATATACATATATATATATATATATCCCAGAACTTTAAGCAGGCAGGCCACCTATCCCACGTGTAAGTTTTACAAGGTCCTTGGGGTATGGAGCATGCAGGAAGACCAAGGCACTCATCTTCCAGTAACAAACAGTAGGGGATGAGACAAATCAGTAATGAATAGCGCAATGGACACTCACACGACCGCAAGGCCAGGAGAAGACTTAATCAAGCACTCTGGGCTAAGTGAGTAACAGCGGTCTGATGGCTTCTGTCCCGTGGGTGCTATAGCTAGGTCATGCTCAGTGGGCCGTGACCCTGGTCCCAGGCTGGGTCAGCCGAAGGCAGTCTGTCTCAGTCACTGGAAAATCTCCTCTGTCAGCGTAGCGTGTTCACCTGATCCCTGCCAAAGGTTTTCACTATGTTGTTCCACCCACTTCCTCAGCTGGAAATGGGATGGATAAACTGCTTCCCCTCCTATTGGCTCGGACTCTGTGACCCAAAGCTGCTGCCTGTCTATCTTGCTGACTTCCCTTTCAGAAGCCAAATATATCCAGCCCTTTCCCGGATCACAAAAATTCCAGTCAGACTGCTGTGCACAGTGACGGTGACCAATGGGTCAAGAACCTCTGGCCAACCCTGCCCACAGCCAAAAATAGCAGGCCACTAGTTAGTACAGGCTGGGAATTTTGTTCTTCCTGTTGTTGAGACTTCATTGGAAGTTCATTTCATATTTTTGTTTTGGATTTTGTTTGGTTTTGAAAAGTAAATGGGGTAATTATGTCTTTTTTTTTTTTTTTTTTTTTTTGCTATGTCAAATCCCCACACGAGGCTCGTTGGTTTAGTCACAGCGAGTCATAACTGAAAAGGTATTCACCACTTCAAGTTTACCACTTGTCCATAAAAAGAGAACATTGCTTCCTGTCTGGTCAGGGTTGTGGTGAAACCTGTCTCATCCACAGTCCACCTGAAGACAGGCTGTGAACTTAAATGGGGCCCTTTCCATGACTATACCCATAATTCAATGCACCTGGACGTTAGACAGGTTTTGTGCTGCCTGGGCAGTCAGTGCCCTTCACAAGTACCAAAGTAACTCCAATTATTCATTTAATTTTTATAAAAAAATATGCAGTGTTCCGCAGCCAAGCCCACTTCTGATCCACCTGGTGACATCCAAGGCTCTTATCAAGCAGAATTTTCTGCAGGCCAACAGACACATCTTATTAAGTCTTACCTAGGGGCTGCAGTTAAATTGAAGCATGCTAAAGAGACCTAGGCTGGAGAAGATGATTATCTTCCCCGCGCCCTGTTTTCAAATGCGATGAATAACAAACAATTTTGCCAAACTGTAACCTCCAATTGTTGGTACATCTTTGTACTTTTGCTCTTCAAAGACAGACTGTATCCTGGCGTTATGTTTCCACCTAAGAAAATAAAAACACTCCCTCAATTTCTCCACGCGCGAGCTTATTGCAGAAATATATTTCATTTCTTGTGATATTGTATGCTGTCCCAGAATCAATAAATAATTTATGTGCTTAATGCACTTATCAGCTCTTCTGCTTCACAATAACACCTTCTTGAATAAAGGTGTTCAGTCTTGTGGTTGGCACTGCACTGCACACACACACGTGCACATGTGTGCGCTCACACACACACACACACATCACTATTTCCTATATGCTCATGTCAAAATGTCTTCTATATTAACCGAAAACAAGCATCCTCTCGGTGTTTCTCCACCATGAAATTAACTTTGTATCTTATCCATCAAAGGAGTGAAAAGTGGTAACAGGTCCCCACTCCTCCAGAAGCTAAGAGCTAACCTACACCGAAGGAAAGCTTAAGCTAAGAATTTCACATTGTGTATTCTCTGAAGTTACTTCCCTTCTTTGTTTTTCTGTTTTGTTCTGTTATTTTGTTTTAATTTTTTTTCCCAAGAAAGGTTTCTATTACTCCAGGGCCATGCAGACTGTAGAATGTGCACAGTTTCTAAGTTTCCACTTGTTCTATCTGAGTTGTGTTTCCTTTGCAAAATATCATGTTTGTCATTAAGATCAGTTTCTGAGCACCTAGCGGTGCCAAGCGTGGTACCAGGTGCATGCGCTTGGCACACCTCACCTCTACTGCCGTCCACAGGCTCCAACTTGGATGTAAGCACCTCATCACTCACACCCTTGTGGCAGCAGCGTCTAGGGGTGCCACCATTATGACGACAAGCAGCAGCAGGAACACAAGGACAGCAGCTGCTTCGGGGAAAGCCAGGTGACTGCACCTGGCTAGTGCCTATCTTTCTGTTCCACCACCTCCCCCCACCCCTTCCCGTTTGGAAGACTTGAGTGTTTAATTATACCATGAAATAATCACCAGCATGGTCGATGCTTAGAAAAAGGAATCTGAAAATTAGTCTAGTCTAACCTATTCATTTTAAAGATAAAGAAACAGAACCCCATGTGAGGTAGAGGGGAGTGGGCGAGCAAGGGTTAAGTCCTTGGCCAAGATCACACAGGTGGCTGTTTGCAGAACAGAGGCTGAAATTAAGTATTTGCAGTTGGACTGCAACACTTTTCCCACTGCCCTGGTGGCTTCCCAACTCGTGGCTTTGCTAGCTCAGTCCACATTGCAAACTCCCTTCATGTCGTGACCCCCACAGGTAAGCATACAGGTAACTACCAGGTTTCCCAGAACAGTACTAGCCTTTGCTATGTGATGAGCTTTACCGTTTTCTATTGCAATATCTTCAGTTTAGATTACTTTGGGGCTTGCTTAATGGCATGTATGCCAAATTTAGAATGGAACAGAGAAGATTGGCGTGACATCTACACAAAGACAACCTACAAATCCTTTCTGTTTTTTGTGTATTTGCCAAGTGGTGTTTTTCTTTGCAGGGGTATTATTTCTAGGTGTTCAGTCTTGTGTTTTGCACCACCCATTGGCTGTTTCTATGGGACGTCTAAGAAGGAGGGTGTTGGATTAGATGTGTCACTGGGCCCCTTCCAGCTCTAGTTTATCATGTATCAAATTGGGAACAATCTTACTGTCCAATCTCTCCTCTGTGCTGAATGGCAGAATAATCTGAAGAGAAAACTGGACTCAAGAGCCAGAACCTTGGCTGTAGTCCAGGCTGCACTAAAAACTAAATGTGCACATTTCAATGAATTTTCTCTGGTTTCCTTTAGCGTAATCTGCAAACCACGCTGTTGCTAATTGACCAAGTTCTAAGAAGTAAATGAGATAATGCAAATTAAAGCAATAAAAAGCTCTCTACACAAGACCTGTCCTAGAATAGCAATGGCGTTCAGTTCTCACATCTCAAAGGAGTATAGTATCTCAAGGTGTTTCTGGGTTCTCATCAAAACACCTGCATGATGCATCTGAATGCATTTGCTCGAATAAAGAAAAACCATATCCTGAAACCGGCTCATTTTTAAATGCTTTTTGCAGGTGTTTGGAGAAGAGGGATGACCCTAAATTTTGAAGATGTTGAACACCCCCTTCAAAAAAAACAAGAAAAGGTCCTTATAGCCAAGAGATAGTGCTAGTCTTGAAAGAGAATAGGGATGGATCTTAACTTGAAGAACATTCACAAAAAGCTGTCAGTGGTAAGTAGAGAGAAGAAGAAGTGGCAGTTTGGGGTGGCACAGACGTGGAGGAGGAGGCCGGGGGACAAGTGAGGCCGAGCAAATAAAGAGAAGTGGTTCCAGAAGCAGGCAGTGTGTGTCCAGCTGCATATGAAAAAAAATGCGTCTTCTTCAGAAGTGCCTGGCCTTGGTCAGGGCACACCAGCTTCATACTCTCTTGGTCTAACTAACAACAGCAGCAACCAATCGTTTTGTAACAAATCCAAAGTGCTTGAGGTCGCCTCAACTGGAGGGAGAATTAGAAGAACAGGGGATGGCTGAGCACACCGCAGTGTGAATGAAGAACAGGGGATGGCTGAGCACACCGCAGTGTGAATGAAG
>NC_022021.1:54008156-54009812 GCF_000317375.1 Microtus ochrogaster
GAAGAACAGGGGATGGCTGAGCACACCGCAGTGTGAATGAAGAACAGGGGATGGCTGAGCACACCGCAGTGTGAATGAAGTGGCATCCTTGGGGCCAGGTGGGAAAGGCATGAGTTCTGCTACGGTAGGAGAGGTCACGGCCACCATTGCCACCACTGCTGTGATAGACAGAATCCAGGTTGTTATGCAGTTCTTAGAGAAGGAACCTGGCATGGGTGGAGTAGGAGAAGGTGGCATGTTCTATTTCCCAAAATAGTACGCTATCATTATTCATGAACAGCTACAGGAAACATCAGAGAATCACTTGGAAAAAGAAGCTTAAGAAAAGGTCGTGTGTTTTCCAATGGATAGCCTATGACGATTTCTGGCTGCCATTGTCCATGTCAACAGATTCTGTGTTTTTAAATGACACATTCATTTTAATGACGTTTCTTAGTTCACAAAGGCCTCCAGAGTAGAGCATTTCACATCAGAATACCCAGAGTGGTGGAGGATGGTTCAGGTCTGAGTACCCCTTCGCTGTTCCCTTTCCTCCAAGAGCCAAGTCTGCCTTTATCTTCTGTTACCCGGAGACCTACTACAAAGACTTTTCAGCTCCTTCATAAACCTCATTAGATAGCAAGCAACTCCCTCTGCCTTGGTGGGACAGCAATTCCCTCTCTATTCCTGCTTCCCCTGGGATGGGGTTCTAACCAGGATACAGCCTGTTCCATCCCCATTCTCCACATAGGGTGTGCCTCGCCCTCCCATGCCCTTCAAAGACATGATCTGTATTCGACTTGTCCCTCACGAGACCCATTATCTTCTACTTGTCTCCTTCATAGCGTCTTCTTGCTCGCCAGCATGTCACGTCTCTGTCCCTGTGTTAAAGGATTAGTCTCCTCTGCATCTCAGCTCGTGGCATCACGTCAGATACTTCAATACTCATGTGGACAGCACTCCCAATACATCTGCCCTCCCGCCCCTTATTCCTGCTCTCCTGACTCCACGCCAACCTTGGAAATCACCCAGGATCCTTGCCCCCGGGACAATCTCTGTGTTTTGTTTTTGTTTTCCCCATCACAGCTGTCTACTCACTCAATCCCGCCAAACCTCATTTCAGCAACCTCGAGCCCTCCTTCTTCCCCCTATATCCGCTTCCATTTTCCCCCATTTTCTCAGCTCCCTTGGGGTTTGCTTCCTTCCTCAGTCTACCTAGCCACGAGTGCCCAGCACTTCAACCCTGCTTTTCATGGTACTCTAAGCCAATAGTCCATGGCTCTGTTTCATAACACACATGCAACAGGGAAGCAAGGGAATACTGAGCTCATATTCCCATCACTTTATTTATTTTTAGATATTACTAATAGAACGGCATTTTCTTCACTTCAAATACTCTACCAAAATGGAAATGTATAAAACACAGACTTTAAAAGACAAAAGAAAGTTCCTCAGTGTTCTCTGTCATTCTCATCGGATAATTTTATAAAACCTAGGTGGTATAGAGATGGCTTCCAAGCCCGTCTCTCCCTTCTGCCTGTGTCCACAGCTGTATTTCAAAGCCATTCATGTAAACATGTGGACACGAGTGTTCTGGGCTCTGCCAAGTGATTGAAAGGATTCCCAAGTAGACAAAATTGCCGGGCAAAAAATGGGGATCTTGGGGGTGGGGTGGGA
>NC_022021.1:54010661-54018632 GCF_000317375.1 Microtus ochrogaster
TCTTTTAGTTCAGGGATAGGGAACTGTTGTCCCTCACAGGGACACAATCAAACCAATCTGCAAGAAAACTTTTTTCATCTCCACTTGCCACCAGTGCCCGGCACTGTGCCTGATACTTGTCTGTGACTATAAATGTTCGTTGCATTGAATTGTGTTCTCTTATGGTGACTCCATCCCAGAATTGCATGACCACAGGAGAAATTCTAATGGGTCAGGAACTTCTCGCTGGATGCTGGAGAAGTTCTGAAGCTGTGGAGGGGAGGGAGAGAGAGGATACTTAGCCTCTGCATCCCTTTGCCTTCCCATGTTATTTATTATTATATTATTTAAAAATAAACCTAACTAAACCTGACCGTTAGGGGGTAGGACAGGAGAATCATGGTGGACTCCAACTGAAATTATGCTGGCGTGCTTCTGCTAATTTAGTTAAGGCCGTTTTCATGCCTTGATTATTATTCTAGGGAGTTGTTTTGGATGTGAGGGGAATAGGATCCATTCTAGGTAATCTTTTTACCCAAGTGCTTACGGCAGCCCTGGCTTTAGGACACAACTGCACCCCCGTCTCCTTCAGATTTAGCTTTAAAGAAGGATATTTCTATCAGAACGAAGAGATGGACACACAAAGGCAAATTTTAATGTCACAACCTCGGGTAGACACAGTGTAAAAGAGCATTTAAGTCCACCCCCAGAGTAAGTGCTTGGAGGTGCTGATGGGAGCCTAAAAGATGTGCATGTGACCAAACTTCTCTCTGTAGCTGTACATGGCACCTTTTGCACACAGAAGTGTGTCTGTGTGTCTGTGTGTGTCTGTGTGTGTGTGCACTCCTGATGATCCAGGCCTAGGTCAAAAGGGTCTACAGAAGACCTCAAGACTGCTACAGTATTGCCTTGGAGGGTAAAGCAAAACTTCCTCACTCTCCATTGGTCCTTCCGTGTTCTCTTTCTTCCCTTCTTCACTCAGCACTTTACAACTGGTCCACGGACTGTTCCTTCGCTTCTGTGTGCCTGCAAGTCTGTTATAAATGCCTGATCTTGAGTCTCATCCCAGAGAGACTGAATCAGCAACTGAGGAACTGGAGGCAGAGAATCTGCATCTGGACTTCTTTTTGACGTTACAATTTGAGAACCACTGAAAAGTATTTCCATATCTCTTCTTCCAACTTTGCATCCCTAGTCTATGGTCCCAGTCCATCTGAAGATGTGTTACACTTGCTTATGCTGTGGAGTATTTGTTTAATGATGCAAAGATGTGATGCATTTCTTTATGTTGTATTTGCTTAACTCCGTGAAGCTGTGTTAATTTGCCTGTCTAAAACACCTGACTGGCCTAACAAAGAGCTGAACAGCCAATGGCAAGGCAGAAGAGAGGACGGACGGGACTGGCAGGCAGAGAGAATAAACAGGAGAAATCTGGGAGGAGAGAGAAGGAGCAAGGGAAGGAGGAGGACTCAAGGGGCCGGCCACCCGGCTACACAGCCAGCCACAGACTACGAGTGAAAGTAAGACATACAGAAACAGAGACAAAAGCCCAGAGGCAAAAGGTAGATGGAATAATTTAAGATAAGCTGGCTAGAAACAAGCCAAGCAAAGGCCAGGCATTTATAACTAAGAAAAATATTCCACATATTTATTTGGGAGCTGGGTGGTGAGCCCCTGAAGAGTCAAAAGAGTAAATGAGGCAAAAGAATTTTTACAAAGCCATGTTCACTCCACCCTACAGCCTCGAGGCCAGAATTATAAAGCCGGTGTATGCTCAGAAGAAGGACCTGGACAAGAACAGAAATACCAGAAATTTCACCTTGCTGGGCTGACCAAGAACTCTTCCCTCGTGGTACCTTTACTTCAGTCTGTGAAAACTCACTTCTTCCTTCTAGAAATGTCTTGCTTAAGTGAATTTGGTCTGCATACCCAAGAAGAATACTGGGCATGTCTGGGAATGTAATACACAGAATTCAAATAAAGTTGCCTGTAAGAGGCCTAGAAAAACATATAGTCAACACTGCATCTACTATTGATCTATCTTTGGCTGAAGCCACCACGTACTAATAGATCTCTGCTAAAAGACTTGCAAAAATGGAGATCTTAATGCTAAACAATGGAAATACATAGTAAAGACATTTTGCCATCTGTTCACTGCCCAGGGATGGGGTGTGGTTAGGAGATTCTACCATCCAAAGCCTTCTAACCTCTGACAAAACTCTCTGGGCCATTCTTCCATACACAGAATCCCTGCCCAAGTAGCCTTTGCTGGTTTGACTAGTGAGCTAGTATCAGAACAAAGTAGAGTTCTTGCTCTCTCTGCTCTGAATCAAGGAAAAAGACGTGACATGGAAAAAAAAAAGAGTGAAAAAAGAAAGCCTGGGGAGAGACGCAGAAGCGCATGGCAGCAGAGAAGACCACAGATGCAAAGAGAAAGCGTGCCAGGCGCTCCTGCATGTGTGAGAGCTCAAATCACCGCAGGACTTCTCAGCTGCTAGGTGACCTCTCCCTCCTTAGGAATTTCACAGGAGCCTAGAGGGACAGAGACAGCAGTGTACATCAAAGGGTTTTGTAAAAGGCGAAGCGGGCAAAGCGTTAGCCTTACCTGTTGTGGACAAAGAGCAAATGCTTCTTTCCAACAGTCCTACCCAGAGACTAGAACGCTAGAACCTTAAAGAAAGCATAGTCATGAGCTCATTTCCATCAGGGGATACTAAGGGGCTGGGAGAGTAAAGAACGGGACCTCCTCCCAGGGCTTAGATATCTCATCAGGAGCTCGAAAAGATGCTGTTTCGGCAAGAAATCAAAACCAAGGACAGAATATGCCCTTGAACAGCTTATATACCGGCTTTACACAGTAGCCCAACCAGAGTCAGCGCTCCATACTCCATGCATGTTCGCTTGTTCACGCATATTTACTTAGCAGGCCAGCAGGGTCTCTAAGCCACAACCTCTTCCCTGTGTTGCTGTTCATCAGTATGGGGGCCCATTCAGCTCTTTCTCTTGCAAATCTAAGGCTTGAATTTTACCTCACCACTGAGAGAAGACATTTCTTCAGCCCCCACTTCACCTTGTTCAGCTGCCCAACTAGTCCACAACCAAACAGACCTTGCCAGGGTGGACTTGGCACCAGGACCTGGCTACTTGAGGGAGCCAGGGATTGACCAGGGCTGAACATTAAGCCAGGATGACCAATTGCCACGCACCTCTCCCTACTCCAGCACAGACAGAGCCCAATCTCTGAGAGTTTGCCAACCCAGAGACAAGCCCCGTAACCTTCATTGCCCAGTGTCTTGGTAAACCCTTATTTTCTTTATCAAATTTGGATAGAAAACAAAACAATTAATTTAGAAAGCAACCCACAAGAATATAAACATTATTTATGTCTCTAATTATCTCATTCTAGTGGGTATTTTAGTCCCTGTCTGGTCAGGACATTAATTATCTTCATAACTACAGCAAAAGTTAAATAATAAGCACCCACGGCTACAGCGCTACTGTAATATGCAAGCTTAAATGAACTTATAAATTTTATTAATGGATGCTTTATACAACTCCATATATTATAAATCAAACAAGAACCCTATTCCTATCTTTTAAGGGTACGGCGAAAAGGCTTTAACATTATTGAGGATAATTTTTATTAAGTTTAAAACTCTCTCTTTTTTTTCGGTAATGAGACTGTTATGAGGATAACTTAATCTAGTTTGTCACGAGGCACCCTGGCTTGTTAAATAAGTTAATAAATGACTGCGCATTAATCAAAGTGACAGAGCTATGAAGAGCTGGGGATGGGAGACAATTCTGGTGATAGTATTAATTAGTATTTAATTAGAAACTTAGGTCCCATAAATAAAAAAAAATCATGGTAGAGACATTTATGCAAATTGCTTGGAGCCTGCAGTGGAGTTCTTTGCTTTCAAGAAACATGATTTTTTTTTCAGTAACATACTGTACACAGCAGCCCTGTGGCCACGTCACGTGGCTTGAATGAGCTCTTCTTTTGTTTCCAATTTGTTCCAATTACAGGCCTGTAAATTCAAATCATTCTTTTGACTGTCCCGATTGAAATGTGGACTTCGCATAGTTTCTGTTGGGAGTTCTTTCTTTCTTTTTCAATAAAAAAGAAGGAGAAATTTAAAAGAAAAAAAAAAGAGAGTTTCTGGTTCTTCTTTCACTCTATTAATTAAGACGTGTGCCACCATTTCTCAAAGAACAATTGTGGATTGCATTTGGTGTTCACACAATGCCTCTGTTTTGAATCCTGGCGCGCTGTACCTGGGTCTGTTCTATGATATTATACTGTACGCCACACAGACTCGCTTGCCATCATTTTTATGATAATCACAGTACTTCTACCTTTTCTCTCAATAACACGTTTTTGATAAATGGGCAATTTTTGATGGCCCAAAAGGATAATAACCATTTGGTTCTGAATGTCCCTACTCCTCTACGGCGCACTTCTCCCCTCCCCTTCAGGTTTTATTATTTGTTACATTTATTCAAGAAAGGTTAGCCACAGTAAAACTGCTTCTTCTATTCAACAGTCTATCTCTGTCATGGTTCATTTACGTGAAAGCATGACAGACTGAACCCCGCATTATCCACAGCTGACAAGTGTCAGGGCGACAGTTCAATCAGCCCTTCCTTGAGAGGATGCCCAGGGCCCTGTGTTTGAAGTAGGACAATAAAGCAGGCGACACAATCGGGGCCAAACTGATCCAGACCCTGTATGTAAAAGGATTCTGCCTAATAACACAGTGTGGGTTTTTTTTTTCTCCTCTCCAAACCCATTAGTCCTTAAACAGTAACTTGGCCCTTAAGAAAATCTGTGAGTGACATGAAAATGCTAAGTTTTAACGTGGTTGGTTTATCCATAACCTCATGGGGCTGCTGCTTTGTGCAGACTGGTTTTGTCAAAGTCAGAAAAAAATAATGTATTCTGTGTCTGATCATTTTTAGGGAGCTGTTTGGATGGGATTTGAAGTCAGACATCCCGATGTTGACACGGGGATCATCTTCTTGTCCCTTTGTTTTACGTTTGTGGAACAGATCATTTGCATCAGCTAATAAAATTAAAGCACAAAAAAAAAAAGCGTACAAAAGCCAGCTCCCTCCTGCAGCAATCCTTAATCTCCTCCAGCAGCCCCATAAACAGAGTTGCTGGGCCTGTTTCTTTATGTGAGGTTTCTCTAGAACACAGCCAGTAACGCAAATAGATATGCAAACTTAACACCTCTGCAGCCTCTGTAACACGTAGACACAGGCATCTATTGAAGCATTTTTGCACAAATTCTGACAATTAGCAGCATGACCAAAGTCAACAAATGCTAATAATGCAGAGGCTGCTCTTTCAGGGACCGGGGCACAGTTGGTATTGCTCTCAGTGCAGCCTCCGTGCCAATGCAATCACCACGGACAGGAAAAGGTTGCTCCCCTCCTTAGAAGGAGTCCAAACACTGGAAGCCTTTAATAGGGAAAGAGCCCAAGACCCGCTTCAAGCATCGTAAACTGTTAAAGCCAGAAGGTACCACAGAGAACCATCAAATCCAACTCCTGTGCTTTATGGATGAGGCCCAGGCACATTTCGTGACTTCCAAGGTCATAGAGCTTGTGAGCCCGATGGAGAAGGGAAGTTAACAACAGAGTAGTCTGTGTTGTTTTGCTTCCCTTGATCTGACTTTGGGAGGCAGAGCCGAGTTAGTGGGAAAAGATCTAATCAGAAGCAAAATCCAAATCAGATGGTGAGTAACCATGCCTGGAGCTACCAAACATGACAGGCCAGTTCCCCTGGGGCAGTCGAGGCAGTGTGCTCCATGTGTGCTGGTTACCCTCCACTGCACTGCTCTGTCCCACGTCATCTGTTTACCCACATTCTCTGCCACTCTCTGCCCTGCCCACCATGCCACGCAGCCTCACGGTGCTGCTGGCTGCCAGGGCAAGGCAATAATGAACAGCCAGGCCTTCCTTTGTCCCTCTCTGGAGTCCCCTAGAACTCTGCATCTACTGAGTGACCGTAGCCATGGCAGGCCCTGGTGTCCTCCTGTAGCCCTACAGTCATAGGGTGAAATAGTTTTACATAGCTCCTAACCTGGAGAGGCTGCTGTCTCCTGTTTGTTCTCATCGCTCTGCCCAGACTTCTGAAGGTGGTCCCCTCTTTAAAGTCTCCATCTGAATACTCTCGGGTCAGTTCCATTTTCTGCTAGGACCCACACAGAACCTTGACCCACTGGACTCTTACTTGGTCTTCCTACAAAACTAGCCCAATGGTTCTTAACATATTTTGGATTCCCTTGGAGAATCTGATGAAAGCTATGGGCCCTCATCCCAGAACAAAACTGATTACATAAAATGCTGAATGTAGTGACAGAGAGTTCTCAGATTCCTCAAGGCTCTCTCCAAATTCTTTAGGCTTTCTCCAAACTGCCAATATGTCTGCTAACTGCATGTTCTTGGAGGCACCTAGGAAAGCTTCATTACCCCACGGCATGCTCCTCCCAAGGTACTTTGAGTGGCATGTGCCACAGAGAAAAGAACATGAGGCCAAGCCCCACACCACAGCGAGTCAAACTTCATCAGAGAGTCCTACTAACAAAAGGGCTGGAGAGAGGGCACCTAATGCAGGGGAGATGCTACAGAGGGAGGTGAAAGGGCAAAGGGAGAGGAAAGGCAACCTGGAGATTAGCACCAGCAGGAAGCCAGTACTCAGGATTATCGGGACAAAGGGGAGAGGTGAGGTCACCAGAGCCCAGGAGCCAGAACTTCCAAGAGAACCACAGGAAAACCGCCTAACCCCTGCAAGAGATGGCCAAAGCAGAAAGATGGCCCCTCGTTTTTCCTTCCCCTGATCACCAATCCCTCAGAGATCACACTCTTCAGAAGTCCGCTGGCATTGGGAAGGAGGGAGCACAACCTGAGCTTGAGCAGATAAATAATTCCCAGAATCCTCCACGACCTGAGTGTCCCTTCCCGTGGATCCCTGGCCCCCAGAACCTGGGTACTCCTGGAAGATTCATTCTTCTCCTATCTCGAGTGTACCAGCTAGATGCCAGGCACTAGCTCCCAGAGAGAGGAAGGGTGGCAAAGGCTACCCAAGAGTTACAAATAAATATTTTAGACTAAAGCTGGCAGACTGTTCAGCCATAAAAGCAGCGAGGGTGGTTAATTAGAACAGAGGGCCAGGGAGGCTTTTGCTGGGCTTGCAGAGCAGTGATAACTCAGGCAATGCACGGTTAGAAGCTGATGAGTGGGATGAGAAGAGAGAAACTTGAATGGCATCATCAGAGACTACTGATAATGGAACCCACAGGTTTTGAAACTCGGGCAACCATGCACAGGGCCAGATGCACTGATAACTGAGGCTGTACCCAGAAATCCCCTAGGAAACTCTGGAGAAAAATAAAGATACAGGGTCCTACCCAGTGACACACTAGAATCTGTTCTCAGTTTACAAAAGATGGCAGCTGCTTTGTTTTTGGAATGGTTCAGGGTTGATGGTTAAACACAGCCATTATTAAAAATTGGGTTGCATGTGCTAAAGATTAAGGCGCTTACTAAAAATACAATGAACACACAGTTTAAACACTTCCTCATAGTAATCACACGAGCCTTATGCCTTTGAGCTGTTGGCTGCCTGGAATTTGTGGAGACACTACATCTTGGCATGCTGTATTTTCCTGACTCCATGTACAATGTCACTACGGGGAGAGCTCATAGAACACTTCTGTCACAGGAATTAGGCAGCACAGGGCTCGAGTTTGTGTGTGGAAATGTCCACCTCAGAGGTCAGCCAACTACAACACATGCACCAAATCTAGGCAAACATCAGTTTTGTGTGACCTATACATGTTTACATTTTTTAAGAGATGAGGGGAGAAAAGGAGGGAAGAAAAAAAGGAGAAAAGGAAGAGGGAGGAAGTAGATGAGAGGAGAAAGGAAGGCGGCGGGGGAGGAGAGAAGAGGGAAGAACGGAAGGGAAGGGAAGGGAAGGGA
>NC_022021.1:54018754-54028403 GCF_000317375.1 Microtus ochrogaster
AGGGAAGGGAAGGGAAGGGAAGGGAAGGGAAGGGAAGGGAAGGGAAGGGAAGGGAAGGGAAAAGGACAGAGGTGGAGAATGAGACCTCTGTCAACCACAAACATAAAGATGCATAAAGATTTACAATATAGTGCTTGATTAACTTTGTCATCCTCTGGTCTAGACTTACAAAAATGTTAATAATGCAAATCAAAATGTGTCACATTTGTGATGATTACCTTGTGAATATCACAGAAAATTGGGAAAGTTTCTTCTGCTGCCAACAACTCTCCTTTACCCAATTGGCGAAGAAGGCTGACCATCACTAATGAAGGAGTGAAGAGCCAGCTTCCTTGCTTCATTCATGATTTTTGTTGATGTTGACGAGAGCTATCAGCCACCATCCATGTTAGGACTATTTCTGCAGATGAGCATTGAAGTTGGAATGCAGCCAAGCATTTAACTGTAGCTGGATTTTGTCAAGTCATGATGGAACTACAGCCTCGGGTAAACTCCAGACTCAAATGTCCTACAGAACCCAAGGATAGCATTGTCTGGGAATCATCTAGCTGAGGTGCGTCAGTGGCAGAACATTACCCTGAGTATCTTATGAGTCTCTGTAAGTAGGATGCTGTACTCATGCCTTCTATCAGTAAACTATATACATATACACATGAGCAGAAATCCAACTACTTATACTAGAATCTGATTTCACTGGTCTAGCGTTTGTCATTTAGCAAAAAATAAAAATAAAAATAAAAACCTTTTAAGTTATTCAAATGTGTAGCAATATTGAGACTCCTTCATTACCAAACAGTCAAAGAGCAGGGAGAGAATGCCTTTAGGAATGGTCATCTTTACAACGGATGTAACTCAGCGAGTACAATGCTTCCCAAGCAAGCACCAAGCCCTGGGTTTGATCCCCAGCACCACATAAATGGATGTGGTGGCACACACCTGTTATCCAGAACTCCAGGATCAAAGGCTCAAGGCCATTCTCTGATTGGCGAACACACTGAAGACTGACTACAGTGCATTGCGAATATGAACATGGAGAGGATGTGAGACGTACCTCTTTGAGATGTCCCTCCTCTCCCCTGAACACATTTCTCCTAGGGTAGCATTTTTACGCCTCCTAGATTTCTGTTATTGCTTTCTCTCCCAAAGTGACTCCCATGGCAATTCCACTCAGGGTACCTCTTCTTTTTCGCCTGCCTAAATCATACCCACTGGAGTCCCACATTAGACAGTGCCTCTTCTAACAGACCTTCCTGTTGGTGGCATTTCCCACTCCAGAATCTACCTAGCCCTTTCTAACAAAACGTTCCTTATTAGGCACGTCTACTTAGCTTACTTGGTCCTGGGTCCCGCTAAGTCCTCTTTTCAGGGCTCTCTGGTAGGCAGTTGTAGCAAATGTGACTGTTTGGGTTACAGAATCCTAAACTGAAACTGGCTGAGGACATGGACCAAAGCTGCTCTCCCCTGATGGACCTCTCAGATGTGACCGAGGCACAGCAGTCCCACTGATGGACACTCTGCGGTCATCAATTCAAGAGCGAGAGGTACCCAGCCAGCATGCAGAAGATGGAAGGCTAATAAAAAAGGAAAAGGAGCTGGGCTTCAGGGCCATCAGATTCACAGTACCAAGTCCCTTTCTTTCTGCTTTTGAAAGTGTTGTTTTGTGTGGAAGATAATTCCCTGATTGCTCAAGCCACTCCTCGGGCTTGAATATTCGTGGTGGCAACCAGATGCAATCTTAACAGGCAGGCCAGTGCAGAAGTCCCACCAAAAATATCCTCCGTTAACTCTGCACTCCTCCGTATCTGTTCCGAAGCCCCTGAAACTACTACGTGAATGGGTTGCTTTGCAGTTTTTTGAAATTTGGATGTACTTCTCTATAAGACTGGACTATTTCAGAGAATCGTGAGCAAAAGTTTGCAGGAGTATAGACTTCTGTTAACTGTAGCTTCATATGGAAGATAAGTCTCGAACATGATTTGTGAGCACGTGATGTATAGTGAAGGACAATTCCCAGGGGCTCGGCTTTTACTTTTGGAGCAGGGGGAATAGGTGTAAATAGGGCATATGCTATATGGGTGCATGCACTTGTATTGGAATATAAAGGGCCCTGGGCACCCAAAGGCCATATTTGAGTGTGCATGAGAAAGGAGCGTGTGGCAGCTGTGCACGGAGCTTGATCGACCACATTAGCAATAACTATTCCATACACGGTTGCATTCTATTTTTGTATCACATTAACGGATATATTATTGGTAATTGTTCTTAATAGAATCACAGAAATGAGAGATGGAAATGCTATACCGTATGATGGAATGCTGTTCCTTCACCGTTGATCATTATAATAAGCCTGCTCGGTCATTACTTACAACCCATACTACAACTTTGCCAATGAGGCAGACCGAAATGAGGAGATAAACAAAATTTGTTTCCCTGATAAATGTGAAGCCCAAGTTTTAAGATATTTTGCTGAAGTTTTAAACTGATTGTCAATTAGTCAATGAGCTATGGCAGGCAGTGTATTTCTGGGTAATTAGTGTGTGTCTTAGGGGGGTTATTTGGCATGAGGCTGAGGGCAAAGTAATTTGTATCTCCCAGGAAGTGCAATAATTGCCTCAAGCTGAACTGCTTGGAAAGTGTATTAATTCTATTAGGAATCATTTATGTTATTTTATATGGCATCCTGTATATTCATGAAGTATACTCATAAACCATAAATTATTCATTTTGGGGGGTCTTAGCATATGAGGATGGCACTGATAATAACCCAGAAAACAGGACAGATTGTGTGTACCACTGAGGAACTCAGGCATTGTCAGGAAGATGCACATTGGCTTATGAAATCCACCGTAGTAGGATATCACTGGATCCTAGCCATACTAGGATGCCACTGGATCCCAGTGGGAGGAAGAATAAGGTCTTGGGTAGGTAAGGTCAAAGGTCAGAGGTATTAAAACTAGCTTCTCAGTAGGCCAAAAGGCATTCTAACCAGGGTCTGCTGTGTTGGCTCTGAGAGCCGACAGCTACATGGAAATGAGTTTGATCTTGGTATTTGAGGGATTTTCTTCCCCATCCTTATTTTGGAGATTAAGGAGGGCATGAAAAAAATTAATCACTCACTGATTTATACAATGCTTACAAGTGAAGGTCCAGACTGCTAGTTCTCCACTGGTGTGTAACAAATCTTCCAACCGAGCACCCTACGACCACACTCATCCATCGCTCCCCAGCTTCTGTGTCAGAGTCTCATTCCTGGTCTTCTGTCTCAATCTCTACAAGGCTACAGCAGGGAGACAGTACAGGGTCTGTGAGCCGTTCAGAATTCTCTGCTTCCAACTCAGTTCTGTGCCCTCAGATTCCTGTGGGTGATTGTGCTGAGGACCTAAATTCCTTGATGGATGGCGTCCAGAGGCCACCTTCAGTCTCTTGCCACATGGCTCTCTTCAATATGGAAGCTAATTTCATCAAAGTAGGCAAGCTAATAAAGCAATAGTCTGTCTACTGGCAGTAAAAAAAAAAAGTCACCCTCTTTGGAAACTACATTTCAAAAATAGTATCCCTTCACCTTTGCCATAACCTATTGACTCAAAGAAAATCACTTGATTTGAATGCCATTGAAAAGAGGGAAAAACAGACACAGAGGATCTTCAGGTCTGTCATGAAGCCTCCTACCATACACAGACTCAGCCTTCAAACTCTCTCATTTACTAACAACTCTGGAGCCTAAAATAATGCATTTGGAAAACTCTAGATCACACAGGAAGACTAGAAGGAGGAAGTGGCGTTAAATTTGAAGTCTATAATGAACAAAAGCACATTAGGTACAAAGCAGGCACAAAGCATGACCTGTTGAAGGGGCTGGAGAAAAAAAAGAGACATGAATGACTGAGATAGAACACGCTGGGGGAAAGGGGGGACAAGGTGAGGTTAGAAAGATGGGCAGGACCCGGATCGTGCTGGCTTGGAGGTCAGGATAGGAAGTTAAATTTTATTCTGAAGCCACTGGAGGTTTTGAGCACAGAGAGATGTGGACCAATTTGCATTTGTAAAACATCAGATGCCCAGCCAGTGCAGAGAGAATGAGCTGGAAGCATACAGACCGTTAGAAGCCAGAGGTTGTGATATCTGCAGCAGGAAGGCGGCTGAGGGGATGCAGAAGATGGATGCATGTGAGATAGTCTTTAGAGTTTAGAAGGAGCATCCTTGTGGAAACACACGGATCAGCTTAACTACTCTCCTCTGCATCTGAGTTTGATGGGAAAGCTAAGAGAAGGATCCAGTTTATGGCAGGAAAAGAAGGGGGAGAAAATAAGATGGTTGAGCATTTGGAGTGAGGAGGCAGCTGAGGGCAGGATGCGCAGACTCTCTGAAGGATCCAGACATGCCTGTATTCCTCTGCCACATCACTTCGGACACAGTGTTTCTTTCCCATGCGTCTTCCTCTGATATAAAATCATCTGCCTTTCAGGATTATTGAAAAGATCAAATTAAAGAGCGTCATACAGATTCCGGTAATTTTTTTCATGAGTCATTTGACTTACTGTCCAGACAGCGATCTATTCAACTGCTAAACCTTACTGACCACCTCAAGGAAAATGGTATAATCCAGAAAGCCCCTTCTCGCTTACCCATTTTAGTTGGTTTCGGAGTGTTTACTACAACCTGCGTGGCTCTGGGAATCCTTTGTTCTGGGGGCCCAGGAGAGCCCTTGCATGCAGTGGGAAGTCAAAGGTCCGCTGAGTGTTGCAGGGTGTGACTGCCGGACAAAGGCACCCTGTGTAGTTGTCTCCAGTGTTGCCTAGTATGTCAGACATGGTGGGCCAACCTGCATTGGACTCAGAGTCACACCCATATATGCATCTTTAGGATAACTTACAGGGCTTTTACAATGGATAGGGGCCTTCACTTGACCACATCTTTGAGTCATGCTGCAAGCTGGCCTTTGAGATAGATTTTATTCCCATGAACAGATGAGATGATAGAAAGTGGATGGAATTTCAAAAAACAATCTCCCCAAAGGCCAGAAACTGAAGATGCTGAAAATAAGTCAGGGCTCTGCTTTAATATGAACTCACCAGCTGGATGTAGTGGCATCTCAGCACATGGGAGGCAGAGGCTGACAGATTGTTGTTAAGTTTGAGGTCAGACTGGTCTACATAGTGAGTTCCCGGTAAAACCCTGTCTCAAACAATAAAAAATAATTAAAAATACAAATAAAATATAAACTTACTTCCCAGTGAAGCAAAAGTCAAAATGTTTCTCCAACTCCCTAATAGATGTGCTGACTCGCGTCACATAGAATTCTGGATCGCGTGTCTGGAGTCACCTTTCTCTGCACATCCCTGACTCCTGCTGTTGCCTGTAGCTAATGCACAACCACCAGTGTCAGGCACCCAACTGGACCTGAAGGAATTGCTGGAAGTCAGACAATGGGTATCCAGCCAACTCCTCCACATTCCAACTCCCTCCTTGTGGAGGAACTTGCTCCAGTACTAGGTTTCCAGCTGTGTTTAATCTGACCGTGGTCTGTTGGCTTGGTCCTTGTCTTGCATTTGCTCGTTATACAACTGCTAAGCATCTGTGTGGTGCCAAGCCTTTGTGCTAGGCAACCAGATGGACATAGTCTCTGCCCCCTGGGAGTAATGAGAATCCAGGAGCAAAGGCAGACTTTAAGAACTACGTCAACTTTAAGTTGACGTAGAACACTGTGGTTGGTACAATATAGGGCATAAAGAGGCACCTGTGACTGATTCTTGGGCATCCAGGAAAGTTTTCCTGAGTAAGAATCGTTCAGCTGTATCTAAAAAGCTAAAAAGCAACTAGACCCATCCAAACACGAATGGAGACCAGCTCAGGCACAGAGAGCAGTAAAAGAGATCCTGAGACCTAAACGAGCTTCTAAAAGACACAAAGGCCAAAATAAGAGTATAGAAGAGGATGCAAAGAAACTTGGTGTCCAATGGAGCTAGAAGAGGAGGCAGCATTTGTATCCATCCTAGTACATCCACTCCCCACTCTTCTCTGGGATGCTAATGAATAGCATGACCATCACTTTATCCTCACTTAATAGTTTCAATGAAGCATCACTGATGTGTGCCTAGGAAGCTGTGCATTTCTATCTCAAGCCACATCTTCACGATTCTCAGTTCTTGGTGACTAGAATGGCTATGTGAGTCAAATCATTCTTGTCTTTCCATTGACTTGCAAATTCAACTTGGAGGACACAGCTCAGAATGGCTCCTTCACAGGGTTCTGGTGCAATGTGATTCTGGAAGCTTCTACTTGTACTTGTTCTTCCTTCTTGGTTTTTGTTAGTGGTTGTCAGGTAAGCAGATGAGGGCATAACAGAAGCTTGAGAGGATATTTTGGTTGTTTCAAGGTTGCTTGTTTTGTTTTGTTTCTCTGCATAGCCCTGGCTGTTCTGGAACTCCCTCCGTAGACCAGACTGGCCTTGAACTCAGAGAACTCCCTGCTTCTGCCTCCTGAAGCAGGGATTGAAAGCCACTGCCTGGCTATCATTGATCTTATTGGGTCCAGGGTGCCACATGACTTTGAAGTCCCACCAGATGTGGATGCAGGTTAAAACCTATTCATCATTTCTGAGTGCAGAGACTAATTGTTTTTTGCATAAAGTGCAGTATTTTTACTCAGTGCCAGTGTGCACTGAATTATCCAATAACAAAACTACAGTGGAAATTGATGAAGATATAACTGTTTTTTTTTTTCAAATTTCCCCAGGGTTTATCATCATCACCAAAGTCAAGCCATGATGTATTTGGCTCACCAATAGACTAGCCCTATATAAATTTGTATTTGAAACTGTCATAGTCCCCATGATTTCATGCATATACATATATGTCATATAAATATACACATATATATGTCTTACTTCAAAGTGTCAATTCTAAAGAAGGTATCATTGATATTCAGTTACAGGTACTTTACTCCTCTGAAATTTAAATGTATCTATGATATGAGGAAAGCATTGAGTGTTTCCTCATGCACTGTTTCCTTGCTTGTTGGGCATGGTACACAGAACAAATACTGAATCATGATTGGAGAGCTGATTAGAAGGGATAATCATAAGCTCCACCAAGATCCACAGAGCTGAGTCATTATTGCATATGCTCTCCAGGAGAGATATAGATGGAGACAGACATTTGAGATGTTGTCTACTATGTTCCATAGAGCTGAGGGGTAAAAGAAAAAAAGCAGTCAGTCACTCAAAATTATTTTCATGTCTCATCTTTGTTACAGTTAAGACACTATACAAATGTTTCAGACTATATGTAAAGATGGGTAATTCTATCAATGAATGTTACTTCAAGCAATGGGAATTACAGAGTCCATTTTAAAGAAAGAGGCTGTTGGGTTTGACAGGTTGACAATGTTGCCCTGGGATCCCCAGAATAGTTAGTTACGAGGAACTTTGGAGTAGCTAAATGAAAATAGACAGCAGAGTCTGTTGACAGAGACTTCTGTCCTGCCCAGTACTGCAGCAGTTCAGAACCAAAGAAATACACAGAGGTCTACATTAATTATAAACTGGTTGGCCTATTAGATCAGGCTTCTTATTAACTCTTACATCCCACATTATTAGCCCATTATTCTTGTCTATGTTAGCCACGTGGCTTGGTACCTTTGCTTGCTTCCTCTGTGTCAACTGCAGATTGAATCTTTCCTCTTCCCAGCATTCTCCTGTTCTCATTGCCCCACCTCTACTTCCTGCCTTGTCACCCGTTCTATACTTCCTGCCTGGCTACTGGCTAATCAGCATTTTACTAAAGCAATACAACTGACAAATCATTACAGGGCACAAGACCATTTTCCCACAGCACTCCTCCCTCCCTTTTTCAAAACAAAAACTCTAAATCTAATCTCCTTTGTTTAGCTTTTCTCCTGACCATTATTCATAACAACTTGTAACCAACACTCTAAACCAAGACAAACATCCATAATCCATTTTTTGGGAATGTGGGTGTAGTTTTCCAGTCTACTTCCTGCTGATTGGGGGTGCTGATAATCTTATGGGGACCTAAAGAAAATTTAAGATATGGTCAAGCCCTGACTAGAATATCCTGTGAGGCTTGATCATCTCAGCCAGCGGTCTTGAGGCTGTTCTGGATGTAGAACTCAGACATCTGGGTCATCCAGTCCTATTGGAGATTTCTCAGGGGGTCTTCCTTGAACAAACCTTATTTTTCTTAACCCAGAATGAATCCACAGCCTCTCATTTCCTGTGGAAACAAAACCAAAACCTCTTCTCCAAAGTAATATACCTTTTGACTTAAATTTTGAAGTCAAGGCATTTTCAAATATATAGGTTGGATTAATCCAGCAGCATTTATACTCAAATGTCTTTTAGCAGTTGTTGCTTCATCAGCCACTAAACAATTCAAAGACAACATAATAATATACAGTATCCAGATTCTGTGTATTTTCCATCTTTATACGGCTTTATTTTAAACTCTATTTCTTGTATTTTATTTTTAATTTTTGGGTTTTTGAGACTATGTGTATCTTTGGCTGTCCTGGCACTCACTCTGTAGACCAGGTTGTCCTTGAACTCACAGAGATCTGCCTGCCTCTGCCTCTAAAGTATTGGAATTAAAGGTGTAAGCCTCCATACCCACTACTCTCTTTCTTTGTTTTTTATTTTAAGGACTTTATCCCTTTTCTTTTCTCTCCCAAGCCTACATATATTTTTAAACACACTGTAAACCATTTAGAGGCTTTCATCATCTGAATCTATCTTTACTGTATATCTATCTTTTTCTGACCACATGATTCTTTAATTTGCTAAGTAATATGGCTAGGATTAAAGCCATGGCTTTGATGTCTGGATCCACTCCATTCCTTAGCTTTCTCAGAGTCTAGGCTCATGGCGGAGGTACTGGCCAGAGCCATGTTTATTGCCACAACTCTATGGAGTTTCAAGGTCCCTGCCACCACCAAGAAGCATGCTGTTGACTATTCATAAACACCTTTTAAGTGTTTTGTGGCGGGGTCCCTCAAAAGAACTTCATGGTTTTGCAGCTAAAGCTGAGTCAGGAAGCCTCTCTTAAACGAGACGAGAAAATATTTCTACCAAGAAGCCGTGCTTAATTCTATTCTTTTCTTTCTAAAATTACTTCCCAAACTCTCTCAGGTCAAAGAGACAGTAGACTATTTATAGATAAACAAACACCTTATACAAATTCCAGAAAACTCATCTCTCCCTCCCAGAAAACTCATCTTTCCCTCCCAGAACTCCCTGGCCCCCAACCTAGTCATTTAAGCCTTTTTATGTCACTCAGACTTGTCTTGCCATGTCATCAGTTGACCCTGTTAACTTCTCAAAGTATAGAATATCACCAGGTGGGACTCCCACCATCGCATCCTTGCACCCTGGCCAGTCCTTCTGTGGGAGGACTGCCTGCTAAGATAGTTCCCTCCTGCAAGGGTCCCTCCTTCCATGCATTGCAAGGCTAAGATCACACACATTTTAGCAATCTCCCAACATCATTTCCTAACTATTGTCCAAGTCCTTCTTCCACTCAACCTATGGGATTCCCTTCTTCTTCACAGCCAAACTTCTTTTAAAAGAAAATGTTCTCTCTCTCTCTCTCTCTCTCTCTCTCTCTCTCTCTCTCTCTCTCTCTCTCTCTCTCTC
>NC_022021.1:54028503-54037960 GCF_000317375.1 Microtus ochrogaster
TCTCTCTCTCTCCCTCTCTTTCTCTCTTGACCCCTCTCTCTGCCTTTCTCTTTTCTTCTGTCTTTCCCTCTTTCTTTCTCCATCCTTTCCACCCTCTTTCTCCTTCTCTCCTTCCTATGTCTCTCATCTTGTTTATTCTCCAAACGCTGCAGCCAACTTCTAAGCTCACTGCTCACTGAAATCCCCCACACCCACGCCACCATCACTCAGCCCTTACTAAAGCCATCCAACTTTTTGGTTTCCTCTCACTAGAACTTTCAACAGGTCAGCTCTGGATGTACCTATCCCTTTTGTTTTGCTTTGTTTTTCATGGCGCTACACAGCCTGCCTATCTTCCTGGCTCTCTGAGCTTCCTCTCCTTCTCAGCCCCTCCTTATGCATCTTTCAGACATGTTAGTGTTTCCTGAAGTTCAAGATTCTCTTCTCTACCAATCAACATTTCCTCTGACTTGACTGCATCCTTTAATAATTTGTCATCTTATTCAAAAACAATGTTCTCAATTCTTTCACATCAATCGAAAAGTGGTTCACAACACTTCACTCGAGCAGGAAACTGGGCCCCATACCCCAGTTAACACCTGGCTCCATTATCCAGTATCCTCAGAAACTGAGGCCTCACTGTGAACCTCCATCCTCTCCTTCTCATTCCTGTCATTCAGACTTCACATTCCAGGTCCAGCCTAGCTCGTGGTTTTTGTCTCAGGACCAGCAATGAGCAAGACAAGAAGAGACAATTCCTATTTACATCTTCCACCTACTACTCTCTCCAGGAACCTTTAAAGCCCTGCCCTAGTCTTGTTGTCCTTCAAACCTGCCTTCCCCCTCTACTCCTTCAAAATATGCACGTCCACAGGCCCCATTCTTCATGACGAGATAAGGATATATTGAGCTGTGCTCTTGATTTGGAAACAAATGGCTCTACTTGTATACCGTTTAGAGAAGAAAAGACAATTGATCAAGCAGGGTTTGGGTGCTGACTTATCATACACAAATTCTCTAGTCCTCTGGGAACTGCACTTATAAGAAGAGACAACCATACACTAGAAGTCAAATGGCAATACAGGTAACCGGATAAGGTGAGGGTCAAGTGTCTAGACAAACCCAGTGGTTCTTAAAACCCTAGTGTACCTAAAAATACTTGGAGTATAGAGTCACTAAAGATACAAGTTCCTACATTCTGTGCAGTAGATTAGACTAACTAGGACTCTGATTAACTCCGGCAATCTGCATTTGGGATAAGCATCTGCACAATTCTTCACACCGGTTGAGATATGATGAACATCAATCCGGCCAGCAGTTCTCTGCTGTCCAAGGTGGGAGGGAACTCCATTAGGCAGACCAGAGGAGAGCTATTTCAGAGTTTAGACATTCAAAAGCTCACAAGGAATCCTTTTCATCTCTCTCCTGCACGGCTGGGTGTCTTGAAGGGGAGCCAGCACCTTGTCATTATGGGGAGGATGCGCAACTGGCAGCAGGGCTAGAAAGGGACGTGTCCAGCTGAGTCTCAAGCCAATGAGACTGGTTTATCTGCAGCTGATTCCAGGGTCCCTGGGTGCTGAAAGGTGGTGTTATGATTCATTGATGCTTTCACATCTATTGTGTTTCTTTTCCTGGGTGGCTTTGCCAAGGGCCCTGTAGATATCATTATTTTCAGATTACTGTTATTACATTCTTCTTGAATAGAATACTACCATGTTCTTATCTCCATAGAGTGAGACCAAGTTTCAGTTGTCTTCTTATCTTTTCATGTAAAACAATCCCAGCAGTGAGGTCTCAGATGAGAAGAAAAAAATAAGTAAAAGCCTTGTGTGTGTGTGTGGAGGGGGGGGGATACGCCTGCCCGAATTGAAGGAGCAGGCGGACAGCGTGGAGCCACCTCTTTACATGCATGCCAGCAGCTGGGCTTACACTGCACCATGAGCAAATGGCTCAATTTAAAGAAAAGGCGTTTCTGCAATTTAGCAGGAAGGAGTGATTGACGAGTAACTCTACCCAGAAACTGACAGATTGTCAAATCTGCCTGCTACCTCTGGGTCATTTGAGCCATAGAATTTCTGGCCCAGTGAGAGCAAAGTCATTACTTTCTCCCTCGGCGCGTCTCTCTCTCCGTAGAGAGCTCAGAGTAGAAGAAATATCCTCGAGCCGTTTGAAAGTCACGGGCAGACTATGAGATTTTGTCTTTCGCGTCTGGACCGGGCTCCAGCCGTCTCCACGGCAGCTCTTGCTGGCCATAGTTATGAGCTTATTTGAGGCTCATTGGTGAGTAGCACTTTAAGGAGAGTGAATTACAAACGACGATTCAATGACTGTTTGATGGCAAGTGTCCTGCTGACTTGAGGTCTGGCTTTTAAAATAGACCCTTGGCTGAGGTTGCGTAGCAGAGAGACACCTGCTTGATTTGTTCTGGCTCGTGCCTTAGCAGCCAGTTTTATATGGGCTATGTGCTAGGGTAGCTATGCAAATTACAGGATGTCCTGGTAAATTTAAATTTCATTTAGAAAGAACAATGCAAGTACATCGCATGTAGTATTTGGAAAGTACGCATATGAAATTTTGTTCATATTTCTTTTTCCTGAGATTCAAATTTAACAAAATGTTTTGTGATTTTATTTGCTAAATTTGGCAGCTCTGCTCTGTAACTGTTTGAGCATTGTTGTGGTTTGAAGAGGAAGTGTTCCCCCTACAGAAGACTCATGCGTTGGGGACTTGTGTTACTACTGAGATACACTTGGATCCTGAAGATGCTAACATCATCAATGGGCTCTGCAGAGATGGGCTCGGTTGAAGGAAGAAAGTCATTGGGGATATGTCATACATATGTGTATATGCTCACACGCACACACACACACTTTTCTTTGAGACAGGATCACTCTATGTACCCCTGGTCTAGAACTCACTAAGAACACCAGGCTGGCCTTGAACTCACAGAGACCTCTTTGCCTCTTACTCCTGCATTCCAAGGTTAAAGAGATGTGCTACCATGCCTACAGAAGGGTGTATCTTACTAAAGAGATGTGCTACCATGCCTACAGAAGGGTGTATCTTACTGGACTGCTTCTTATCTTTCTCTTTGATTCTTCCGCAGGACAAGCAGCTCTGCTTGCCACATCTTCCCCATTGTGATGCTACTGCTCAGCCATAGGCCCAGAAACACAGAGCAAAGTGACCCTAAACTGAAAATCACAAAGCTGGGAGCTGAAATACCAAATTTCCCTGCGAAGATGCTCTGCCAGGCCTTTTCTCATGACCCTGGAAAGAGGACCAACTGAAGTACCATGTCCTCTTGGTTCTTGCTCAGTCAAGGCCCTCTGCAAGGCTTCTTAGAGTGGGAATTTTAGAACATGGGACATCCTAAAAGGTGACATTAGTGGTAGAGAAATGGGTGGTGCAAGTTGGGGACCTCAAAGCCAGTTGTCTGTGTTTCTCCCCTTTTGGGATGAATAGAGATGGAGACATAGTGATTCCCTACTCTTCCACAGGGGTATATCTTTCAGGGACCCCCGTGGACACCTGAAACTGGGTCATTCCAAATCATGTATGAACCATTCTTTGTCCTGTCCATACAGGCTATAACAAAGTCCACTCTATAAACCAGACATATTATGGCTATGTCTGTTATAGTTACAGCTAACAATAACTAATAATAAAATAGAACCATTATAATGTACCTTGACAAAAAGCTACTGAATGTGCTCTCTCTGTAAACGTATCTTATAGCCCTTTTCTATAAGCACTTCTGGGAAGCACTTCACAGCGTCCCTTCGGTATGTCCTAGCTACCGGCATCACCGCTCTTGTGCTCAGGGGCCGTTATTAAACAAGAATTTCTCAAAATAAGTACCGCTATCCCGTGACAACCTGACAACTGAGCAGGCTACTAAGTGACCAATGAGCAGGTGGTATGAGTAGCGCAGATGTACTGGGCAAAGGGAAGGTGATTCATGTTCCAGGTGGGACCCTGGCAGCGTGGTCTGAGATTCCATTGTGTTGCTCGGAACCGTGTATCATTTAAACACGGGTGAATTGTTTATTTTTAGAAATTTCCATTTAACATCTCTTGACCACAAGTGATATAAAATGTTGAAAAAAACAAAACCGTGGATAGGGAGGTTAGTGTGTACTTTAAAGGCGTTCTGTCCAGCGAGGCTGGCCTGGCACAGGGCTTGAAACACAAGGCTGGTCTCTAAGACTGTACTCTGTTCACAACCCATAACTTAGTGTGTCTGTACTTCTTATGTTTGTCTTAAAGACTGAGTCTGCCCAGTTACCTGAGGAGATATGGTGAGGGTATTTTTTGAGCTTCCGTTTCTGAGCTGTGACCTTAATTCCTAGAAGTCTATAACTCCCCAAAGTGGCTCTTTGGGCCACCCCTTACGCCATCAGTTCTGAGCTTCTCTTATTCTTAGCCACCGTAGTCCCGATCCCATGGAAGATTTGCCTACTCACCTTTGCTCTCTTTCCTTATACAACCAGGTAACCTGACCCAGATCCAGGCTGCTTGCCCCAGGCACCAGTTGGCTATATTTCTGGGTCTTACTCTGGGATTATCCCTGGACTCTGGAACATGCCACCTCAGACAGCGTGGCTCCCAGATCCTGCCAGACACCCTGCTCTGTGAACAAATGGAACAGCAGGACTATTCGGTATCTGTCCATCCACATAGCTCCTGGGACCATGGATTTTATATTATAGCCACATAGTGCATGAATAATGCTTCCCTATATCCCCCTAAAAGTTCCTTAGTGAAATTCAACCCCTGTTGCTAGCAGTTCAGAACTTTCTGAGTGCCCTAGTTTGTGTGGCCTCCCCAGGGGCTTGGCCAGCCTCCTTATGCTAGAGCAGAAGCCCAGGAAGACACCTTAGAGATGGAAACTTCAGGCCCCTCAATCCCTCTAACATAAAAGGCATCCCCCTCTAGTGGGACCATCTTTCTGGCATGACCCCCTCTCACAGTTCTGGGGTCTGATCTGTGGGGCTCCCTCACCCCATTCTCTGAACGCATCGCCCAGGATTCCGTGAGTGATTAGTCAGGCTCTGCCTTGTGGCTCAGTGGAAGAATAAAGCAAGCCTGTTGTCTACTTTTGTTATTCTGAAAAAAACATAAACCTGCCAAGTCTGGGGACCCAGAAGCCCCTTCCAAGCAGACAGTGCCTCCTCCCTGACCCAGTTCCCTCGCCTAATCATGGGAACCCAGCTCTCAACAGAAACAGACAGACAGGCAAGTGAGTCTCAGGGTTATTTTCTCGGGCTGAAGCCATGGTTTTCCTGATTGGACCCTTGCTTATTATTTAATTGTTTATCTTGACATGCTGGCTTGTACCAGAGAGGAATGCTCAAAGAGTGGTGGGGCACTGGAGAATATAGAAAGAAGCGGATCCTTTAGTGTCTCAGACTCCCCTGCCAGGCTCCTCCCAATTATTCTGCAGGCTTCTTTGCCCTGAGGGCAGTTTGCAGCTCCAGGGGACTGAAATTGGCTTAAAAAAAAATTCTTTCCTCCCTCTGCCCCATGTGAGGGGGCATTGTGTGCTCTCTCAATAATAAGCCTGGCTTTGTGTGACCTAATGGACAGGGCCTTCGGAGAGATTTTTCAGCTGAGAGCAGTCAGCTGCACCCTAGGAAACCAAGAAGTTTCTAGACCAAGGAGGAAATTTGGGGCAGTGCGATTTGTTTTCCAGAATCTGTGTTATGAACTAATTCTCCTCTAGCTAGTGTTTAGGGTAACTAGGTAAAAGGGCAAAAAGGATACCCCAAGTGATCTAATAAATAATAGCATTTAATCAGATATCTCACACCCCACTCATTACCACCAAAATAACAAATAATCCACAAATCATTTTGGAGCAATTACGGTGTGCTAGCCATTGCCATCGATCAAGGTAATTATTTATTACATTTATTGATTTTCTACTTGGAGCTCAGCAATAGTTAGAAGCTCAAGGGGTCAGAATGTAGAAGCCACAGTTCTTGGTTTCTGGCTTACAAGTTACTGACCAGAATAAAATACCTTCACTGTACCAGGCACAGGGAATTTACATATATAAATCAACCACACTGAATCCTGAAGGAGCCACTCAGGGAAGACAGTCTTCTCTCTCTCTCTTTTTTTTTTATTGGTGCATACAACAGATCCAAGGAGTCACACTAGATACGAAGATGCTTCTTCCACTCTCAAGGTCCCGATTCTTGATCTCAAATGGCAGAGGGGGCTTCTCAGAGGTGATTAAAGATAGGGAAGTTGAGGGGTGATCTTGGCTATCTTGGGGGGCCCAATAAAAAGACAGAGATTCTTATGAGTTATGAAGGAATGTCACAATCAGAGTGGCAGAGATATGACAATGAGAACAGACACTGGAGAGACACAGAAAAACAAAGGCAAGAAACAAATGCTCTCATGGGGCCTCCAGAATGCCTTGCCCCCTTGCCCAGTGTGGACATGTGACCTTTAGAATTTTTTTTTTTTTTTGCTATCGAATTTGTTGCATCAGTCACCAAAAACAAATCCGGTACACTGTCTGTTCACACACCTGCCCCTACTGCGCTCTGCAGCAAATGTAAGCTACCCAGAGAAGCTTATGTCCAAGTGGTAAACCCAGGCAGGGCCGCCAAACCATCTAGCTTGACGCTGCAGCATTACATTGTAGAGGTCCTTAAATTCCATGTCTCCCCCCCTCCATGTAACATAACATGTTTAGTGCACAGAGGGAGATGAACTCTGAGTAAGAGTTACCAGAATATTCTAAGGTGACCAGAGATGCTTTGGGTGGACCAGGTACAGGTTGGCTTGTGTTGGGCAGCTTAGGGTGGGCTGAAAGTAATCCTGGGGGCAAAGAAAAAGCAGGTGGAGGATGGCCTGGGATAAGAAATGCCATTGGGTTGAAGAAGGATAAACCCCCTCCAGCTCTGTACTCCTGCTTCTGCCTTCAGCCACACTTTCCTGTGGATCCCACCAAGTCTTTTTACCACAGTCCTCTGAGCCATGTCCTGTGGTCCCCCTTAGCTTACAGATAGCAAGACTTGACCAAGTGAAAAATGAATTGTTTTATCCTTCACCATTACCTAAATATTGAGTCTCCCGGTGTACTGTTCTCTGGCAATGGGGGGAGGGGGGATTTCCATTCTTCAAAGTCTTAGAAGCTATACTCTTTGTGAATGTGGCCAGTTTGATTTAGCACATCCAAAGGAAGAAAGCTTGTATTTGAATCCCAGACTTCTGCACAACAAGGAGACATTTTTAAATGCATAGACAGTGAGTTCCGAGATTGCTTTTAGAACACCTTTAATTTATCATTCATTAAATTGTGAGAGAGGCGGAATACAATAAAAAATGACCCTGGAGAAAAAGGTGTGATTGCTATTGCTGAGTTCTGTTATCACTTGAGCAAATACTGTGGCCATCTTCTATAAGATGAGAACTTCCTAAGCAGACAAATTGCTTCTGGATATTCTGACTTCTAGACCTTCAAAGTTCCCTTCAAGCTTTAAAAATTCCGTAAGTTAAAAAAATCAAGTGAGGGCTAGAGATATGGTTTGGTGAGTAATGAGTTTGCTTGAGAACCTGAACTTGAATTCACAGAACCTCTGTAAAAAGCCAGGCATGGAATCCCACATCTGTAGTTCTGCAACTGGGAAAACAGTAATTAGCATATTCTTGGAACTTATTAGCCAGCCAGAAGAGCCAAATCAATGAGTTCTAGGGTTAGTAAGGGAGACTGTGTCTAAAAGAAGAAGGGGAAGCCGGACAGTGGTAGCACATGCCTTTAATCCCAGCACTTTGGAGGCAGAGGCAGGCTGATTTCTGTGAGTTCAAAACTAGCTTAGTCTACAGAGCTAGTTCCAGGACAGCCAAGCAGGGTTATACAGAGAACTTTTGCCTTGAAAAACTAATAAAATAAAATAAAATAAAATAGAAAAAGGAGGAGGTAGGAAGGATGAAGGAAGCAGCACACAAGACAGAAAATAATTGAGAAAGATGTTTGTCTTTGACCTCCAGCTGCCACATATCTGCTCATGTAAGTGCATAGACTGTGCCATCCACACACACCCACAAAGAACATGTACACATAACACACACACGCACACCACTTTGGGTCTCTGGTGCTCTTTAAACCCAGACCTATGTCAACATAGGGCCCTGCCCTGGACTATGCCCAGAAATGCTGTGAACAGAACAAGTTTCAAAGCCTTCTTGGGGCCCTGGCCACCGCACACTCATGACAATCCATCCCATTGCTTCAACACTCTCAGTGTTGTCTCTGGGGGTGAGGAAACTGTTGCTAATTTATTCAGTTGGAAATGCTGGCCAAACACCATCCCTCCCCTCTCCCCTCAGACTCTCCAAAAAGAAGAAACGAGAAAAACCTGGTGATATCACACCCACTGAAAGAAAGGGTGATAGGTTGGAGGTTTTATATTTCCTTTCAAGAAAATTCAAATCGGCTGTGGGAGTTATTGACCCCACACTGACCATTGACGGATTGTGTCTGTTTAAACTCAGTTTTGAAATACTTGTCCAAGGAATGACATCCCCCCCCCCCCGGTGTCAACCGGGTCCCTAGAGTCGCTTCCTACAGGCACGAGGACTATTCTAAGGAGAAAATGAAGATGGATAGCTGTCTGATGGGAAATGTGACACCTCTTGTTGGTCTTTTCTTGGTGCGGCTCAGGATGTTTGCTCAGTTCCAATTACCTGTGGCTTTCTTCTCTGGTTGGATCAGCAACTATTCAGTTCAGCCAAGGCATAGAGCAACATCACTGAGATGACTGCTCTCCTCCCAACAGGATACTTAGATTTTGACTGAGTCATCAAAGTCAGTACAAAATTTCACCAAGACATCTATTACATCAAGCAATGGGAATAGGAGGTAGGTGTTGTTGTATAATGTGTTGAAGCTGGCTAGAGGAAACAACCCAAACACCTTTCTTAAGCTTGAAAGTCACATTGCCCATCTTCCTTAGCATGTGTGATGATCAACTGATATTCCCCCTCTCGTGACAGTTATACTGTGACCATGAGAAGAAGAAATACAAAATAATGAACATGAGTAAGTAAAATAATAAGGTATGCTTCACGTTCTAAGTTTTTCTAACAATTCCTCACTATCAGCTGTTGAGGTGGGGGTGGGGACATTCTGTATCCTTCCAAGGTTTGGATTTGCTATACAAAGGTGGGCCTAGACATCACACTGAAACAGCACCCACAAAGCCTGCAGGAATAATGCTAATCCCTTTTCTCCCACCAGGCCTCTGAGCAGACCCCTGGCTGATGTCACATTGAGCATTAGTTACTCTCTCCCTGGCTGCGACAAAATATCTGGCCGAAAACGACTTGAGAATGAAAAAATTTCTTTCAGCTCACAGTTTGAGGGTACACCCGTCGAGGTTAGGAAGTCAGTGGGGCAGGAGCCTGGTCATATTGCATCTGCAGTTACATTGCAACTATGGTGGTCACATTGCACCTG
>NC_022021.1:54038395-54045579 GCF_000317375.1 Microtus ochrogaster
CTGCAGTCACAAAGCAGAGAGGAACAAATGTTGATGCTCGGCTTGCTTTCTTCCTCAATCCAGTCATGCACACTAGCCCGTGAAACACTACCACATACTTAACGGTATGCATTCCTTCCACCTCAATTAGCCCAATCCAAAAGCTCCTTCAAGACCTACCCAGAGTTTTCTCTCATCGGTGGCTCTAGAGCCTGTCAAGATAACGATCAATATGAACCATAGCAGAGCCTGTAAGATCACAGAGCAGGGTGCACTGGCCTCTGTCGCCTGTTTGCCTTTTATGCTCGGTTCCTCCTCAAGTGGAAAGCCGCTAGCATCCTTTGCTTTTCACTCTCCCAGTGTCTGAGCTCTTACTCTTGCCACTCTAGTCAAGCTCCATGTAGGACAATGGACACATGAGCCCAAACTAATGGCTCCTTGACTCCCAAGAAGAGGCAAGGTCTCCTACAAGGTAATGATGAGATTTCGCCTGATGCAAAGGGCTGGCATCAGTGTGCTGGACCCAAGGAACAAGCATCATAGCTTGGCTCTCTACTTAATTTCAACTCCAGGACAGTTGTCCAGTTAAGGATTGCTCTAGTGTTTGCTTTAAAGAGGAAATAAAAAAGATCAGTACCTAAGAAAACTATGGTTTTGAGCTAACCCACCCATCAGGTCACAGGTACAGCAGCAACCCCTAGGAGCTTATCTGGAGAATAGAATTTCAAGCCTACCCAGTCCTGGAATCTGAAAGTACATTTTATACAAAATTTTCAGATAATTCTTTAAGATTTGAGAAATGTTTGGCTAGGATAAAACTTCTTAGCAATACTAACATATAGCCCCACTATGGGCCAATTTAATCCGTCTTTCTGAAAGTGGGGTCTGGCATCTATGTTTCAGAGCCTGACAGCTCGTTCCAGTGCACAGCCAAAAGAGAGAGCCACTCTTTAACTGAAGCAAAAACTCAGAATCAAAGCGGAAAGCCCTAAGAACTGTGCATGGAGCTGAGTTCCACTCCCTAAACAGCAATCAGGCATTTGCCTTGTAACAAAGGATTCCTAAAATATTTGCCCTTTTCTAAGCAGAGGCAGCACCAGCCATTTGAATGGCTACTTATTGTCCATGCCTCATGAAAATATGCTGGGCCTCCACAGCCTGGAGCTCAAGAGCAGAGCTCCCATCCCCTTGCTCACAGAGTCTAGCCCCAGGCCTGCCCGACATGGGAAATAGACCCTCCGGAGGCAGCTTTGCTTCTTGCTTTCGCTGGCCCTGGTATTTGCGATTCTGGACAAGGCATATGCCTTCTTACCATGTCATTTTCCTCATTTGCAGAGGGAAAACACAGTGTCCATTGATTCCTTTGGTTAAGCTGACTGGTGTCCCTGGCTCGTGTCCAGTGACTGTTTCTCTGCAGCAATGCTCAGCTGGGGTTGAGCCAGGAAGGGATGGCTGCTCACTTTGAGCACAAGCTCCGAGTGCTCTCTGTCCTGTGAGGCTCTCCAAGTGCCAGCTTGTGCCCCTCATTCTCCTCAACAGGGACAGGTCCAGCGGAAAGCCTTGCGAGTGGTTTGTGAACAGAAATACTGCAAGGATCCCGTGAAATCTGTGTTTAGTGCAAGTCCAGGATCCAGCAGAGCCAGACTTTAGGGATATGAGCCAGTTTGCAGAGAACCTCCTCCGAGTGACTAGGGTAAGCTCTCTGGAGCTATAGAGCAACACATTTACTACCATTGTATCTACAGTTGCTGGTGATGTCTGTATTTCTTTTGAACATTACCCTATCACACATTGCTGCAGTCATTCTTCACGGCCTATGTCTGCTCAGTACCGTTCCCATTCCCACTGGTCCAGGCGTTCAATGTGCACATTCCTGTTTGTTCTTCACCATCATTTGGGAAGATAGTTAGTTGATGTTATTATTTTTGTTGTCGTTTGTTTTGTTTCTCCAGACAGCGTTTCTCTGTAGCTTTAGAGCTTGTCCTGGAACACACTCTGTAGACCAGGCCAGCCTCGAGCTCACAGAAATCCTCCTGTCTCTGCCTCCTGAGTGCTGGAATTAAAGGCGTGCGCCACCACCACCCGATGATAGTTGATATCATGCTCTTTTCACAGATGTGAAGCCAAGATTCAAATAATAAGTCACTCGGGCCAGGTTCCATTCAGAGAAAGTGGCAGAGGCTAGACACTACCCAGATCTATGTGATTGCAATGTATGTAGCTCCAAACTTGGGTCTAATTCCCCATTTCCAGTCTCTAGTGCTTCTTGGGGACAAGGTATTCTGAATTAGGTCTTCCCTTCTAGCTAAACTTGTTTGGGAACTGACTATAATATATGTCAGGATCAAAATTATTCAGGACCAATGACAAAGACTGGAAAACAAACTTATATTCCATTTTCAAAAAAAATACCAAAGGAAGTTTAATATGAAATATTTTTTTAAATAAAACAGAAGCACTACGAGGAAATATAGTTGGATAGTTGGAAAATCCTGAAGTAGAGAAGGACTTTATAAAATAACATCAAAAGCAGGAGCTGTGAGTTAAAATCCTAAGGATCTTGGCTGCACCAAATAGTCAAATGCCAATCTAAATGTAAAAGCAATCAACAGATGGAGACGGAGCACGAGGCCCTGGGTTCAGTCCCCAGTATGGGGTGGGTGGACAACCGGCAAGTTGCAGGAAATTGTAGAGTAAGGGGAAAAATTAGATTGAGTACGTAAAAATGTTCTTCCAAACCAGTAAGAAAAAGATGAATATTCCAAATTAAAAGTAAAGTAAGCAAAAAAAAGTATATACATAAAGACTAATATTTGTAGCTTATGAGGCTGGAACTTGGCCACAGACTTTCGCGTTCTCTGCAGGTGGGAGTGTAAGTTGACATAACCTTTCCAAAGGTTGATTTGATAAAATGTAGTGAAACTTTTAAAAAATGCAGAACAGTTGACCCAGCCATTTGGAGGACTACATCTTAAGGAAATAATTAAGGGCCTGCATGGTGACACAGCAGGAAGGTGACCCCGAAATGTTGTGGACAGAGGTTTTAAAAATTAAAAAGTGTCATCATCCTAAACACCCAGTAAAGGAACGGCTAAAAATATCACGCTACATCCTGGCAACAAAACTACTGCTTAACCATTAAGGAAGCAGTACATCCATTGAACCGTAATCATTGAAAGGGTGCTCTTGTGGAAAGATGTTCCCAGTGCATTGTTTAGAAAAAGAAGGAAACAAAAAGCAGTTATCCTACAAAATAGCTGTGTTTGTACCACGACTTACAAGGAAGACTAGGTAATGAGTATGTTTACTTTCTTTTGTGTGTTTGTAGGTTTTTTTTTTCATTAATTCTATGATAAAAACATACTGGTTTTGTAATATAATAAAAAAAAAATTACAGTCGAAGCCTTTGGCATCACGGAGGCCCAGTTCAGCTCCAGAGAGATGGCCTAGAATAGGATGGTGGAGTTGGTTAGTCATGACCTTGACCCACACCTCAGGAGAAGCTCCTCCCAGCAGCTTGTGGTGAGCATCCATAAACCCTAAGAAGATTCACTCTTCCAGGCTGTCAGTTCATCCCTAACTCTTCTCTCTCTCTCTCCACTCATTTACAGGAACCTGGGATTACTCCACGGATTTCTGTAAACTCGTTTGCAATTAACGACTCTCTGATAGGGGTCTGGAGTCTCTGCCAAAAACCGGGCTGTGTGTCGCACAGGGACCATAGGTTCTCAGAGATCCGGAGACCTGTGCCCCGAACCCCACCCCAGAGCATCAGGTGTCCTCTAGATCAAACGCCCTTCCGGAGGGAGTCCCCGCCCCACCCGGGGTCCTTGACTCCGGGGCCCCTGCGTTGCCTTCCCCTTATGCGAGGCTTTCCCCACAGCCCTGTGTCCCCTCTTGACCAGCCTAGGGTCGGTCCTCGGATCCCACCACTTCCTGGGACTGGGGTCAGGCACCGGAGAGGGTTTCAGGGACTGGATCCGGCAGGGCGGGGCCTGAGGCTGTGGCCGGCCGCCTGAGTTTCCACTGTCCCCCACTGTAGGCGGGAGGGAGGTGCACCGAACCCAGTGTGGCCGCACACCGCAGGACAGCAGGACCGCCTGGCACTGGACGGGGAGGAGGCAGGGGCCCCAGCGCCGCCATTAGGGAGGTGCGCAGCGAGATGAGCCGGGGAAACTGACTCCGGACTCGGGGAACGGAGGTGAAGGTCCCGCGATCAAACCACTGCAGCTGCCGAGCCCACGAAAGACCAGAACACATTCAAGGGAGGATGAGCTTTTAGAAAGAAAATGGAAATAGCAATAGCAGCAAGAGTGGCGAAAGGGGGAAAGGGAGCGGAGGGGTGGGGGGAGTTGGTAAATCAGGCTTTCGCGCAGGGACTCAAATTTTAGAATAAGCACTTAATTAAAAATAAAATACATTGATGCAGTAGGCAAGTCGCGTTCTCTGAGAAGGTAAAAATACAGTGGACTGACTCCCCCACACCCCAGATGCTCCACCTGCCTGCTGTAATTACAGGGCTTCAGAGAGGAGGGGAAAAAAACACGACACAGAAATCTGCTTGCATATTTTCCCTCTATTGTGCTCGGCTCATTTGAATTATAATGTGTTGCAGGCCAGAGTAGAAAATTTTGTGCCTTGAATAATGAATCCCCCTGGAGCCCCCGGTACCTGTACTTCTTTTTAGTGTCCACTGAGAATAACGTGTTCGACATTCAAGTGACAACACAGAAAAGGATTTCAAAGCCCCGGAGCCCCAGCACGCTGTACACCCCAACGGCTCTTCTGCCTGCCCCCTCTCTGCTTTCCAAACGCGGCAGGCTCTTTCTTTACTTAGAATGGGTTCTTCCTTTTCGCCTATCCTGGCTGTAGCACAAAAATGCGGCTAAGATAGGAGGGCGCGCGGTTCTAGAACCCGAACTGGTTCTGCCCTGCCTAAAGCTTCCTGCTAGCTGACTATCCCGACAATTCTAAACGAAAACATTGCCATCCCAAGCCCAGGCGGACTTTTCTGCTGTCAAAATCATTCTACTGTGCTTAAGCAGGCTTTCTATTAAAATAATAATAATAATAAAAGGATAACAAACCAGCAGTAATTTAATATAGCAGAGAGAGCTTGAGTCACAGCAGTATCCCAGCCTTTGGCTACTCACTGGATGGCTCCGTGCGGAAGTTTTCAGGGGCAAATGCTGGGGGTGGGGCCGGGGCTATGAAAACGTCAGTAAGACGAGAAAATGGAGGATTTGCAAGTAATAAAAGCAAAGTGGCCTCAAAGCAGAACTTTGCAGCAAGCTTTTGTTTGTTTTGGCTTTTGTTGTTTTGCTTTAGACTCCTTGCTGGCTTGATACAGTCCTTTTTAAAGTGAGTCACTTTTAGCTACCAAGATTAAGGCTCAGGCTATATGCTGTGACAGATCTATTTATCATAAAAGAAAAATGTACTAATGTGGAGGGATTTCCAATATACATTAGTAAAGAAATGTATGCATGTATTATGTATGTATAGACAGTATACGTGTGCACCTTACCTAGTGTGAGAAAATTATCTATACTTTGTTTTGTGTTATATTTGATACTTTATTGTATGTTTGTATTTATTTTACTATATTTAAACATATAGTAAATAAATACTTGGATTCAGTGTCTATGATTATCTGACCATGGGGCCATCTCTGCATGGGTACTGGCTTTTGGGAGGGAGGATTATGGATGCATAGAGTTTCGATTTAACAAAACTCTAATCTCATTTTTAGACAATATAAATGAATTAATTGTTGATTTAAAAAAAAACAAATGAGATGGAGTGATAAATATTACAGCCGTCCCCTGTCCTCCCGCCAGATGAAGACTTGGTGCTGCTGCAAGCAGTCATGTGGTAGCTGCTGTCTCTGCCCTTTGGGTTTGTAGTTGTTGTTGTTATAGGGACTTGGGGCCATGACTTCACCTTTTCATCGTGACTGTTAAATGCTTGCTAAAGACAGCTGCTAGGGAGCTTTTGCTTCTGCCTGCACGCTGCTCTAACAGGGGCATCGACATTGAGGAAAATGACTCGGATATGTGATACAGGGAGGAACAGGAAAAGAAACAAAGACTGGGTTTAATCAGTCTTTAACAAAGGACACCTGACTACACTCATTTACCTTCTGAGTCGGGACAGTTCCTTTGTGTTGGAGGATCACTTCGGGACTTGTTAAGTCTCTACTTATTAATATTCTCAGCGCTTTGAGCTCTAAAGACTGGGAATGGCAAAAATCCAGCAGAGCTTTTGAGTCTGGCTGAACCATCCAAAGCGGTTCTGCAGAGCTTGCTATGGCAGTCCCAGCAGCCGGTGTTAGCTGAATTCTCTGAGATGCTCCATCAGAGAGCTCTCCTTCCTGCCGCTCCAGAGCTCAGTCGTCCAATCCTGCCTGTGTGCAGGGCGCCCAGACAGTAACCCCAAAGAGCCCAGAATCCTGCAGTCCTACTGATACCCAGAATGCCCAGAGAAGGAGCCTAAAGAGTCCAGCAGGGAACCATGCTGCCTAAAGACAGAATATAGACATCTCCATAACAAGTCCCTTCTGCACAAACAGAGCAACAAACCTTCTCCTTTCCCTACTCTGCCACTGCTATTAACAAAACTAAACCTCACCACGTACAGCAATTTTCTTCACGACATCAGCACTTGTGGCCTGGCCTCTGTGCACCGGCAGCATCCCTTCAGAGCGGTGCCAACCCAACAGTGTCTCAGGACCAGGCTAGAAGCTCCCGGGAAGTGGCCAGATCATTCCCAGCTAAGAATATTTGATTTAGGGCTAAAATCCAAAACTTAGGAGAGATATGGTAACTTTTCTTTCTGTGGTTTGAAAAGTGGTAATATATAAATAGTATGTTAAAAATTTCTAAATTGGGCCGGGCGGTGGTGGCGCACACCTTTAATCCCAGCACTCGGGAGGCAGAGGCAGGCGGATCTCTGTGAGTTCGAGGCAAGCATGTAAGCAAAGCACCATTATGTGTAAAATAAAATTCTAAAGTATTTTTTAAAAGATCTAAAAAACTTACAAAAATTTCTAAATTGGGCCGGGCGGTGGTGGCGCACACCTTTAATCCCAGCACTTGGGAGGCAGAGACAGGCGGATCTCTGTGAGTTCGAGGCAAGCCTGGCCTACAAGTGCTAGTTCCAGGATAGGCTCCAAAGCTACAGAGAAACCCTGTCTTGAAAAACCA
>NC_022021.1:54045679-54062599 GCF_000317375.1 Microtus ochrogaster
TTATATAATATATATGGGGAGTATTTCGAGACAGGGTTTCTCTGTGTAGCCCCGACTATCCTAGAACTTGCTCTGTAGACCAGGCTGGTCTCAAAGTCAGAGATCTGCCCGCCTCTGCCTCCCAAGTGCTAGGATTAAAAAAAGGACCACTATCACCAGCTGGTACACATCTCTAATCCCAGATACCTGTGAGTTCAAGGCCAGCCTGGTATACACAACGAGTTCTAGGACAGGCAGAACTACATAGTGAGACCCTGCCTCAAAGACAAACAGACAAACAGAACCCACGGAGAGAGAAGAGATGGCACAAGACACAGTAATGCCACAAGTCTGAGAGATGGTCAGGTTGAGGTGACACGAAGATGCCGTTCCAGGTGTGTTCTTTGCTCTACCTGCTCTTCCCTACTCTTGTCTCAAGGGCTGCAGCATCTTTAGGTGGCGTTGACACATGTGTTCAGACCCTCCCATCCTGCCAGTAGGAGAACTGGACATGGGGTTACAGGAAAAGAACACAATTGAGTACTCCGCACTCCCCTTGGCCACTTGTTCTTATCGTGGCAAGTTGGCTGACTGCGTCCCTACTCCACTGTTGCTGTAGGATGCAGTGCTAGGCTCTCTTCAACGTGAAAGTGGATTTATTGTCTTTGACACTTCAAACCTACATATTAATCGTTCTCTGCTGCTATTATAGGATACTCTACTGTCCCTCACTAATATCCCTGCTCCATCCATATTCCATCCCTTCCTCTTGTCCTAGAATCTATGCATACTAGGCAAGTGCTCTACCACTGAGCTATATTCCTAGCACTTGGTTTTTTGAGACAGGGTCTCTTGCAATATAGACCAGGCTGGCCTTGAACTTGTGACTCTCCTACTTCTGACTCTGGAGAGCTGTGGTTTAAGCTTGAGTAATCACATGTCATGCTCTGTCCACACTTTCATACTTCATCACTTGTTGAAAGTTTCTCTAGTTTCTCCTCAAGGTTGCCCTCTATTTCCCTTTGGAGTCTGATACAGACTATGTGAGAAAGCATTTAGAGGAAAGAAAGTCTACAGGAGGATTTGGGGATTCTTGGGGCCTTTGACCAAATGCTAAGCAGGTTGATGTGCCCTGAACCAGAACGGGACTTTGCTCAGAACTTTTCTCTCAGGAACCAAATCTAGGCTGTGTTCGCCCACACTGGTTACTTGTAGCAGGCAAAAGCAATGCTCCCAGACCAAGAGAGGAGGTGGTTGTCCCAGTCATGTCTTCTCTCAAACAGAGTCACGGTCAGGGCCTGAAGAGCCACAAGAGAGAAAGGAGAGCCTAGGAGAACAAGCTGTGTCCCCTTTATCACTTGGGCCACAAGAATGAGTGGCACCTTGTCCTTGGGAAATGTACTACCTGAAAAACAAGGGGAACGTGTTTTCCAAGTCAGCACCAAAATTATTTTTAGGGATAAAAATGCCTCCATCTTCATGCTGGCATATTCAGGATGAAGGGTTAAAGCATGTGGCACGTGAGAGGCAGGGGAACCCACTCTCTCAGTCCCTGGGTTGTCTGGATTAGGCAAGGCAAGACCTACTGACCCAGGCCTAGCATCCAGGACAGAGGAATTAGAAGGCAGGTGCAGCAGGGAGCTCAGACAGCCAGCTTGTCATCTGGCAGCAGCGCCTCTGTTCTGGGTCAGGACAACAGCCTCGATTGTCCCTCCTCACAGTGACTATACTGCTCCCAGAGAAAAGAAAGCCAGGAGGCCTCCTGGACTGAGCCTCTGAATGAAGAATGCTGTTCTTTCTCTGCAGCTCCGGATCCCAGCATCGGGAATCAACTGCTCCAAACTGGCAGCTTCCTCAGAGGCCTGGACAGCCTCTCCTGTGGTCACATGGTCCAAGACACTCCGTTCTTTGTGACAGGCACTTGGCCAGGTGGGCAACAAAGGTCCTTCAGGTGCCCTGGATCTGGAGAAAGTGATGAAATACTGGTTCTCATCTGTGCACTCAGCACTTGTACCTCCCCTGGCCTCACGCTCACCCCATGACCCCAGGCTTGACTGTCATTCACAGTAGAAACAAAGACCCTATCCAACTCAGGGCACAGGGGACTCAGAAAACTCCTTCAGGCTAACGTCAGAGATGTTTTATAAAAACAAGATTGGAGGTCACATTGCTCCTTGGATAAAAGGAATTTTACTTCAAAGAAATTTACATAGTAAACAAAACTAGGGAAATTGCCAGGACATCACCAGGCAGAGGACAAGCGGCTGTAATGTTGCCTAGTGCTTCCCGACCAGCCAGCCACGTCTTTTACACTGTTAGGAATCCCGAGACCTGGCCACTGGGCCTGTAGTTGTCCTGCTAAGAAAAGATGGTGACTGACTCTAGCTCAAGCAGAGCCTAAGCTTTTGCCAGCTCTGCAAGAATCCCCTGCCTCTTGGCACTTATGCCGAAGCAGTTAGCTGGGAAAAAGGAGATGGGAGTCCAAGTCTGGAGTCAGGCTGCAGGTTTGATTCCCACTTCTACTACTCACCTGCTGTACAACACTTGGAAAGCAGTTTCATCTCTGTGCCTCCATTTCTTCATCTGAGAAATGGGTGTAGCTTGGTTCCCATTTTGGAGTGTTCTCATGCAGGTCAAATACAGGCCCATGGGGAGTGGGGGGTGGGCACTTAAAGCACACAGTGTCCTAAGTAGGAGCACCACCATCACTTACGGTCTTTAGTATCCTTATTCACCTTCCCAGAAGGTCATTCCAGTGAGTCCACCCCATCACCCATTTGGTCCTCATGAAAGGAGGTTGGCAAATTGATTCTCAAGGGGCAGAAGGTGGTACTTTCCTGGAGCGATTGAAATACCCAGCCCTTTCCTCCTTGGCTAACATTCTCTTAGGCTGTACAGCAGAGATGGGGATAGGGGTCATGCAGAATTGAGCAGGGTACCACTTCTCCCCAACTGGAGGTTGGAGTGATGGAGAGGCTCCACACCGGCCGTGGACAAGCTCCTGTCTAGATCCAGAGCTGTCTAAGGCACCTCACCACCCACCACATTTTCCATCAAGAACTTAAACCATCTATTCCTGCCCCCCGCCAGCCCCAGGTCTGTGCTCAAGTGTTGTCACTGCCAAGGAGTCATCTGGGACCATTTCTGGTCATCCAGAAGTCACAGTTACAGCCACCCAAGTGCTGAGTAGCAACAGAAGCCAAGTAGAAGGTGAGGAATCTCCATTCTGTCAACCAGAAAAACAACCACAGAAGGCAGAACACATCCAAAATCCACCGGGCTTGTTCACTCCCTAATAGGCAGCATAGGGCAAGAAAGGGGCAGTGGTCTTAAAGTGTCCATGAAGTAGATCTAAGAGTCCCTATCAACTGTCTATAAAGGTCACAATATCCCATTAGCAAACTCCTAGGAGCCAATTACTAACGATGTCCCTTTTCTTCCTCACAACCTCCTCACCTCCCCATCTAACCCCACCCTTTGTAGAATGCGCTTACAGGCTCCAGTGTCCTCTGGTTTCTCATTGGTTTAAACCCATAAGAGGTAGGAACAGGAAGATGGATGAGGGTCACAGTGAAGTGAAGTGTCTGGGTACGGTCTCCTAGGTCCCCAGCCCCTATACCCTGCTCTGTCCTTTCCCCCAAAGCCAAAGCTGAAAGCAAAGCTCTTGTCAGAAAACTTCTTTTCTTGGGGGCCCAGAAGTGAGTGGGCCTCTTCTTGCCACTGACCCTACGATTTCCCCCTTGGCTCTGCCCATGTCTCCATCAGCAGCTTCCAGTTCTCCTCATCAACCTCCTGGAGAAAACCACGCCATCTGTTTCTTGAGAGAGGCCAAAGGTTGCCTAAGGGCTCATCACTTCCCTGGCATTGCCTCACCTTTTCCTGTTTTCATCTCTGTACCACAGAAGCCTACATGCAGCATTATATAACCTAGGAAGCCACCGTTCCTGACTTCATTGAAATGTATGCCTCCCTCCGCAAGGTTCTCTGTTTTACGGCCCACTCCCCATCACCAGAGGCACCCACTCATTGCTGCGCATACGTATACAATTCACCAGAGCAGAAGCCTCCAGGAGAATGATGGCCTGCCTTCCCTGCTCATCAGCTAAGAGCTGAGACTTTACATACCAGCTGGCCCAAGAGACCTCCTCCCAGGGATGGCGTGGAGGCTGACAGCCACACAGTCACAGTGGGTGGAGCACTCAGTGGAGCAGAGAAAGAGAGAGAGCGTGTGTACACGGAAGTCATTCTGGTCATTGCTACTACTTCTCCACGAGAAATGAGGGCAGAGTGCCACACGCACAGGATTTTGGGGGTGCTTTCTTTCCTTCCTGCTGTGATAACCATTACGGTATGTAGTCCAGCAATTTGGCTTCTCAGTAACAGACTCCTGTTAGGTGCCTGGGCTTGACCACTCTAGGTGATATTATGGCCGTGATTACAGGATGACTGATTCGTCCGGCAAAGTGACCAGTAATTTGCAATCTAATGGCCATTCAGTGGTGGTAATATTATGGATCTTACCCTGCAATTGCAAAACAACCAGCCCTCTCTAATGTAGCAGTTTTCCCATCAAAAGCTCAGCCTCTGCTTTTGATTTCTGCTAATCAGTCACTGTGCCAGCTTTGGCTTTCGAGTTGGAAAAGCTAAACAAGAGCTCATGAATGATACACTCCTCTTTACAGCTCCAGAATGGGTGGTGTGGGAAGTTCTGTCAAGTGGAAGAGGGGGGAACAAGTACAAGAAGCATCTGGAAGGCAATTTCATTTCTTAAAAGAGCAACAGAGGCTGGCCCCAGAGAACTGCAGAACACAGCAAGTGTTGCCTGGGAATCTGGGAAACCAAGAGAGCCAGGCATGACACACACAAACAGGCTCTACATATATATGGGTGTACATACAGGTCCAATTGGGTGCATAGCACAGCCCATGTGTGCCCATGCACACAAACATATCCATGTGCATGCCTGCATGCATGCACACACTGAGGGGGAACAGTTCCTTTAACCACAAGGTTACATGTTGACAGCTTCTAAGGTTAGGTGCTGAAGGTCCCTACTAAATGTTATTCACAAGTTATTCTTGGGAAAACAGATCAAGGCTATTGGCCCTGGGGGTCAGTAGGGTTTTGTCTGCAAAGAAAACAGGTGACATTTGGGTCAGAGTCCATGGGACATCTTCTCAGAACTATATAACACAGCCAATAGAAACTACTGGGCGCCCATGAGTTCAAATCCATCACCAATGACCAGCTTGACCTTGAGTGGTCAATTTAAGGGAATCAATTTGGTACAGAGCAGGGCAATGAACTCGTGACTAACCTCCTGTATCGCTAATGGCTAGATTTTTCTGAATCTTAGATTTCACCATCGTCAAACAGGGATGATAATATCATCCTATTTTATCTATCAGCAGGTATCTGTGAACCAAATGAACTTTTATCTGTGTGTTTCCAAAAAAATAAAACAGTATTTACAGAGACCAGATATCACTGTGCATTGGCCCGATGGAAGTTCAATGACATTCTGCCTAGCTAATCTATTGTCCTTCCCTGGGGTGGTGCTCATGGAGAATGCCCTGCTCTTAATGGTTTGGGAAATATAACCTGTGTTGTAGGGTGGCAGATGTCTGTGATTTCAACCCTCTTTATACACTGCCTCTACAGTGCTACATTTCACTAACAAGGAAGGGAGGGGGGAGAGAGGGAGGGCAGAAGCAAAGAGTAGCTGTGAAAAAGTAATAGGACTAATTTTAGGCATTTTTTGTTGAAGAGTAGTGGCTCTTCTACACGTGATGAGATCTTGGTTTGTCTTCTTCTTCTTCCTCCTCCTCCTCCTCCTCCTCCTCCTCCTCCTCCTCCTCCTTCTTTCTTCTCTGCCTCCTCCTCCTTATCCTCCTTCTCCTCCTCTTTGGATTTTCAAGACCAGGCTTCTCTGTAGCTTTGAAGCCTGTCCTAACATTTGAAGACCAGGCTGGCCTCTGCCTCCCAAGTGCTGAGATTAAAGGCATGTGCCCCCACCGCCTGGCAGATCTTGGCTTTCTAGCTGTTAGATTCTTTCATGGATAAAACAGACAACTTGCCATGTTCCCCATCACTGCAGCACATGCTGAAATAGAGCAGCATTTCATGAGCAGGGAGTTCATACCTTCCCTTCTAAGCCCTACAGCTGCTCACTCCCAGAGCACAAAGTCAGTGTGGGCCATTTCCACTGGGACTTAGAGATGAAGTTACCTGCAGCTATTACCACAAGCTATCCACATGGAGGAGATGATCATGACCTGTGACAACACCCACATCTTGAGTTCCAACCTGGTTCTATGCCTCCTTCTATGGCATGTCCCACTCAGAGGTAAGAAACTATTGAACATTTGCCTCAGTGGAAAGGGAGCAAAGCCCAGAAGATAGGAGGCCGAGAGAAATGCTGAACAGCAGACGATTCCTGCTACTCCTGCCTGGCTTCAGTAGGATCTAGATGTGGAGTATCCAGCAATGACAATTTTGGTGAGGTTTCCAGTGAAGATGGAAGGAGAAAGGAAGGACCATGATGAATTGCTAAAGAAAAGGTGGGGAGTCAAACAATAACTCAGAAAGTTCAAACTACTCCTGCATTGCTGGTGGGAGTGCAAGCTGGTACAGCCCCTTATCAGTATGGCCATTCCTCAGAAAATTAGGAAACAACCTTCTTCAAGACCCAGCAATACCACTTTTGGGTATATAGCCAAAGGATGCTCAACTGTGCCACAAAGACATGTACTCAACTATGCTCATAGCAGCATTGTTTGTCATAACCAGAACCTGGAAACAACCTAAATGACCCTTGACTGAAGAATGGATAAGGAAAATGTGGTACATTTATACAATGGAGTACTATGGAGCAGAAAAAAAAAAAACAACATCTTGAATTTTGCAGGCAGATGGAAGGAGCTAGAAAACATCATTTTGAGTGAGGTAACTCAAACCCAGAAAGACAATTATCATGTGTACTCACTCATAAATGGTTTTTAAACATAAAACAAAGACAACCAACATACAAATCACAATCTCAGAGAACCTAGACAACAATGATGACCCTAAGAGAAACATACATGGATCTAATCTATGGGAGAAGTAGAAAAAGACAAGATCTCTTGAGTAAATTGGGAGCATGGGGACCTTGGGAGAGGGTTGAAGGGGAGGGGAGAGGCAGGGAGGGGAGCAGAGAAAAATGTTGAGCTCAATAAAAATCAATAAAAACAATGTTTTAAAAAAAGCTCTGTCAACTCAGTTACTGTTAGAAACCATTCAGGGCTTTGGTCACCCAAATCTATTCTAGCATAGAAGATTACTCTAGACAAATTCAGGAAACCCAGAGATGCTTGGGAGGAAACTTCTCCGTCTTAAGGGGAAGTCACAGACAGAGACGCCCCTCTTTCTCTGGATGTCATCACATCCATATGTGATACCCGGGACAGCTGCAAACACCTTGCTAGCAGCCAGCTGATGAAGCAACTATCAAAGAGGATGGAGGGGTCCCTCGTGAGGTCGTTAATCTAAGAAACACCCAAGCATGGCATCTCTCCAGCTAAAATCTCCCAAGCATATGAGATAGTGGTGTATTCTTTATTTAAGTCCCTCTCCATCAGGTTTTCTGTTAATTGCAGCATAAAGTGCCTTAGTTGACAAAACACAAGCCAAAGGGAACCGGAACATTAAAGCCAGCATGAACCTATAGCCAAACTCAATATTTATCTACTAAGGGCTATTTTCAACTCACTCATGCAAGCCCTGGAGCAGCCCCTGGCAGCCTCCAGCCAGCTGAGCCTACAGGTGTGCTCTTCCCAGCTACAGCTGTCAGAGTTGAGGAACTGCAGAGCCAGACAGTCCATTACAAGAATCCATTCAAGAGCTTCCGAGAACACAAGTGTCCAGGCCAGTTGGACACTTCCCATTCCCTCTGGGGACCCTCCCCTGGCCTCATTAGCCAAACTCCACAGCTGCCAGGCATAGAGCCTGACTCCAAATGCAGAGGAGTGCTCTATGGAGCTCCCTCTCAAATGCTATAGCCCCTGAACAGCTGGGGTTCTGGGGCCCTAGTCCCCTGGGGGAAACTCATTCCAAAACAGTAGGAAGGCGCATTTCCAGGCATTGCAACTCAGAATCCCTGCTTGCCATGCCAAGGGTTCTAGCAGAGGTCAGCGGGCTTTCTGACCTGCAATTTCAAGGCCTTCTGGGTTCTTAGACTATTTGTGGCTTTATATCTTCCAGCGACATTGGCAGTTCAAAGGACATCGTGGTTGAATTCCTTAACCCTTCACAGTTACACAGGATACCGAGAGTGGGACAGCTCACCAGATACAATTCTTGGACAAATGGGGGTATAAGCAGGTGAGGGGTGCTTTTGTGCCCATCACTGGCAACTGAATCAGGCTGCAGCTCAGGTCCTCCCAGTCATGGCCAGTGTGGTTTCTTTCCTTGGCTGGATCACAAGGTCAACACGGGAGCGCTGGGAACAAGAGGCTAATGCTTAGCAACGAATAGTGCTGTTTCACAGCCATCTCCTGGAGATGCAGCTCCCTTTTAAACTTTTTAAACTATAAGTCATGAGCCAGTGCTTCTACAGCATGCTTCTCAATGGCCAGCAGGAACTGATACAAGTCATGGGATGTCCTGATTTCAGAAAGAGGAAGAAGGGTAATTGCCTGTGGATATAGAACCAAGGCTGTATGTAATCCTGAAACACAGATGATGTGGGCACAGAACAAGCCAAGGGGCGTCCTGGTCTCAGCAGTCACACCTCTTCCAAGGACAGGTTCTGATGTCTAGATTCCTGGGAGCCAAGATCACATCCTTGGTAGTTTTCCAGGTATGCACCTGGAACTTACATGCACCTGGAAGTTGTAACCATCTCACCCCAATTGAGAGGACACAAACCAAGCACAAACATAGCAGTTTCCAGCAGGCTGCAGGCTAGACTCACTGCAGGGTGAGCATCACCTACACTTTCATCAGAATCTCACAGTAGCAGCCTGGACATCAGGATTGTCCTAGTTACGTTTCTCTGTTGTTGTGATAAACACCATGACCAAACTACCAACTTATTATAAACCAAGGGCTTATTTGGCTTACACTTCCACATCACAGTCCATCACTAAGGGAAGTCAGAAAAGGAACTCAAAGCAGGAACCCAGACTCAGGAACTGATGCAGAGACCATGGAGGAACACTGTTCGCTCTCCATGACTTGCTGAATCTGATTTCTAATGCACCTCTAGGTCATCTGCCTACGAATGGTATTGTCCACAGTGGACTGGACCTTCATACATCCAGAAATCAAGAAAATACCCTATAGACATGTTCATAGGCCAATCTAATAGAGGTATTTCCCCCATTGAGATCCTCTATTCCCAGATGACTCTAGCTTGTGTTAGGTTGACTAAAAACTAACCAGCACCAAGACATCATGCAGCATCTCAGGGGCAGCTGATTGACAGATGCAGATCTAGGCAATGGCAATGTAGAATTCTGGATCAGATTGGGATACAGTATAAGGCCCTATCTCAAAAGAGTCAAAAGAAGGGAGGGGCAGGGAAAGGAGGGAGGAGAAGGATTATAGGATAGGAAAGAAGGAGAAAGGGAAAAAACATTGATGTGAGCTTCATATGGCACACAGTAGGTCTGCTGATAATGGCAGGTAGGAATCTGGCCCAGGCATGAACAATCAACCATTATGATATGGGGGAGAGTAGCACAAAGGCTGTCAGCCCATCAAGCAACAGCACACTTAAGTCCTGACTCGGCGGACAGGGTGATTTTGGCAATGGAATGTCTGTCACCCAGTGTGGAACCATAGAATCCTACAGGAGAGAGAGAGGACAGGAGAGTCATCCCTCCCTGCTGTCCCCTCTCTCTACTCCCTGATTGCTGAGAGGAGCAGGAGCATTACAGGGGGGCAGCACTCTCTATGGGATGTGCTGGAGCCTGCTGATGCAAAGCTGGAGAAGAGGCCGCTCTTCCAAGAACATTATAGCGTCATGGCAGTGGAGGGACTCAACCCGCTTGACTCTCCAGGGCCCAGCACTACCAAGGGGCAGATGCTGAATACATATTGTCTAGTGAATAAATATTAGTACTCACCACAATTCTGCATATAAATCTATTATACTTTGAACCTAGAAGGTCCCTCTGAAACTTAGGTGTTGAAGGGTTTATTTCTTAGCCAATGGTAGAGTACAGCCTTTAGGAGAAGGCTCTAGAGGAAGGAAGCTGGGCCACAGGGCTCATGCTCTAAAAAGAGATAATGTACCTCTGGTGTCTTCTGGTCTCCTCCCAACTACCAGGCACTAAACAATTTCCTCTGCCATGTAATCCTGTTGCCTCATGACAGGCCCCAAAACAATGTGCCTACATTATGTGGACATAAACCTGCAACCTTCCCTCACTTTAAGCTGAATTATCTCAGGTATTTTGTGATAGAAAGCTGGCTAATATATTCTCTACACTCATCAGCAGTAAGTAAACTGTATGGCAGGTGCTTAGACTAGAAAGATGTATGGCGGGGCATCTGGAAAGAAGGGGAAACTGAAAGGGGGAAAGCCAATGATCCCCAAATTGCTCTCTTCTTTCTGACATACATTAAATGACATCAGAATCTAACCAGATTTGGGGACACGGTGCTTCACCATTCAACAGTAATTCAGAGCACAGGAAAGAGGAGAGAGATGAGATCCTGACACCAGGCAACAGACGTCACTGATACCTAAGTTCTTCTGAGGAAAGAAATACAAAAAATTTTTTAAAAAAATCAAAAAAAAAAATCAAGATATAAAATCGTCCAGGGGCTGGAGAGATCGCTTAGTGGTTAGTATATCCCAGGTCCCATTTCCTGTCTTGAGCGTGGATGGCTCACAACCACCTGTAACTCTAGCTCCCCACAATCTGCTCGGTGGGCACCTCTACCCACCCCCACACACATACATATGCCCTCCCACATGTAATTAAAAATAAAAGAAAGCATCCAAGAAGGGTCTCCTAGGACAAATGTCATTTGGAGAAGAATGTGAGAGATGTGGAATCTTCATTGGTGTTGAGAATGAGGTCCCTCTACACATACTTAGATGCCATGCATCATGGTTTAGAGTGCAACACGGTGGTTGAATATCTAACGCTGGCAAGAGTCTTTAACGTTATAGGAAAAGGAAGGATCGTGCTGACTTTCTATGCCCAGCCCAGTTCTAGCATTTAGTAGGCATCTAGTAAATACTTGTTGACTGACTAAGCCCATTCATTCATCATTGGAACAACCTTGAGCATTGAATAGGCAGTACCATCATGAATGCCTGTGAGAGACAAGGACAGGGAAATAGGAGTCAGGAGAAATCAAGTCAGGAAAGAATTCCATTAAGCAGAAGTGGATCAGGAGCAAAACAGTGGAACCAGGAAATTCTATAAGAGACCAAGGACTGGTAAATTCAGAGCACTGAATATCACTGAGCTGCGAATGAAATTCTGCTTTACCTAGACCACGATAGCAAGCTTATGTATGTTTGCGCTTTGCTTAGCTGTCAGCACCATGGCTGCCCATGCCAGCCCTCCGTGCGCAATTGTCCCAATCAACTGCCGACTGTAATTAGTACTGAGAAGAGGTTGTTGGAGAGGAATCAGCCTGCATATTTTTCCTCCCGTTGTGGCTGGCTCATTTGAATGATAATGGATTGCAATGTGGGGTGTAACGCTGACTGCCTTAAATAATGAGGCAGTCTTAGACGCCCAGTACCTGAGCTGCCGGGAAGTGGCCAGTGATAAAATAGGAGCGACATCTTTGGGCAGCAAAGGGTGAGCTCCAAGTGACCGGAGACAGATGCTGGGAAGCACCCCCACTGCAGGCACCATCAGGAGTTCCCAGCGCTGAAAGTTTCGTTTCTTTTATTCATAGTCATTTTTCCAGCTGAGAGACCTTAAAGGTATCTGGTCAGCGCATCCTGAGGTGGTAAAAACACTGGGATAAGCCACCAAAAGAGGTGCTGAGTTCCCATCCCCAGGGGACCCTTAACACCCGCAGAGACAGCTTCCATTTTCTAGAATGCAGAGTGAATTTGGCCCAAATTAGGGGACTGAAGCAGATGACAACTCAAGGCTCTGTCATTTGAGGGCTTTTCAACTATCGCTTTACTTATGTTAATATGATGTCCCTTGTCAGGAGTGTGTGTATGTGTGTGTGTATGCATGTGTGTGTGTGTGCATGCACGTGTGAGGTGCAGGCACGTGTGCGCGTGTGCATGTGTGCACATGTGTGTGCGTGCATGTATGTGTGTGCACATGTGTGGTGTGCTATGTGCGTGTTGTGCACGTATGTGTGTGTGTGCGCGCGCGCACATGTGTGTGTGTGTGTGGTGTGTGTTTATGAACACTTGAAGCAAGCACTAGAGCTGGCATGGTGGGTGGGGAGAGCACAGGCGTTTATAAATCCAGGGGCCCAGGTCTGAAGTTTAATGTGTCATACACCAGCTATGGGACAGTGTGGCTCATTTTGTCTGCTTGTAAAACGGAAAGATAGTAATAACCTCATTTATCTCATATGCAAAGCTGCTACGAGGTTGGATTGTATGCATCAGCAGAAAGCATACACAGAGAGCCAATGCCCGGTCAGTACTTGCTGCTCTCAGTATGTCTCTACGCAAGTGTGAGCATATACTCCAAATCAGGTTTCAATTTGTTGACAAAAGTGTTTGCTCTGAAATTTGAGCGCTCTAGGCATGACTGAAAGATAAAGTAGCTTGGTGACCTTGGCCAAGTCACTTCATTGGGCCTCTGTCTCTTCACTTGTTAAATGGGAACGCCTAACAGTAACTGCTGCATAGCGTTGCTCTGAGAAATTAATTAAATATTATGCATCAAAAACAGTACCTGGGGGACTGGAGAGATGACTCAGCGGTTTAAAACATGGCTGCTCTTCCAAAGGACCTAGATTCAATTTCCAGTCCACATGGCATACAGCTCATAACTGTAACTCCAGTTCCAGGGAATCTGATACCTTCACACCGATGCACATAAAAAGAAAGTTAAATAAATTATTTTTTTAAAAAAAATAAGTAAATGAAACAGTACCTGTCACGTAGTATGCATTCAACTCTTGGATGATTGCAAGTTATAAAGGCACCATCATCGTCATCATCATAACCTTCCATACAGAGTTTGGCCTTAAAGATACAAGTGATGGGATGTCAGGCTGTATTCGATCAAGCCGTTATCTGGTCTTGCGAGTTGAAAGGCAAGCTGGGAAAGCAGACTCTTTACAGCTATCAGAATGAACAAGACGGAGCATGGCACCATTATTAGAACTCCTAAGAGCCTGCACGGGACTTATTTCCGTGTTTCTCTGCTCCGTCATCTCTGCCCTTGAGCTCCAGGGTCAACGCTTAACTTGGGAAAAGTGATCATTCATCGATCCTCCCACAGCTTTCAATCCAAACTTGAGTGCAGACTGTTTAACTTTAAACATGCATCCCACTATATGTACTTCTACCAACACGTCATGCCAAGATTTTGCACAGCCTTTCTGAATAAGACATATTACACACAGATAAATTATGACAGTCATATGAGGGTGCAGGGAGGAAGTGGCAAGGTCAAGATGCTCTGAGTCTGCATCCACCCCCATAAAGATACCTTGGGTACCACTCCCATCTGAGCAACCTCACAGGAAGGAAGCATCCTGTGGCAGCCTCTCCCTGCCCACCCCTTCCCTTCTTTCTCTCTCCCTTTATTTCTAAGTGCTCTTTCTTGTAGAAGGTTTGGGCCCAGCCCACTCATTCCCCACGGGGCAGCTGAAACCCACACCCCAGGGAAAGGACACACCTAAACCATCCTCGGGCTTGTCAGGGATTCATGAGTGGCAAAGAGCGCAGAACTGGAGCCCAGACAGTGCTCATCATCCTGTCATCAGGACAAAGGGAAGGAATCCCATTATGTCACCTTCCAAGGCAGGAGACAGCGACAATTTCCCCCTATAAATACTGTACTGACACTGTTATGATGTGTCTCAAGCACTTCTAATCAGGATGAAAGTGGGGGGACGAGGGAAGCTCTTCAGCCTGAGAGCTGCCATTCATCTGGAACCGTGGTCTCCTGTTGTTATTGAAATGACCTGGCTGGGAGCAGCTGCTGCAGCCAGCCCACCAAGTATAAACACGTAGCCAGTGGCAGTGCTCTCTGCCCAAAGCCCCTGCAGCTGAACACGGCCACTCAGGAGCATCCAAAGCCGGTTTTCACACTGCCACCTGTCCCTTCTCAGGGCCCTCTCTGCATGTCTGCCTCCAAACCATAAAAAGGGCAAAGGGTTTCATTTCTCCAGAAGGTACTCTTTTTTTTTTCTAGTGTGAAAAAACACAAGCTTCTCTTTCTTTACTTCCTTGCTGACAGCAGTGACGGGGTACAGTTTCCAAAGAGTGTGCCACGCTGTTTGCTCAGAAATGTACTTTAGATTCAACTCTGCTCTCTCTCGCTGCAAATTATTGAATCATCACAGAGGGCAAGCAAGCACTTTGTAGTGAAGAAATCTGGCAGGTCCACTGAAGCCATATGAGCAAATTGACCTAGGAACGGGACAAACTGGCCTCGGGAGCTTCCTTCTGAGGACTAAAGTCTTCTACATACCCATTGTGGGGCGGGGAGTAGGAAGCCCTGTGAATATGTTGCCAGAGGCGTGAGTACCCTTCCTTGGTAGGTGACAGACGAGCAGGAATGAGGCCCACGTGCTCTTACAGGGGTCCCTGGCAGAGCCAGGGAAAGGTCACTGAAGGTTACTACCCCTGGGTGGTGTGGTCTTGTCGTGACTGACTGTGTTTGGTTTTCCTTGTGGAGATGGTACTGAGTGTGGAAGGCACAGGGACGACAGACTCTCTAGTCTTTCAGAGCAGACCCTTGACAGGATTTTGCAGATCTTTCTCATGTCATTCAAATAAGCCATGGCCCCTTCCCCTCAGGCACTGGCACTGATTTTCTAATCTGATCACATGTGTTCAGTAAGGGCCACGGGGTTGATGGCTGCTCCTCTTTGAACATATTAGAGCTGAGGCTTCAGAGGATACAGTCTTTGCTCAAGTGATGGACAGAGAGGAGGGAGCAGGGAGGGGGGAGGGAGGACAGGAGGAAGGCATAGATGGAAGGAGAGAGAAAGGGAGGAAGGGAGGGAAGGAGGGAGGCAGCAATGGAGGGAGAGAGAAAAGGAGAGGAAGGGAAGGAGGCAGGGATGGAGGAGGAGAGAGAGGGAGGGAGGAAGGGGGCAGACAGGAGAGAGATAGAGAGAGAGAGAGAGAGAGAGAGAGAGAGAGAGAGAGGAGACAGAGACAGAGACAGAGAGACAGAGAATATTAGGGTCCTGGTTGTGCCTCTAAGTCCGGATTAGGTCCACCCCTGTCAAAGTCAGCACCAGGCTAGGAAGCTGCCAGCTTCCCAACACTAAGCAAGCCTCCTTCCTAGCACACCCTGTTCTGGGAAGCTGAAACTGAGCCTGAGTCCCTATGGTGCTGTCCAGCCTCCCTGCTAGAGCTTGCTGGCATGTCCTTATGGTGACCCACTTTCCCTCTAAGTCACAAGGGGCTCTGGCTGTACTCACTCTCAGGGGTCTCTTGGGAATAAGCTGATCATAATATTCATGAATTCCTCACCATAACATGTGGGCATGAAACAGTATCAGCCACTGTTAGTGGCACTGATCTTAAGCAGGAAACACCCAACTTTTATGCATATGGTTAAGAAGCCATGTTTGAATTTCCTCATCCCCAGGGCTTTTTCTTTGTCCCATCTTCCACCCTCCTTTTAGCCACAGTTCTCTAATATTAAAGTTATCAAACATCAAGGCAAGCCTAGACATTAGGGCCTGAGGGCCTGGGTTCAAATCCTAAATCTACCCCTTACCAGTAGGTCACCTGGGGATAGGAGCTGCTGATTCCTCAGCTTCCTCATCTGTAAGAAGAGGATGACACTGATCCACATCTCTTAGGAATGGCCCAGGAGGAACTGAGAGAATACATGAAAAATACTAAAACATTTAGACTAGTGCCCAGTGCCTTAGCCGCTCAACAAGTCATACACATTATGACCCTCTAGGGATACTCATTGTTTAACACGGGTCCTCAAGGAACTAGTCTAGTCAGTACTGCAAAATGGGTGAGTTCCAGGTTCAGTGAGAGATGCTGTCTCAAAAAATTAGGGGAGCACAAAAGAAGAAGACATCACTAAATGTCAGCTTCTGACCACCATATGCACATGTATCCATGTGTAAGTGCACACACTCAGCCATGCATACATGTGTAAATGTGCACACACAGACTATGTATACATGTGCAAGTGCACATGCACACACACAGCACATGCACACATGTATAAGTGCATATACACGCACACACAGCATATGTATAAGTGCACACACTCAGCCATGCATACATGTGTAAATGTGCACACACAGACTATGTATCCATGTATAAGTGCACACACAGAGAGAATATGTATGCACGTGTAAGTGCACATACACACAGCACATGCACACATGTATAAGTGCATATACATGCATACACAGCATATGTATAAGTGCACACACATACACAGCACATGCATACATGTGTAACTACTATACACACAGCACATACACACATGTATAAGTGCATATACATGCACACACAGCATATGTATAAGTGCACACATATACACAGCACATGCATATATATGTAACTACTATACACACACAGTATGTTCATACATGTGTAAGTGTACATACACACACACTAAAATACTGATTCCTTTTTTTCAGTGGGGGCCAGTTTTCAAGAAAGGTTTCTCTGTGTATCCTTGGCTGTTATGGAACTCACTTTGTAGACCAAGCTGTCTTCAAACCCACAGAGATCCACCTGCCTCTGCCTTCTTAATTGATGGGATTAAAGGCATGTGTCACCATGCCCAGCCTGATTTC
>NC_022021.1:54063014-54078032 GCF_000317375.1 Microtus ochrogaster
CTGAGAAGTCAAGAACAATGGCACTGGGTTTTGATCCTACTGCACGTACTGGCTTTGTGGGAGCCTAGGCTGTTTGGATGTTCACCTTACTAGCTGTTTTTCTTGAATGGAAAAAAAAATATTAGGGAGATCCCTTATCTCATGTCCAAGGAAGTATCTGGTACATTTTTTAAAGTAAGATTTTTGTTTCCAGTAATGTTAGTGATCTGTTATTCCCCTACCTATAAACTAATCTAAAAACATATGGTCCATAAAGCTAAGACTAAGCCACTCTACCTGTACTGTTAAACTTCTCCATGTCGGAAAGTCCATCTGGTATGTCTGTCTGTCTGCCTGTTTGTCTATAATCTATTTATTGGGAGATTAGTTTTAAGGAATTGACTCGTGTGTTTCTGTAGGCTAGAGGTCCTGCAGTTAGAGACCCAGGCTAGACACCTAGGGAAGAGCAATGTTTATGTCCTAACCTGAAGGCCCCCTGTTGCCAGAGCTCCCTCCTTTGAGGGGAAGTCAATCCTTTCCTTCGAGCTTTCAACTTGTTAGATGAGAAGCTTCTGCATCATGGAGAGTGACCAATCTACTCGCAATCCCACTGACTCAAATGTTGTTCTTGTAAAAACTACCCAAGAACCACCTCGAATAGAGTTTAGGCAAATACCTGGGTACTATGGCCAAACTGACACAAAATTGACCACTACCACATTCAAGACTAAACTACTCTTCATACAGGATAGTCTAGTGACCCTTATTTCCATACATAACCCTGCTCTCTGTGCCACCTCTTAAGAAAAAAATCCAGACCTGGAAGTAGGGGCAGAGGTTCTGGCTATCTATGTCCTCTCCACTCTGCCTTCAAGGCTGAAGGCAGGCTGACATCCCAGGCCCTGCAGACTGCCAAGTAAGGACAGTCCAAGTACAGGTTGTACTCTTGTCACTTTGTTTACGGTTGGGCTACAGGCTCCACCCACGTCAATTCACAGGGTTTCTTCACTTCTTACATATGTTAGTAAATAATCATCAACTTGAAGATGAACAGTACCATTGCTAAGGAGATTGTCCTTTGAGGCCTCATTCCCATGCTGGTGTGTAACAAGCTACTGATGTTCACTTCAGGATCCTCCTTGCGGAGGACAAGAGAGGCCAGCAGAGCCCCAAATGGAGAGGTTTATGCTAAAGGTCAGAGGCGAGGGGAAGAATTCTGGTGAAGAAGAGGAGGTGAGTGGATTCAGGTTACAAACACCCAGGACAGAGGAGCATAGTAGACTCTACAGGGGCCTGATGTCACCAGCAAACCAATCGGGGATGGCCAGTGAGATACTGGCTTTTTCTGCTCCAAGAATGTTCTAGCCATTTCAGCACTAACGGATGAGGAAAGAAGGGGCTGGGATCTGGGAGACCAAAACCGTGGGGAGAAAAGCTGGGGATGAAGCTCATCTCTTACCTAGGAACCACAAGACCTTAGATGTGACCCCACTGTTTAGATAGCAAGAGATTCAGGTAACCACAGAGGAACACAGACAGAATCTCATAATGGAAGTGGAAGACAGAGATATGGAGGAGTCGAGAGAAAGCTGGTACCTCTAAACAGATGTTCACACAAACTCATCTCCAGATGTGTTTCCCTCTGTCCCTCAAGAAATGAAGGTCAGGAGTCTCTAATCTTTTCTCTTCACTCATAGACATTCGGAGAGCAAAGCTCATGACCATGAGAGACATCCTTGGGAAGAAGAGCCTTCCCTACAACACCGGGGTCTCCGTTCTGCAAGGACCTTGCTATAATTCTGAACTTCATCAGGCAGCCTTCTGAGCCAAACACAAGAAGGGCAAGGTCTGCAGCTCTGGGCTCTTGGCCAAAAGCTCTCCATTTAGGGTTTTCTTCTTCTTTTATTGTTTTCCCACAGAGGATTATAGACAGCTGAAGTTTGTGAGTTAAATTACTTCCATCCATAAAATACAGGCTATAAAATCCTTTCACCCTAACCAGGAAAAAAACATCCTTTTGTCCCACTATATCCATCAATATGTCATATTTAACAGCTACAATTATTGACAGGTATATAAAATGTTTGGTGACAGAGAAAATGGCTTCCCATTGTGTGTTTATTCTTTTTTATTGATAATAAGTTGGCTCCTCGAGCCCCACCAAGACAATAAGGACCACTAACAAGAGATCAAATCCATTTATACGGCTTCCCACAATCGCTCCCGGGACTCTGGGGCTCTGGCCCAGTCCCCATCTTTTACAGTTCAGCTGCAATGGGAGTGTGGGAGCCAGAGCAGGGTCACAGTACCCCTGTAATGAGGAAAGTCTAATTCTCAGAGCGTTGTTCACGGCACCCTTTCATTTTTCTTCTTCAAGACAGACGGTGCTGCTGTGTGCCTATGACTTGAATCTTTAAAATAGAAAGTTTTCAACTGTAGAAGAATATTAATCAAAGGATCTGTCTGCCTGTAGTGCCAGGTGGGCACCGTGCATAATAATAACGATGATGTGTTAATAATAATCATAACTATAATTGCTACTTCCATCTCATGCCTACCGTGCGCCAGGCATTTGACCAAGGCCACAATTTACAGCTGTACCCTACACAAAAGTATTTAGGTAAGTATGCAGGCGGGGGGGGATGACTCAAATCCACTTGCCAAGTCCTTTGTCCTTGTGGGGTCTCCTTGTGGAGACTATGCTGACTCAGAGCAAAGGGCACTTTTGTGTGATGACTTCTTGGATGAGCTAGTGGCTATTGACACTTATTTCTGATCCTCAGGGTAGCTAGCAGTGCATCTCACCAATAAAGAGAACCCAAGTTTCTCTGGCTTGACACCTGCTCCGCCTTCTTTCGGGCCATACTGCCTCTCCACAAAGCGACTACACACAGAAATATTGTTATTAGTTTAATTCGAAGGCTACAGCAATCAGAAGTAGGACGATTCTAGCAGGATTGATTATTCTAGTTAACAAATGCTTGATCCATTTGCCTATCTGTTTATTTCTCTAAGACAACAGATCATTCATTTCACAAATACCGGCTCCCGTGCACCTCACAAGAAAGACTTGAGTGGAGTCTGCAGAGGCCGTGAAGCTGAAACCTACCCTGGTCTGCAGGTCTCACCCTCTCATGAGCAAGACAAGTTGTCTAGGCAAAATAATTACAGCTCTAAAGTAGGCAGGAGCTCAACAGAAGGCATGTCAGCTCAGAGATGTTCAAATAGTACTTGAGAGCTGCCTTGGAAGATGAGAAAACTCAGTAACTATTGGGGAAGAAAATTCAGGTTCACGCCGAGAAGCCCCACCCTTAGAGCACAAAGGGCCTCCCTTATCCAGTCCTGGCCTCACCTTCTGCCTCCATTGCTCTTGGAGTCATTTACCCTCCCTCCACTTCCCTCCACACCGCAGCCAAGGTCCAAGAAGCCCACCCACTGCTTTGCCCCACCCAGAAGCACTCTGTGAATTCATGAGCTTCCTGCCTTTCCTCTGCACCCCACCCACACCTCTCAGGTGAGGCCACAGTGATGCTGAAGGTGTCCCTGCTCCAAAGTCTGCCCTGTGCCTGTCCCAGACCTGTCCCTAGTACCTCAGCCCTAGAAGCTCTCTCCCCAGCCTTTACCACTGCAGCTGTCCCTTCAGGAGGCTTCCTCTTCCTTTCCCAGCAAAGGCCTGGCAGCAACCCCCAGCTCACCCAGGCAAAAGCAGCACCTCCTGTCTTCTTCCTCCAGACTACCCACCCACAGGCCACTTTACCAGCTGAGCCTGAGGAAAGACTGGGCCATGCCTAGCCTCCCCTGGCTCCCTCAGAGGTGAGTATGACCTCTCACCTTGCTCCATTCTCAACCTCTTGCTTCAATTGATTGTCTTTAGTCAGTCAGTAATTTGTTATCAATGATATTGCTAGTCACGAGCCCACATGCGAGAGGCTCAGGATACAGGCAAAAATCAGCAAAGCACAGAAATGCTTTCCTGAGGGGGCTGGTAGCTCCTCGTCCTTCCGCCCCAATTCCTCAGCACTGAACAACCTCCAGTCTCCCCAGCTACATATGCCCGCAGCCTCCAAAGCCCCCAGCCCACCTACTCACTACAGCTTCCAGACTTTACTTTCCTCTCCCCGTCATCCTAACCCTTTCTTCCCGTTCTACCCCTGTAGTTGGTTTTCTTTGTTCGTTTGTTTGTTTTGTTGTTTGTTTTCTCTTTGCTCTTTGGGGGCCCACCATCTGGGCTTTTACCTTTTCCTATGTCTGTATATCTTTTCTGTCCTTCTTATTCCGTGGCTGGCAGTGTGGCTGGGTGACTGGCACTTAGTATCCTCCTCCCCACTTCTTTTCTTGCTCCTCCCTCTTCTCTTCTCCTCCTATTTATACTCTCCGCCTGTTAGCTCCACCTTTCCCTCCCCTGCCTCACTATTGGCTATTCAGTTTTTTTTTAGATCAATCAGGTGTTTGAGACAGGCAAAGTAACACGGCTTCACAGAGTTAAACAAACGCAACATAAAAGAATGCAACACATCTTCGCACCATTAAACCAATGTTCCACAGCATAAACCAATGTAGCACACCCTAAATATTCCACAGCACATCCCTCAGGCACATCCCCCTCACTGTTGTGAGTTCTGACCTGTCCCCCTTTGGGACAGCCCTGCAGAGCTCCCTAAATGGCTTCTTTTTGTTATTGTTGCTGCTACTGCTATAACAAAACACCTAATAAAAGCAGCTTAAGGAAGGAATGGTCGACTCTGGCTCATAATCAAGGGCACTCCTCAAGGTGGGGAAGACATGGAGGCATGAGACAGCTGGCCACACTGCATTTGCATCAGGAAGCAGAAAGATGAACAGAGAACTGTGTTCACTTGATCCTCTTAATTCAGTCCAAACCTCAGCCCTTTGGAGACTGCCACCCGCTTTCAGGATGGGTTTTCCTACCTCAGTTAAAGTAATGGAAATTTCCTCATAGACATGCCTAGAAGTTTGCCTTCTAAGTAACCTTACATTACGTTACCAACCATCACATTCTGTTACTAAATGGTAAAATCCCTGCAGCCCCAAACTGCCATGCCTTGGTCTTCATCCGACACAAACGCCACCCAAAGGGCAGCTGCTGGCTGCACACTGACCACAGTGTCACATATTTTAAAAAGGACCATGGTATTGGCAGTGCTGTGCAAGCTATATACTATGCATTGTTCGAAGTAGAGTTCTGAACATGTTAGCATGGCTCTCCCTCTCAGTCACTCAAGGTGAGCACTTGGGTATCTCTTCCACTCCCACAAAGGACGAAGCTATGCAACTCACCCCAGTGCTCACTGCTGAAAGAAAGGAAAGTCTGATTCTCCTATTTAATTTTCACACTCCTGTACCGTAGAGCTGCTTATATGACTATGCAGAGTTGACTAATTAGCATGATAGCATCAGAGAAACGAAGATGGTCACCTAATGTCACACAGCAAGTAAATGCTGGTCCTGATCCAATCTGGAGCTCTCTAATAACAAAGGCCTCTTTCCAGCAAAGAAGTCAGTGCGCCCGGCAGTTGGAGATGTAGATTAGCCCAATACTTTAGGACCATGAAATAATCTCTCACTTTTGGCTACACCATCAGCTCCTTTCAAAGTTTCTCTCACAGTAGTTAAATGGAAGAGAAAAGTGGCTCAATTATTTTTATTCATTTTTTCTGTCTGTATTGCTTGGGTTTTGCATTTTGTGCCTCTAACTTTAATTGTTTTAAATACCAAAACTCACTCTAGACCTCACTGAATTTGAACACAGAATTATTGCATTCTGTACTCAACCAGGGGACCCTCTGCTTCAGGAGGCATCAGCTCCCTGCAGAAGGCATAAGTCATCCTTGTTCAGAACCCCAGACTGATGGAAGACCACAGTGTCCCCCACTGCAGGCACCAGTCAGAAAGAAGGAGGCACCAGGATGCAGCAAGGGAGATGCACAGACAAAGGCAATTGAAAGTAAGCAAGGCCAAGAACCTGTGGACAGACAGCAAATCCTTTACCTACGCTGGTCAGGAAGGTGGGAAGCATGGCTGTGCAAGATAACAGCAGAAAAAGATAGGAATCTGCTTGTTCTTGGGGCCATGGAAAAGCTGAGCATCCCCCAGACCTCACTTTGGCTCAAGGTTAACCACAGTGGGATCAAGTTCCCTGTGTGGGACTTGCCTCCCATATCCCCGAGACTCTCGGGCTCCCATATCCTCTCAACCACACTTGGAAGGGGCACTTAGCCAACGAGATCTTGAGCCCAAGTCCTGTCACTGGATTAACAGGGGCTCCTATGCTTCAGGAAGGAGACAGTCAGTACCTCTCCTTCTGCAGAGTGAAAATACTGGGAATTGCATGGTGTGCTGCTCCAGGCAAGCCCAGGGCTAGCCTCGATGGGAGCTCCCAGAGGCCTAACTCTGTGAACTCCACCGGCCTCTGGGGAGGAAACGGAAGGCCCCCACATTCAGGGCAGCAGGTACAGGAGAGCTGGAGCAGTTGCCTAGCACAGGATTTCTCTACTTTAGCAAGCAACACAGACTGGAAAAGCTGGTTAAATCCAGTTGCTTGATCCCACCCCTAGAGGCTTTGATCCATCAGGCCCGGGGTAGAGAGGCCTAAGATTTGCCCTTGTAGTGAGTCCCCAGGGCTGCTGCTGCCAGGGAACATTGTTGAGACCTTCAGCACACTGCTCCACTGTGCCCCTCAGCCCTTAATTGTGGAATTCCAGGAACTAATAGGGAGTTAAAACGTTGCATAAGGCAGATCTCTGTGAGCGGGAGATCAGCCTGGTCTACACAATGAGGTCCATGATAGTCAGAGATACAAAGTGAAGACCCCATATTAAGAGAAAGAAAGAAAGAAAGAAAGAAAGAAAGAAAGAAAGAAAGAAAGAAAGAAAGAAAGAAAGAAAGAAAGAGAAAGAGAGAAAGGGCCTGCCATAAAGTTCACACTAAACAAGCCAGGTTGTGTGCTCTGCCAGAACAGGGGACCTGTGGGACTTGAGAAGACTCCCTTAGAAAGCAATGGACTCCAAGGAAGGACTTTGTCTTATCAGACTAAAGCATGTGTAGGCAGTGGTGGCTTTAAATCATTGCTCCTGTGCCCACCACTCCAAACAGAAAGACATCAAATGTACATCTATTCTCAAAGCCTAGAAAGCCACAGGGTCCCAGGAGTTTGGGGTCTTCAGTAGGGAGGAGGAAAGGTTGATATCCCAAGACCCTGGCCCACACGGTGGCTCTGAACTAAAGACGGGGCCCCAGGAACAATCAGGAAGGCTCCTGTTGCTCCCTGTATAATTTCAGGTCACCAGGCAAGAAACTGTAGCACAGAAAGAACGATTCGCAGCTCATTTGTGTGCCAGCTGCCAGCCACACTCTCGGAAATGCCTTGCGCACTGGCACACGAAAACAAGTACTCTCAGGCCACTTCCCGTTAGCCAGTAGCCTGACCAGCAAATGCTTCCCTTCTCTCCAAAACCTTCCGTCTGCTGTCCGCAGCAGGATGACCCTCAGGGCTGGCAGATGGTCCCTCTAGGATGCCTATTCTGCCTTCTGCCAGCTAAACACTTGTCACTGGGAAGCAGACATAGGCATCCTGAAGCAGGTGGGGACCAAGCAGGCTCCAGAACCTCCCGCCCCCCGCTGTGCCCATCACGGGAACCTAACCATTTAATTAACTATCCTGTAACAGGTTAAACACAAAACAAAAGGCAAGTTCTTATCTCTGTATAAGTTGGGTTGATTGCTTCAAAGAAGTTTGGCGGAGGCTTACAGTAAAAGACCCCTATTGGATTAAGCAGGGAAGAGATGTGTGAGAAAGACCAAGAAGGAATGTGGGAAACCATCCTGACTCATAGGGCTGTCCACCGTCGGGCATTCACCCTTGAGAGATGCTGAGGATAGGAACGGGAGAAAAGACACTATGGGAACGGTCTGTTCCCAGACACAGCCAAACTTGTATCTAAAAACTGGGATGATAATTAGAACTGTACTTCAGTCAATGAATGCAGCAGAGAAAGCAAGTGGGGTACCCAAGTTACTTGGCCCCTTTCCAGATGAGCAACCTGGAGGCTCCTCATCTTGGGGGAGAAAACTGCAGGTGCCAAACTTGCAGTGGAATATGGTGCAGGGGTGGGGTTACCTGCTGTTAGCAGGCAGTACTTACCAGCTTCTTCCGGTAATTTCTCCATTTCTTGACAGCCTGGGGCTTTCCCAGTTTTGAACAGAGACCTCTGCATGGGCATCCCTTCATACCTCCTGTTGGGTCTCAGCACTGTTTCAACAGCATTACTAGGCCCAAATCTGGACACCGGGGGTCCTGAGACCTGACCCCCCAGGACCATCAGTCACCAGGGAATTACTTCTTCTTCCCCTTGCACAGGCAGCTCGAAAAAACAGAGGCAGGAACAAACAGGGGAAGGACGTCAAGAGTGGGCCTTGGGTGCAGGGCATGAAGGACATCATTTGAATCCTGGATCAAGCCAATCCTGAAACCGGACTTTTCTACCACAAGGGATAACCAGCTCCTTTTTAAGGCAGCCTCTTGAGGACAAAAGCATGGAGTGATTTGAGAGCTGAGCCCAGGAAGGCGTGATCTGGGGAAGTAAAGAGACATTCTCTTATGAGCGTCAAAGACCTGTGAAAGAGTTCTGGAAACTGTAAAAGACCCCACACTGTCCGAGCTGGGACGAAGGGCATGGGGTTTTAGCCGCCGGCTCCCACATATCATTGAATGAAGGCTGTGTTTGTGTAGGGACAAAAGACATTTCCTTCTTGGCAGATGTGGCCTGACCCCAGCACAGGCAGAGGGGTCCTGAAAAAGTTGAAGCTGGAGAATGAGATGGCAGACACAAAATCAGGGGAGAAAGACGCAGAGTGGGAACCGCTGTGTCTGAAACACGTGTACTTGGGTCACCATCTGTCGCGGCACAAGGCTTCACTGGCTCTACCCTAAGTACAGAGTCCAGAATCTGCAAATGATGATTCCTAAAACCCTGACGTCTCTATCAACCACACACTCACCATTACTGCCGACCAGCGGTGGTCCACACGGAGGCACAGTAGGTTCTCAATGACCTGTGCTGCTTCTTTTAGCCTGAGGCCTCTTTACATGGAGGTGAAGGGGTATCTAGACAGCCCAATTCCTGCCCTGCTGGCAGGCTCCCATGGTTTTTGGGTCTGCTACCTTAGCAGTGGTACCAATTACAGCTCAGAGAACTCCACACATCTGCTAGGCCTTCCCTGAAGCTGAGGTCCCTTCTAGAGTCACCTGTCTGTCACCAGACTCCCTCAGCAAAGACAGAGAAGAATGCGGTGAAGCAGGCATCGGACTGGTTATGGAGGTCAAGACACTAAGGGACAAAGCAGAAACAAAGCTTTTTTGTCTTTTTCTTTCCTTTTTCAATGTTAGTTTCGTAAAGCTTGGGTGGAGAAAGTGGCAGAATATTAATAATCAACTGATTAGAATATGTTACACTTAAATTACTTCAAGGGTTTGACTTGAGAGCCTCACTCTGGTAGCACAAACCCATGTCAAGAAGGATGCTCTGAGATCACGTGCCATTGACCTGTTGGAGTCCTGCCACGGATCAGGAGTTGGGTCAGGGGAGGCGTATGGCTTTGACCTGGGCTGTTCCTGTCAGTCTGTCAAGACAGCTGCTTGCTGCCTGCATAGTGCCATGCCTGACTCCAGGGTATGCATCCTGCGTGCCTTTGTGAACACTTCCCTAAACAGCGACATAGTAACAACTGTTGGCCCCGTTGAGTCGATGAAGAAACAGAGCGCCCAAAGTGCAGAAGCTAGCGAAGGGTAAAGCTGAGCACTGTGGCCCAGTGTTTTCCAACATGGCGTCTGCATCACTGTCCTGGTCCTCTCCACCCAGTCAGGAGATTGTTTATTTCTCTTCTAACCTGTCCCACCCTGCCTGCTGGCCCCCACGCTTTGCCTGAAATAAGAAAGGAACATGATAGATCCCGTTGGCTTACTGTTTATGGTCTCTCTGCCACCATTCATGCCTGGGACATTCTTCAAGGATCATCCCCTATAGTTCTCTTCCATAAGCCCCCTCTGGGTCTGAGTTATGGGTGTCATCAGGCTGGGAATTGAATATACTGCACACACACACACACACACACACACACACACACACACAAACACACACACAAAACCCAGTGTCCAAGAGATAAAGGCAAACTGGTGTAAAGAAATTAGGGTGGAGAGAGGCATTTGCTGGGATTCTGCTGGAGAAAGGCCCCTTTCGCTCAGACCCTTGGCCTTCTTCACCTGCAAATGGAGTGTCTTTTTCACTGGGTTTGCTGGAAGAATAAAGCAAAACAGCCCTACAGGAGGAGGATGCCAAGTGCAAGTCACGGCCTCTGAAGGGCAGGGCTTCCAATAAATGCTCCCTCCCTTTGTCTTCCCAGAGGAAAGTAGAGCACGCGGAAGGTTAATGATCTTCCACTTCCAGGAGTAACAGAAGCAGTTTTGCTGATGTCATGGGAAGGCTGTCCTCACTGGGAATGGATGCTGCCCGGAGCAGGAACTCAGCCCTACAGACCGTGTGGGGGTTGCTTAGCTCATGCTTCCTGCAGCTGCTCACCACTATGAAATGGTGGCTTCTGCTGATTAGGCAGGGAAGTGGGAGGGGAAGAGACTCGGCTGGATCCCTAGCCCACACTAGCGCCTCCTGGGACTACAGCTTTGGACTGACCGTGAACCCTGTAGTTTGTGAGTTTGTTTGCTTTGGGCAAATAATCACTTCCTGTTTCTTAGACGACACAGCAAGCTTCCCAAGGGAGGGCAGCGGCTCTTACCAAGCAGCAAGAATGTGTGGGGTAAACAAAACCAAGAGGAGTGAACCCCTCCCCCAGGGGGCAGAGGGGGCGGGGGCTTGGGAACCCTGGTGTTGCAATTTCCCCCACCTCTCAGGCTTTAAAGGAATCTCAAGAGCAGGTTTGAGGTCTCCATGGCCCCCACACAGGGTCTTCAGGAGCTGACGCAAAATTCCTTTGCCGCTTGGCAGAGCTTCCAACCAAACAGGAAGTCTGCCTTCTTCCCTGCCCAGTCGGCACGCTGGTGCTGCTCCATCTCCAAGGCTCTGTGTTGTCCCATTCGCCTGCCTTCCCATCCCTTTCATGCTGGGCTGGCTCACACCCCATTTCCTGCTGGAAATCCCCTGAATGGTGACTTTGAGCTTCCTGCTCACAGCCCTTCACCCTGCCATACTGTTCACTACAGCCAGTCTCCTGTCTACAGCCCTACATTATAACTTGTTAGCAGCAGGGATTCAAAGCTTATGTGAGACGTTTACTGGCTTGGATTTATTTAAATCATCACAACCCATGTTAAGGTAGGCACTTTCATTACCCCCATTGCAAATAAGGAAATTTGGGGTCGGAAATGTATATGACATGCTCAAAATCATAGGGTGGAGGTGAGGCCTGTAGCAGACTTGGGTAGTGGCCCAGCTTAAATGATTGCAAACACAGCGAAATGCTGTTAGATCAGTGCCTGCTAATGGGTTGGTGGACATTCAATGCAGATTCTTGGGACGCATCCCAGATTTCCTGAAATAGAGACCCTAGGGACCCAGCAATTTGCTGAGGTTTTTCTGCTCGTGAGTATGTGTGTGTGTGTGTGTGTGTGTGTGTGTGTGTGTGTGTACACAAGTATGGTGGCCAGATACCGGGTATCTTCCATTGTTCTCTCTCTACTTGTTTGTTTGTTTGTTTTTTGAGGCACGGTCTCCCACTGATCCTGGACCTCACAAATTCAACCAGACTAGCTCAACAGTCAGCTGCTGGGAACCCTGTTGTACTGTCTCTAACAGGAGGGCCTGCTTGTTTGTCCCTCCTGCTAGTTTACACCTGAAATAACCACACAGAAACTGTACTAATTAAAACACTGCTTGGCCATTAGCTCTAACTTCTTATTGGCTAACTCTTACATATTAGTTTAACCCATCTCCATTAATCTATGTATCACCACGTGGCCGTGGCTTACTGGAGATTCTAGCTGGTCCGTCTCCAGCAGATCCATGGCGTCTCTCTCTCAGCCTTCCTTCTCCCAGCATTCCGCCTAGTCCCCACCTCCCTAAGTTCTGCCCTATCAAGACCAAGGCAGTTTCTTTATTCATCAACCAATGAAAGCAACATATAGACAGAAGGACCTCCTACACCACACCTCCCCACTGTTAGGATTACAGGCACATGAGCCTGTGCCTGGGTTTTGCGTGGGGTCTGAACTCAGATCCTCATGGCTCAGAAGTGAGCACTCTATCCACTGACCCATCTCCCCCAGCCCCTACTCTGTCTTCCATGCACGTCTTAGAGACTCTGCAGGTTTTTCTTCTGTTTGTTGATGCTCTAGACTCCCCTGACTAGAACAGGAACTGGCAAACCCTTTCCTTTAACAGGCTTGCTATGGTTTAGATGAAGTTTGGCTGCATCCACATTGACTGACATGCCAAGAGCTTCCTGCCCACTTGTGAGGGGTGGGAGCTGAAGACATATAACCTTCAACAGTTAGAGCATAGGGCAAGGGATTTAGGTGACCAACGCTGGGAGAGATCAATATTGGTCTCATAGAAGGAGACAATTTTCAAGAGAATGGGCTGCTAGGAAACTGAGCTCACCCAAAGTGTTTACCTCTTCTGCAAATGGCTATTTTCCTTTCTCCCCTTGTATGGGCTCCATCCTCCTCCTCCTCACACTCGCCTTCTCTTATATACCCTGTTATGCTCAGACGCCAACCATCAAACTGTCCCTGCAGTACTGCCCTTCCCGGAAGTCAAATAGATAAAGCCAATCAACCTTCAACTTTTCAGTATCCAGAACTGTTGATCCAAATAAACCCCTCATCTTTGGTTTTTATAAAAAGATTTATTTTTGTATGTGTATGCATGTTTTGCCTGTATGTACATATGTGTATCATATGTGTCTCTCATGCCCACTGAGGCCAGAAGAAGTCACTGGCTCCCCTGAGTTAAGGATGGTTTCAAGCTGCCTTGTGGATGTTGGGGCCCCTGCAAGAGCCAGTGCGTTTAACCACTGAGTCATTTCTCCATCTCCCAAATCTCTTTTCTCTAGATCCCCCAGGATCTTGCATTCAGCTATAGAAAAAGAAAATGGACTGAGGGATAAGATAGTGAAAATCTTGGACTTTGTTGCTCAAGAGAGAAAACTGGGCTCTAATGTAGGCAATTGCACACAAGGTAGAAAAGAAATTCTCACAAATTTTATCGATGAACTTCATAATACGACAATAATTATGAGTATGATTAGCTGCACAGATTTAATGATGAAAAGGTTTAAACTTACCAGAGAAGATCATTTGAAATGTTTGGCTTAACTGGAGGTCAGAGTTAGGATTATCGAGTATTAAATCAACTACAGATGCATATTTGTTAAAAAAAAAATCACACCTTTTTAAACACTTAGTACTAAGTGCACAGCAGCTCAGAGCTAACGGGTCTGCAATAAGCCAGCCCTAGGAGAGACCACTGGGATGGACACTGGGTACATTTGGGTCCATTCTTGTCTACATTAAGCAATCTCTGTAACCAATCAGGCTGGTGACTCCACCCCTCCAACACTATGTCCCCGACCCCCACCCCAAGCAGTTGCTCCCTGGAATTGACAGATTTGAGCAGGCATTTTGGCATCCTGTAACTTTCTCAAAGCTGTGGCAAGTCAGGCAGTTCTTGCTTTACACAGCTCCCTGAGAGGGAAAACAGCTGTCCAGCCAGGTGGCAGAACAGCTGCAGGAAGCCCTCAGCTCTGTTCCGCTGCCACCTGTGGCTTCTGTCCCTTCCTCATCTGGCCCCTCCTGGACCTCCCTGGTGCCAGCATCATCCTGCCAGCCTGCTCCCTGACTCCTATGCAGAGCTGAAAGGATTTAGACAGACCTCCCCTCCTCCCAGCTTATCCCTGCGACTGGGTTCTTCCAACACCTGTCCGAGCTTGTGGCTAGATAGATAGGCTGCAGTGAGTTGAAACAAAGAAGAAACTAGAAGCTTAAAACCAGTGCTGCTAAAACGGTGGGTACACACAAGAAATAGCTAAGGTTGTTGGGTTGAATTGTGTTGCCCAAAGCAATGGGTTCAGTTCCTAACTCCCTGCACCTGTGAGTGACCGTATTGAAAACAGGGCTGTTGCAGACATAATCAAGAGAAGGGTCTTGCTGAATTAGGGTGGTTCCTCACTAAGGACTGATGTCCTTGTAAGAAGAGGGAATCTGGACACAGAGACACGGGACCACAAAGAAAACATCGTATGAAGACAGATAGATGGTGAGGGACCAAACCAAGCAGGTGGAATAGCATGGGGCCAGCTCTCCCTTGGAGCTTCCACCAACAGCCATACGTCTACAGCTACCACCAGGGCTTCCGGAGCAAATACTGTGTCGCTTTAAACCACCCAGTCAGTGGTAGCGTCCTGATCACTTGAGCACACTAACACAACAGAGAATTATAAGAAGCAGCAAAATGACACCACACAGTGCTCTGGACACAAAGGTAAGCAAAAGGAAACAAATTTTAGACTAACAGGAGGGCTTTAAATTTTTTACACACATTGTAAACATAAAGGTTGAATAGAATATACTCTTTGTCATTATCTATCTCTGGATGGATATTAAAATTAACCGGTTTGGGAAAACTTCTTTTTTTTTAACCTCTGGTGGGGGGGGAGGAAGAGAGAGAAAGAGGGAGAGAGAGAAAGAGGGAGAGAGAGAGGGGGAGAGAGAGAGAAAGAGAGAGAGAGAGAAAATAGGGACCTGAAGAGGACGTAGGATCCCTAAAGTTGAAACCACAGGAATTGTGAGCCACCTGATGTGGGTGCTGGGACCTGAACTCTTGTTCTCTGAAGAACAGAAAGTGCTCTGAACTGCTGAGACATCGCTCCAGTCCCCTAACAGGAGCTCTTAAACCGGGGGAGTGGGGGATCATCATGATCAGGGCAACTATAAAGCAGCTCTGAGAGATGCCTTGAAGGCCTTGGATACTAGATTGCTAGACCAGCCTGGTCTACAGAGCTAGTTCCAGG
>NC_022021.1:54078132-54084571 GCF_000317375.1 Microtus ochrogaster
AAAAAAAAAAAAAAAAGAGAGAGAGAGAGATTCTTGGGAATTTACTGTGGGAGCAGCTAAAATCAAACCAGACACCAAGCCCACCAGAATCTGGGAAGGGGATTGTTCTTGTTGTTATTTAAGTAAAGATGTCGGCCACCTTCCTGAACCTCAGGCTAACTGAATAACCACGGAACGATCAACCACCCAGGACTGTACAAAATTTAAATTTCATTTTAGTTAGTTTGTGCCTTTTAGAAAATTTTATATTTTTCTAAATGGAGTTTGGCCTCCTTAGGAGAGAAGCCTATTAATAGTAGCTAAAAATATTTGCCACGTTTGCTAGTATGACATCAAATTCTTCACACTGACTATGCTAGCTCTTTCAATATTGCAGTAGCATCACAATCGAAGTTATCATCAGCATGCATGATTCAGAGGGGAGAGAACTGAGATTCGGTAAAGTATTGTGGGTGGCGTCACATTAGAAGTGATGGATTTGGAACTCCAAACAGGAAAGCAACAGTCTTTGTCACCATGCCCTCTCTAGCTTTGGATTACTCAAGGCAAGAGCTGGGTGAAGGACCAGGTAGCATCTCCACTGCAGAGTGAGATCTGGAACTTTACTTTTCTCAATCTGCGCATGTATCAAAATGCCTCCTGAGTGAATCCTATATGCACAATTGATTTAAAAACTGAACGCCAATTAATAACCCAAGGAAGTGCCCCACGTTTAGAGTTGAAAATGGTGAGCTGGAAGCCTAAAAGCTCCTGGCACGGAATACACAGAGGAATTTCTTGTCACCTTAGGACCTGGCATAAGGGACCCTTCTGATAAACTCACTCGCATTCAAAACATGAACACGAAGCCCAATTGGACCACCTCATTCCCAACTGATGCTCCGTGGCTTGCCTGCATTTCCTTATTGTCTTAATATCCTCCTCATTTATTGCTAATTCTATTTTGCCTTTTTGTGCTCTATTTTTATACATCATTAAACCCAGTGGTCTGGAAACTTGGCTGCCTTTCAGAGCCACCTGGGAATCTTGGGGAAAGTACAGATGCTCAGGACACTTACCTGACCAGTGGTGATGTCATGGCCTTACTTCAATGGGGACCAAGCATCGCCTTAGTGCTCCCACAGTTGATGGGTCCCCGAACAGGTCCCAGAAGCCATCCTGGAAAATATGTAGGGCAATAAATAAAATACAGCCCTAAATCGCACCAGACTTCTGCTTGCTTACAGCCTTGGCAACCATGGGGCATTGTTTTGTTTGTTTGTTATTTATGTTTTCCTGGCCCTGTGGTCCTGGGGTAAAGAGCAGCTATAGGCAGCTGCTTCTCTGGCCTGCCCCTCTCTGTGGCTTCTTCCAGCTCCCCCTTCTAGCTAAGCCACCTGCCTGCTCTCAGTCAGAACTTTCCTTCCTCCCCTCTTCCTGGGGACCTCCTCACTCCCTGCCATTCCAGCAGCTGTGCCTCCACCAAAGACCCAAAGAACAAACCCCAAACCACAGCAAACCATTCTTCTGTAATTTGCTGGGCCTCCGGGCTAAAAAAGAGACTAAAAATTTCCCCCTTTTTTGTTGTTGTTTCAATGATCTGTGAAACAAACCAAAGTTGCGGTTTTGTTTTTTTCCGGAAACAGTTCAGTGAAGTAGTTTGATACGGAAGCAGAGACAATACAATCATATAAATACAGATTTTGAAAAGAAAGGAAAAAAAATCACCAAAGGAACCTAAGACTGAATTTGCCTTGAGTGAAGCCAGCCGCTGTTGTTCTTTTGGAAAACTACAACTCCCATGCTCCCCCTGGACTATGGTTGCCTGTGCGCACACCTGCGCGCAGGTGTGGGATATTCTTCCCAGATTGCCTTGTGCCCCCCATTAAAAGGCAGGGCCACACGAGGCCCCTCTCTCATCCTGCCTTTTCCTCGTGTGTCCCACATCCTTCGTCCTTGTGTTTCCCTCCCCCATTAAAGTGGACCCACGTGGGAGCCGCCGTGTCGTGTCTGTGTTTGTTCCGCCGTGCGTGTCTGTCCTGTGCCCCGTGTTTAAGAAGAACACCCGCCACCTCCTTTTTATTATTTTTTTAAGAAAAACAGCCGCATGCACACATGATTAAAACGGGCCAAAACTAAGCAGGCGCAAGTGTGCAAAGGGTTAATCTTAGAATAACTTGACAGCCGTAAAAACAAACACACAAATATTCTCTGTAGTCAGAGCACAGTATAGCAGTAGCTACTGGGGACCTTGCAATCCCCTGTGTCCCCAGCCTTCACTTCTGTTCAGATCTGCCATGTTTTCCTCAAGAAGTGACGCTTAAACCCAGTTTGCTATGGGCTAATCACAATCCATTCCGTGTTCAGTGTTTACTGGTCGACAGCTCTGGCCCCTTCTCTCTTCCTAATGCCATTAAGGAGCCAAACAAAACAAAATTTCTTCATGCTAAGGAATACCCATTATGTCTCAGTCTGGGATGGGAGCTGGTGATGTGGAGATGAAGAGATGGATGGGGTTTCCACCCCCAAGGGGACAGTAGTCTCACGAGTCACAGGCTGAGTAAGTCTTTAGCAAACTTTCCAGGATGCCATTCAGGCACCAAGTCTACTCTACTTCCGAGGTAGAAATTCCAGCCTTCCTCAGGAAGCCTCCAGGCAAGCTAGGCTAGCACCACAGGATGGCCAGATTTATGTGCACCCGGGGATGTTGGGGTAGCAGCTCCGAGCCTGGCTTTCCCCTCTGCCTGGTGCCTGCCTTGCTCCACACAGCTCTCTCCAGCCCTCCTGCCCTCTTCCTTCTGTTCCTCACATGCCTCCAAGCTCTTTCGAGGCCTTTGCTGGCCATTCACTCTCCCTGGAAGACCTGCCCCTGATCTTCATGGACCTGTTCTTTTCTTGTCATTGGTTTAGCCTCAACTGAATGTGTTCATCTGATCATTCTGGATTCTCAGCCACAGGAGGCCCACTCTGCTGTGTTCTGTGTTGGGTGCTATCTGCTCTTCCTAAGGTTGTCCCAGTTTTATCTTTTGTGTATTTATCTTTTACTCGGGTTTCTGTGTGTCTCCATACATATTCCACAGATCCAGTTTGTAGAAAACACAGACATCTCACATCCCGTTTTCTGTCCCTCAGCCCCTGCTCCAGTGCTTGATGTCCTTAAGATATTCGTCAGCTGACCAAATAGGTGAGTTGATACAAATCTGAATGCCACCACTGGTCATGTCAAACATTCAGGTAAGAATAGCAACGGGCGTAGTTCTCCATGTTTCTGAGTTATTAACTCACTTAAGAACATTTCAGCCGAGTCTTGAAAGACAAGTAGATATTTCCAGGCATAGAAATGGAGGTAGGGGTATCCCAGGCAGAGAGAACAGCATACACAAAAGCCCTGAGCTATGAACCCATAGGACAAAATCAGCCGTTCTCCACAGACGAGGAGTGAAGACCAGGACCAGGAGATGTGTTTACAAACAAGCTGGAGAGGAAAATATAAAATAAGGCAATGAGAGATTGGGAGTGAAGATAAAAGACTGAAGAGAAGGGTCCACGTCGCCTCGCATCTCATGTCTCATCAACCAGTTCAGAGCACAGTTATCTCGCTGTGCCTCCTACCCCCAGCAGTGTGCAGTGTCTGTTGTGATATTTAACTGTAAGCTATGACTAGCCTGTAGTGTACCCTGTACTTGGTCATGTATTCTTTTGGCTGTGTCTGTGCAGATGTTTCTGTATAAGAGTAACATTGAATAAAGCTGATTGCTCCCCAGTGTGGTGGACAAGCTAATGGAGGGTCTAGGGAAGAGAGCACAAGGGCTGACGTTTTGTGAGTTCAGGTGAATCTTTCCTGCCATCCGACTGTAGCTGGAACAACAGCTGTCCTGGGTCTCCAGCATGCTGCCTCACTCGGCAGATCTTGGGACTCATCAGATCTCCGGACCTGGCAGATCTCCAGACTCGCAAGCCTCCACCATGGCATAAACCTCTTCTATCTTTATGAAGAAACCACAGGCTCTGTCTCTTCAAAAATACAACCTGTCTTTCCCTGGCTGACACAACCAGATCTTGACATTGGGGTGAGAGGAGAAGAAGGGGAGGGAGAATCAACTTAAGGAACTCCAGGGGAAAGCAGGGGAGAGAGGTGAAATTGCTGAGGGCAGAGAGACAGCCCAACAGCCAGAAGTCTCCATCTTCCCCTTACCTCCAGGCTGCTTACAGGCTCCAGTACCCAACACTTGGGTGGCTGTGGTGTCCCTCCCGCCCCCACCAACCCTGTGCAGGAGGCAAGCTGAACAAAGCCCCGCCTCCGGATCTAAATGGCTGTACCCATCTTACTCCTTTAATGAGCTGTAATCAGGCCACTGATAGAAGCCTGGGCTGTTGATTAGGGGCATTAAAAGATAGGACCCAGACTGATCTCACTGATACTGATAGCACTTGGAGATGTTCATCGGCTGCATGCCTTGCCCTTCCGAAGAGAAGGCTCCTGACAACAGAGGGGTTTCCAGGGTTGGGTGGGATCATTAGTGTTTGCTTGCTTTATTCATATGTTGGTTTGTTTTTAAACCGTCTTCTGCCACACTCTACTGCTTTGAGCAAGTGGGCAGTGGCTAGCGAGGGAGAGCAGAAAACACGGAGCGGACAGGACTCTCTTCAAAGGGGCAGTTGGTTGTGTGTGGCTCGAGGAAGTCAGACCCAGATCTATCTCCATCTCTGACTTAGCTGTGGATCCTGAGGCAACCACATGTCCCCATGTCCTGCTCACTGTGATAGGGATCTAAGGTTCCCTTTGAAAGCCCTCGTCCAGCTTGCTAAGCAGCTTAGCACCAGATGAAAGACCCCCCTGCCCAGCTTGTTAAACAACTTAGCACCGGTAACACCATTTTGCAAGGCTTGTACTGAATATTCAGGGTTTTAACAAAGGGCAGTTTAGAAGCTGCCAAAACGAGATAGAGACACCTGTGGCTGAGCCGGGGGAGGAACGGTGAATACCGAGAAAGACACCCTGTCTGCCCTAGACAAGAGCCAAGGCAGCCCATATCTGAATTCTCGGGAACCAGGGACCTTGTCCTGACTTGAACTCAGCCACATTCAGATTGACCAATGAAAACCCTGTAACTATGCATCTCGCTTCTGTAACCACGCTTCTGCTCCCTTTACCCTATAAAAACCCGCTACCCCAGCCTGACAGCGCGCCAGTCCTCCGAGAGACTTGGACGCCCCAGGTACCTGTGTATCTGAATAAACCTCTTGCTGTTTGCATCCGCACAAGTGGTCTCGCTGTTCCTTGGGAAGGGTCTCCCCAGACTGAAAGACACTCTCTGAGGGTCTTTCATTTGGGGGCTCGTCCGGGATTTGGAGACCCCCGCCCAGGGACCACCGACCCACCACCGGGAGGTAAGCTGGCCAGCGCCCTGTCTGTGTCTGTCTGAGTCTTTTGTCGTTCTGTCAATCAGTAAGATTCGATCGGATCTATCAGTATCTGGCAGGCCAGGGAAGGAGCTGACAGGCTTGGACTTCCCCCCTGCAGCCCTAAAAGACGTTCCAAGGGTGTCTGGAGCCTTTGGGGCTCAATCTGTAACTGGAGGACACTCCAGTATCCGTAGGGGCTAAAAGTGACCAGGTCACTCCTCTAGTCCCATCTGAATCTGTAATGCTGCGCAGCTTCTGATTTTGAGTTTGATTTTGGCTTTTTGTGTCTTTGTTTTTATGTCCTTTGTTTTTGGTATATCTGTTTGTACTCGAGTCTAAATCTGGTACCGTGAGGCAATCGTTAACAACCCCTTTGAGTCTCACTTTAGATCACTGGCCTGATGTCTGGGACCTAGCAAACAATCAATCGGTCGAAGTTCAAAAAAAATGGGTGACTGTCTGTTCGTCTGAATGGACCACATTCATAGCCGCAGGACAGCACTTTTAACCTTGATATCATTTCCTAGGTAAAGGAGAGGATGTTCGACATAGAATCCCCAACCCCCTCACCTATGGCTGGCCAACTGAGGGGCAGATGCGAGCCACAGCCTGATTCCTCCCTTCCCCTCCGAGAGGGTCTGAATGGCCAGCAACAGTACTGGCCATTCTCAGCTTCTGATCTTTACAACTGAAAGCAACTAACTTGATAGAATCTATCCTAGTTACACACCAGCCCACCTGGGACGACTGCCAGCAGCTCTTGCAGGCTCTGTTGACCTTGGAGGAAAAACAAAGAGTCTTTTTGGAGGCACGGAAGAATGTCCCCCCCCAACAATGGACACCCGACCCAGCTGCCGAACGAGATTGATGCGGCTTTTCCCTTGACCCGCCCTAATTGGGACTTTACCACGGACGCAGGTAGGGGACACCTATGTCTTTACCGCCAGTTGCTCATAGTGGGTCTCCAAGGGGCAGCACACCACCCCACTAATTTGTCTCAGGTAAAGCAAGTGATACAAGGGAATGAGGAGACACCCTCAGCATTTTTAGAGAG
>NC_022021.1:54089486-54092024 GCF_000317375.1 Microtus ochrogaster
CCCCAGGTACCTGTGTATCTGAATAAACCTCTTGCTGTTTGCATCCGCACAAGTGGTCTCGCTGTTCCTTGGGAAGGGTCTCCCCAGACTGAAAGACACTCTCTGAGGGTCTTTCACCTTGGGACTGATATTTAAGGTGATAGACTCTTCATGCCAAGTAGGGCTCCAGAGCCTCCTGGAGCACTCAATGCTAAAAGCACATTTCAGGATTTGAGGAGGGGGGGTCTACTCTTCTCTCCCCTCTGCCCCATTTTGTGGTCATAGACAAGAAAAGAAATGGCCCACCTTCTTTTCTGACATATACAAATTATACAAACTTTCTCTCTCTCTCTCTCTTCTCTCTCTCTCTCCCCCCTTCCCTTTCTTTCTCTCTCCCTCCCCCTCCCCAGCTACCATGTTCTGAGAATCCCAAGCCACATGGGAAGTCTACCTACACACATCAGGAGGAGCATCCCAGCAGAGCTCGTACCACCAGCCAGAATCCTCTGCCAGCTGTGGAAACATGCCAGTCTACATGGTCAAGCCTTGACCTTGGGCAAGCTTGCTACACAGTAGCGGATGGCTGGAGTGCAGGAGACTGAAGAGAACATACAAAAGTATCTCATAGGCCCCGAGCTGCTCCACAAATACAAAGGCTCATTGTTAATGTCACAAGTTACTGCTCTGCCCTTCCTGTTCTGTCCCCCAAACAACTCCTGACCCTTGTTTCAGCCAAATTTGGGCTCTTGTCTCAGGCAGTTTTCTGCTTTGTCTCTGAGAGTGAGCTTTTAGATTTTCCAGGTGAGGTTTTAAGTGAGGCCAAGAGGCAGAGATATCGCCCAGGAGCCTCTGGGTTTGCCTACCTGAGATTCTTCGTCTGCACACTGCTTCTCCATTTTAAATCTGCATGTAGGTGAAATCTCAAACCCCGGCTTTCTTTCTACACTCCTATGCAGAAAAGGCATCCAGATGTGCCCTCCATGCCAGATGTTCTAAATGGTCCCAGGAGCTAATGTTCTGCAGCCAAAATGTTTGCAAATGCCTCTTGTGGACAATTGCCCACTACCACAGTGTGCAGGGTCTTGCTCTAAAACTGGCAGGTCACTGTGACCACAGAGAGCAAAATATGACCAGAGCAAGCTTGCTGTGGCTTCTTTTTAATGACCTAAATAAATCCACTGCTAAAAAACTGTGATGTTTCGGCTGCGCAGCTGCCTCAGCTGGTAAAGTGCTTGCCTTGCAAACACAAGGATCTGAGTCAGACCTCAGATCCCATATTTAAAAGCCGAGCACAGTGGCATGTGTTTGTAATTCCAGCAATAGGGAGGCAGAGACAGCTAGATCCTGGGATTTGCGGGCTGTCCAGCCTATCCTAACTAGCAAACATCACAATGAGACACCTTGTCTTAAAGAGATGGTAGACGCAGCCTTAGGGATGTGTCAGTACATGAGGATGTTTATGTCCTTCATACATTTGTGCATACAAACCTCCCTACATGTGTGTATCTGCACACATATGAACACACACAGACACGCATATACACATACACCGAAAAAAAAAAAAGACTTGGAAGACTAACTCTCTACCAGAGTTAAATCACTGACAGGAAGACTCTGTTCTGAACCATCTTCAGTAGAAGTCTTTATCTTTTTCAATACTCTCGAGATAATATCAAACCTGCAACTTGATATCACGTGCTTTTAAAAATATCTATCCAATTCTCCAAATTTCTTCATCTTCTAAAACACAGATAACTTGAAAGAAACTGCTCTAAAATCTAGTTATCTGGACATACAATTATAAGTATTTCTAGACTCCCCACAGGATTAGTGTGTGAGGTTGGCTTTCCCTTGTCACTTACTTTCCCATCTCCTTGACCAGTGAGTACAGAAAGAGGCAAAAGCATCACCCGGGCCATCTCAGGAGCCCAGTGGAATCAAGCCCTACCTCTTCCGACCTTCTCAGGGGACCAAGCTTGGGCCATCATTTGTCTTGTACCACTCTGGCACTTCTGTGCTGTCTGGAGGATGGCTCATTCAGAGGCGGCAAGTCAGCAAACATTTCCCAGATCCATCCCCATACTAGCCCAGCAAGCTGAGAGTTAGATTCCAGTAGTGGTGGGGACCAGAAGAAGAGGGGTCCAGTCTTCAGTTCCTTCTTCTGGCATCATGGTAGCTACAAAGAACAGTTCTGGGCTTGTGGGTAACCTGGGCAGCTTGGTACTCACAATATTAGTTTTTATAGCAGTCACATCAGAGTATAAGTCTTCATCACTGACAGAGCAGGCTTCTGCCTCGAATCTTGGCAGCATATATATTAACTGACCAGGAATACAGCAATCCTGGATTGGGAGTTGCTGTTTTCCCTCTATAACTGTAGCTCAGGAATAGATCTCCTACAATTTCTAATATCTGAATAAATTCATCTTTCTTCCCTCCCCTCTCCTCTCCTCCCCTCCCTCCCTTCCTCTCCCTTCCCTTCCTCTCCCTTCCCTTCCCTTCCCTTCCTCTCCCTTCCCTTCCCTTTCTCTCCCTTCCCTTCCCTTCCTCTCCCTTCCC
>NC_022021.1:54092650-54107457 GCF_000317375.1 Microtus ochrogaster
CTCCCTTCCCTTCCCTTCCTCTCCCTTCCCTTCCCTTCCTCTCCCTTCCCTTCCCTTTCTCCCTTCTTTCCTCTTTCCCTGCTTTCCTTCTCTTCCTCTCTCCTCTCCCTTTTTCTCTCCTTCCCTTCTCTCTCCTCCTTTTCCCTTTCCCCCCTTCCTTTCCTCCCTTCCTTCTTCCCTCTTTCCTTCCCTTCCCTCTCCTCTCCTCCCCTCCCTTCCCTCCCTCCCTTTTTCTTCCCTATCCCCCCTCCCTCTCTTCCTCTCCCTTCTCCCTTCTCTCCTTCCTTCCCTACTCCTCCTTTGGCCTTTTTGACACCTCACAGCCTGATAACAAACTGCCAAATCAAATTTCTTCTGTTTGACTCACCTGGCATAGTGTTAGTTTTCTGTGCTGGTCTGCTAGCAGTCTGTGTAGTCCAGCGCACCTACAGGAGGCCCTACCTGATAGCTCTCTCAACTGTCTTTCCTATTTGCATGAAAATAGCAAATTTCACAGCCCTTACACTCTTACTCTCTTGGCGCTTCCCGGGTAACTGCATGACAATGTTGGTCAGGGAAATAAAGAGTTTTCTGGGATTTGAAGGGCAATGTTTGCTTTCCTGGGAAGATGAAACAGATATGAATGGAGTCACCATTTCCGTTCTCCCCTATTTGGAATAAATATGTGATGCTTGGACCTGCAGCAGCCTCTTTGCATCCATGAGGCAACAAATGTGAGAAGCTAAGGTGAAGCTTCTGTGTCCTCTAGAGAAGACACAGTGGGGACAGCATTGGTCCGTGAGGTGCTGTTGAGCATGGACATGAGGGTCACTTCCCAGGACCAGTCTAGTCCTCCTACAGCCATATTCAGTACCACCCCTGTGACAGCCAAGAGTTCCAGAGCTTTCCTTGTAGCCAGTTCTTTTTAGTAACTTTTGCATCATTTTGACCACATAGGAACACTGGGTACTGCTCTCCAGCTCCCAGTAGATATGTGCACTCAAGGCTTCTTCTGAGAAGGGAAGGAACAGAATTTTTAAAAATGGATAGAAGGACATTCCCACACACGGGAGTCACAAGAGGTGCTTCTGGGCAGAAACTGACAGCCGCAGCCCGCGGTGTTCGGCCTCCCTGTTCTCATTTTGAATTGTCCTTTATCCAAAGCTCACCACACAGCTCTTATTAGAGCCAGGGAGAGAAGATGGAGTAGGTCAGAGGCAGATTATTCGGGTCATGGCCAATAACACAGTGTGTCATGGATCCTCTCCCCCTCCTCCTACCTTCTTTTCCACCAAAGTTGGTTGTGGCACCCATGCTCTCTGGAGGCCAACGCAGCCACCGCTGCTGTTTCTCTTAACAAAAGCGCTGGGGAGATTGTGAGACTGGTACCCCACCTAGCCTTGCCAGCCTTCTTCCCCGGGAGTCGCTTACCCACGGCCTTCCCTTGTTTTAATTAAGTGGACATCCCATGCCCACAGAGGCAGACAGCTGCTGTGCTTGTCTAGTATCTTGAAGCCAAATCAGAATTTTAAAAAAATCCTTAGCATTCTCTTGCAGGAATCGCGTGCCTCTCCCCCGTTCACCTCCTGGGACCTCGGTTCTTTAGGATGCCTGACCAGGGCCAGAGGGAGGCTGACCCTTAAGGTCACATGCACAAGCCCTGTTAATGAGAGCTCTATCTGTGAAGAAAGGGAGGGAACGGGGAGAAACCTCATTTCTCTCCTTCGATTTGTTTTTTTAATCAAATCAAATTCCTAATTACATTTGGCTGGGATGAAATTATGCCTCTGAAGAGCTTCCAGATGGAACAGGGTAGCGACTTTACTGAACTCTGCAGCCATTTTGGTCAGCATTCAGTGCTTCCCCCTGAAGGAGCAGCCAACATGGGCCTTTGCTCGGGGAACAAAGGGTACCTCCCCCCTTTCTATCTCTCTCCAAAGGGTAACGGAGAGACTGCTTCCCGGTACAAGTCAGGGGACTTCAGATATGGCCAGAGAGTAGGATGCTAAAAGTTAATCTTGAAGGAGAGCTTAAGGAGTTATTGTCTCTTTAACACGCCAGGGTTCCCACCTGTCCTACCCTTCAGCAGTTGAGCAGCACTAGTCAAGAGGGCGACCCCTCTGCGCCTCATCTTCAGCAGGCCCTTCTCACCTCCTAGCACTATAAGGAACATTAAATCCTATGTCTTCTGCACAACATTGATTTCCTTTGCTTCCTCAGAGAGAGGCTGCCCAGGACACGGCTGCGCTAAACTTTAAGCTGCTCACCCAACTAGAACTTTTTTCGGTTTATTTGTTTATCTTCTTGGATCCATTAGTCTCAGGACTTTGGAAAACAGACAAACAAGGATGCCGGTTGTCTTAACGAGATCTCTCCCTTCTCCCTAGCTCACCCCAGCGTGACACCAATCCTGATGTTTTGTTCTCTTGGACCTTGTGAGTCTGTCTCCTGGCCCTGACCAATGACTGCATCTGTCATGCCCCTCCTCCCAGTGTGTGTGTGTGTGTGTGTGTGAACTATCCCTGGAAGTTCTTTTTTAATAAGGCAAACGTAAGACAATTGTGTAACTCTGAAAGCTCATTTTCAAGGGATGCTCGGAGCTCCTTCTGCCCCCAGACTCACAGTTGGAGGAGAGGAGAGGCAGGAGGATGGATCTGGCCATCGGTGGCAGAGAAAACTTGTACTTTAATCATCAGATTCCTAAAATGTGGTAAATTAACTCCCTAATCAAAAGTGGAGGGTGTGAAGGGCCGGGGAGGTGGTTCAATGAGAGAACTTCCCCTGAAACTATAAGGATCTAAATCTAAATTCAGAGACAGGCGGGGGCTCAATTTGCTGATTGGCAGCAATCGCAAGCATCTGGATCAGTGAGAGACCCTGTCTCAAGGCAGCGAGGTGGAAGGAAATGGAAGAAGCCAGCCAATGTCCTGCCGTAGCTTGCACACACATGTATACACACAGCATGCTCACCACCACATACGCCCAGAGGAAGAACGGGGAGAGTGTGAAACTGTAGTTTCCACAGGCTCCTGCACAGCCATCGCCAGAGCAACGAAGCAGACTGGGAGGCAAGGGGGTACAGAAGTGTTTGGAGCCAGGCAGCGTGTTGTCTTGGCAACCTCGCTGGGCATTATAGTTTTATGACATGTGTCATCACGAACATCCAGACAGCTTCCAGCCAACTCTGAGGACAACTCTCCGTTAGTTTATAGCTCCCAAAGGGAGTGGCACTTCCGTGACAGAGTCTAGCACTTGGAGGCACTGAAGCTATTTCACATTCTCAGGAAAACAAGAGTTTCCACTCTTTCCCCTTCCCACCACCCTCTTCTCTCCTTCCCATTTCAGCTGGACAGATAGATCATGAAGACATATTATGCTTTTTTTATATTCCTTTGGGGCTGGGAGTCAGGCAACGGACTACACACATTCTAAGCAAGCATTCTGCCATTGAGTTATAGATACTCCCACCCCAGCACAATGTTTCCTCCTCCTCTTCCTCCTCCTCCTCTTCTTCTTTCTTTCTTTTTCTTGGTTTTTCGAGACAAAGCTCTGACTTTCCTGGAACTTGCCCAGTAGACCAGGCTAGCCTTGAATTCACAGACATCCACCTGCCTCTGCCTTCCAAATGCTGGGATTAAAGGCATGCACCACCACCACCCAGCTAGCACCATGCCTCTTAATCAAGCATTAAAGTCCTATTGACATGCCATTATATGCAGAACACAACTGTTGGGGTTTGGTTATTAATTTGTGCCTTTAATTCACTGACTTAACAGTACGTGTACTATGTGTTTCTGTCCTTCAGAAATTCCAAGATGGTTTTCAGAGTGTCGCAGCAGATAATGCAGAGTGACTTACTAGACACCTAATCCCAGACCAACTTTCTTTACTTTTAATACAGGGCCTGAAAAGCCACTACCATCCTTAGGCTCTTTAGTAATCTTCCAGGTAGGAGCAGCCATGTTGTGGTCAAGAAGGTGCCAGGAGAAGCCATGGGAAGCATCACCCTTTCTCAATGCAAGGATAAAACCTCTCCAGGGAAAGGTGACTTGCAGACAGGAAGCTCAGCCAAGGGCTGCACACAGAGAATGATGGGACAGAAAGACAGAGAGGAATTGACAGCACCATGGATTGGATGTGCCAGCCCTGGGATGCTGACTTCCACACTTCTCATGATCAGAGGAAAATGAAGTCTAACTCAGTAGTTGAAGTCTTTTACCGTTGAATTTTCTGTTCTCTGTAACAAAACTTGTTCTTAAATTACACAAGTATGACCCCTTGGAGAAACTGGGCATTTGATATATTTCCTTCCTTCATCCCTGATGAATCACAAAATAAAGTGTTAAGCTTTGTTCTGATGAGCTACAGGGTCACAGAGAAAGAGTTCGAACCCATCTCCAGTCTCTAAGACCGAGGTTAGTGTGGCCTGCATTGTATCTCTCGCACCACGGACTTCTATCCCTTTGCAATGAGGGTTTTTTTCAAATTTGACATCTAAAAAGAAGTCTGGACGAGACTCAATCCTCTTGACATAAAAACATGAATGGTTTCACTTTTCAAACATTCCAGCTGAGTGTTTGCCCAAGTTTTTATCTCAGGAAACTATTTGCTGAGGTTCTAATATTATGTAAAATAAGGAAGCAAGACTCCCCCCAGGGGGCTTAGATTACTATTTAGCTTTATATTTCTTCTGGTACCTTCAATAAATCATGAACTTCCTCAGAGATGTTAGAGGGCAGGCTGTGTCTTTGACTGCAAATGACAAGGCATGAATAATGCAGACAAGTCTCTTGTGGAGGCTTCTAAACCACACAGCCTGTTTCCTTTGGACTCTGGTCTGTTTTGGGACAATTGCTCAGTGGAGACTGGCTTCTGATGAGTTGAAAAAGCTTGAGGCTGGTCGCTTCTTATTCATCCTTAGAGTGAAGACCAACACCAGCAAATCTCAAATACTAACAGGTGCCTGCAACTTCCAAAAATGAAACTAGAAAATCCCACAGAAGGCATCCAGTATGTTCTAATCATTGTAACGAGACAAAAAAACTCCTAAAGGACATCTTGGTACTCTATAAGCAAGTCCTAAAGTAGTGTGTCTAGACCTTAATTGTGGCAAAATAAACAATTCTTGTATGGGAAGATTGATGGGACAATGTAAGGATAATGGATGGATGGATGGATGGATGGATGGATGGATGGATGGATGGATGGATGAGCTTCTACAGAGTAAAAAAAATACAAAAATAGGGTTGCTGTGATATAAAACCACAAAGAGTAGAAGCAGTAGTGAATAAAAATTTGCTTACAAAATTGTGAGTCAGGAGAAGCTTCATGAAAATGGCAAATGCAGAAGAGAAGAGATTAGCATTACATAGCACAAAGGAAGCCTAGGAGGCGCACTCACTTGAAGGTAGGACAGGTCCCCTATCATAGCAAACACTTCCAGTTCCCTCCTTTCTTCCTTATCTCCCCTTGGTGAGTTCTCAAACAAACAGTGCATACTTGCCATTAAACGTGATGACCCTGCATCTCCTTGGTCAGCCTTCTGAGTCTGTTGCCAAATATCTCATTAATAGATTCCAAAATTCAATGTCTAGTCTGTCTACATCATCTTGTTCCTTGACTGGGTGAGTTTTAACATTTCCAGCCACTCCCTAGATTCCCTCTCATTTTGTATGATTTCTCTCCAGGTGTTTGCATCTTCACACATCTTGTCCTTGCTTTGTCTCTTTGTTCCCATCTGCCTTATCCTCACAGCCTCCCCGTTCATCGCCTGCTACAACTCCCCCTCCCCCGTAACACCCTTCACAGACCTGACTTCAGGTACCTATCTTCTGTAAATCATCTCCTTGGGTCTTTGACCCCCGAGTCTCAGTTAGACATCTCCATTTACCCACTTATTAATCAAATGCTTATGGTTTGTTATGTGTGAAGTCTGGCACTGAAAATTGAATATAGCCAGGAAGAAAATGTGGCTTCTTTTAGGTATATAGAAGTTTAGAGGAGAACTCAAAAGTACATTGATACAAAATTACAGTAATACAGGATCACCATTGCCGCCACAGAGGCAAACTCTGTGGAGACTCTAGGGGAAGGCTAAGTGGGGTATTGCCCAGCACATGTGATAACAAAAGATATCCGAGGTAGAGAGATCAAGGGTGTGAGGAGGCAGGAATGATACACTGGCCAACTGAACTTAATGGTTTGCACCAAACATAGGCCCATCGCTTGGTGCTTTCACAACACATCACCTCCCTTCTACTTAATGGTTATTAAGATTTAGGTTTTTAGATGCTTCCTGATCTTCAGATAACCCAAAAAGTAAATGTGATTCCCTCAGTTTACAGATGCAAAGATGCTATCTGTGGTGTGGTCTCTGATCCTGATACAGCGGACAGTCACTCAGAGCCAGGACCAGGGCTGAAGGAGTTTGGTGACTTGGAAAGAAGTAAAGGTGGATTCATCACAAGGCAGCTTGGGTATGAGCGAGGCATACAGGGGTGGGAACTACAGGTGAGTCTCATAAAAAGCTACACTAGCCAGATCTAGTAATATAGGCCTGTAATTTCAGCTACTGAGGAGGGTGAGACAGAAGAATCACAAGTCCAAGGCTTTCTAAATTAACTACACAGGAAGTTCAAGGCCAGGCTGGACAGCCTAGTAAGAACTTATCTCAAAACAGAAAATATATGGAGAGCTGGAGAAATAACTCAGTGGAAGAGCATTTGCCTAGCATGCATAGAGCTCTGAATTCGATTCCCAGTAAAACATTCATTCACATACACACACATGCATGCTCACACACGCGCATGCATGCACACACATACATACATGCTCACACGCACACACATATACACACACATGCACAAATGCATGCTCACACACATGCACACACACACACACACACACACACACACACACACACACACATGAGCAGGCACTTGTACTAGACCTAGAAAACCTCAGACGAAGGAAGCTACCTCCTCCTTCCTTCATAAGATGGTCTGTCATTACAGCTCCTCTCTACACCTTCTCCACCCCCACCTTTCTCTGCATCTGAGACTGGCTTTCTCCTCTTTCTTATCACAGTCCATAGAAAGTCTGTGATAGCTCCAAATGGTTGTCTTGTTCTTCTTCTCCAGACAACAGCACCCATCACATCAAATCCCCACAAGCGCTGCTCCAGTTGGGTCTATTAATTCTGGACTCTCATAGAAGAGATTCTCACTAGCCCAGATTCTATCAGGTAACCCACTCCTAATCCCATCAGCTATAAATCAGGGAATAGAGGAGCAGGGGTAGATGAGATGAAATATCAAACATGGCTTCAGGACAGGCAATTTCAGAAAAGGAGCCACAGATTGAGCCCACATCCCCTAAATGCAGCTTTTTAGAGTTGGCGTTCCACCTCTGGTACCCTGTGTTTTCTATCCCTCACTCACTAACTCAGATTAACCGCATCCCCAAACCAAGGCACACTTAAGCAATTCTCTTTAAATTCTTGATTTCAGTTCACAACATCAGCTTACTCCCCCGTCCCCATTTAATATTTCAAAGTAAACATCCTTGTGTCTCTTCCTTTCTTTTGCACTCCACCTAATATATTGCCCTCATGGTATTTGAAGAAAGAGCAATCCTTCTTCATCTCCAAAGCTCATCTGAGGGTTTCCATGCAGCAAGGAACATCATCACCTGTACACCAAAGGGCCACAGCAACAGGCTCGGTTTTGCTCACACAGCCCAAGAGTAAAGTTGGTAATTTGAATGAAAATGGCTCCCCTAGGCTCACAGGAAGTGACACCATTAGGAAGTATGGCCTTGATGGAAGACATGTGTCACTGGGGGTGGGTCTTGAGGTTTCAGATGCTCAAGCCAGGACTAGTGGCTGGTCCTCTCTGCCTGCTGCCTATGAGTTGGGTTGTAGAACTCTCGGTTCCTCCTCCAGCACCATGTCTGCATATCTCCATGTTTCCCATCATGATGATAGTGGACTGAACCTCTACACTGTAAGCCAGTTCTTATTAAATGTTTTCCTTTATAAGAGTTCCCATGGTCATGGTGTCTCTTCACAGCAATAAAACCTTCACTAAGACAGTAAGATTGATTAACCTATCTTGGGATAGATCAAGACAAATACAGAAGTAATTACTTATTACTAGTAAATTGACATTTATTTTTTATATAAAAAAGACTATAAGCCAATGCAAGACAAAAACAGTGAGTAATCTTTCAAAGTCAAGAAATGGCAGTGGGATTTACCTCTTAGTTAAATACAAACTGATAAAATAGCCGGGAGGGAAAGAAAGAAAAACGGGTGAACTGAAGTGATGCTCACAAAAAGGTTCAGGGTCATTAGCTGAACAAAGGACCCTCCACCACCACGCAGGTCTCAACAAACAGAAACAACCAGTCTGCATCAATGTCCACAGCAGTGTGCTGGCAGTGTTTGATAACCAGCCTTGTGCAATAGGAAAGAGAAAAAATGATACCAATTTCTGTGATATGAATGTTCCTTCCATGATCAACCTCAAACACACAACCTGGGCTTATCAAGTGAGAAACCAGGAAGAGACACTCAGCTTGACACTCTGGAAAAATTAACCCTAGGTCCAGCACTCCATGGGGCTGATCCAAACTTCCTCACTATGAATTATCCTATGTTGGAAGGAGTCTCAGTTCACCCAAATAAAAAGACCACAAACTTGATCAAGGTCGCAAAGCAAATGGAAGGAACAAAATGAACATGAGAGACTTCAGGCAAAGGAAGCAGCTTTAATCCTGTAAATCAAAAGCAGACCGAACATCTGGAAAGATGCTCCGTGGTTAAGAGCACTGGCAGCTCTGACAGAAGACCTGGGTCTGGTTCCCAGCACCCACACGGCACCTCACGACTGCCTGTAATCCCAGTTCCAGGAATTCTGATGCCTCTCTGACATCCATGGGTACTGGACATGCATGTGACACACATACATGCATATAAGCAAACCATTCATACACATTTTAAAAAACACAGAAAGGGACACGGAACTAGACACACATCGGTAATAAAGTGATTATACCTGTGGGGACGAGAAGGAACTGGGCAGATGTGGGACCCAGGGACTGTGTGTGTATCTACCGCGTGCTGCTTTTCATAGTTTGAAACTTCGAACAACATGGTTAGAGTTCTCTTGAGTGAATGTATAGAGAGTGAACATATGGTTCCTCGAGATGTGTCTACAAAACACTTTTGGGTGGGTGGTTTCTTTTGAAGTCAGACCAACCGGGAAACGGGCATCAGTGACTGTACCACGTCAGGTCAGACTCAGGGCTGGGTGGGCAAGGGTGCCTGTGCTTTGCATCTATAAACAAAGCTGCTTGAGCCATCCAGAGAAAGGGAAGTAGGGCCTACGAGGGAGGGCTCTTTGGCTTCCTTCCCTGAGAAGTAGCAGTCTCTTTACTCAAACATACGCCATCTCCTTTAAGTCTTCTTCTGCACAGCCCTGCAGTAGTTCATTTTGGTTTCGTCTGAATAAGGTCTTCTCCAGCCCAAACTGAATTCACTCTCCCTCGTGTCGATGAGAATGACCTTCCAGTGATGTCTTTACTGTGTCTTGCCTTGGCACACATCCATCTCCACTATACCCTCCCCACGTATGTGGATACAGACGACAGGCATGCTCTCACTCACTCATAGCTGGTGTAGAGATTGCACCCCGTCCACAGGGAGCCCCAAGCCTGGAAGTGCTGATGAAGCCCTCTGTGTTCAGAGGATGCTTCCAGAGCCTAGGTAACACTTTTAAAGCCCACTCTCTGCCCATCTCAGTCCGCTTGTCTCTGCCTCCATGCTACACACCAGGGCGTTGTTTGGTCTTTCTTCCAGGGACTGCCCCTCCTCCATCACTTCCAGATCCAGATCAGATTCCAACACTTGCATTTCAGCTGGGACTTCCTTTCCTTCGTCCTTCAAGCACCCTTTTCAAAGTCGGCCCCTTGTATTTGATATTAGGTACGCAAGATTGGAGTTCTCTTGAGCTGAATGGATCCGTTGTGAGTGGGCTCCAGCTGGTATCTCCAGACACAGCACCTGCTTATCATCCTATAGACTGAGCATGAGACCAAACCTGTGGCCTGTCCCCTCCTATCCACTCTGTGGCCCTCTTTCAGGGCCGACTTTCAAGCTAAGTACAGGGCTGTCTGGCAAAGGCTGCATTTCCTAGCCTCGCCAGTGCTAGCTCTGGTCTTAAGCCTGGAGTTTTGGCCAGTGGGAAGTGGTCCAAAGGGCACACGTAGCTCACATTCTCTCCTTAGAAGGAGTGCATGCTCCTTCTCCACCCGCCTTTCTCCACCTGGAATGCAGATGTGCTAGCCAGCCAGGTCGGCCCATGAGTAGGGCATGGAAGTAAGAGGAGAAAAGGGGCTCACATCAGGTGGCATGGAGGTCAGTTTCCTCCCCAGCCGGGCTGTCAACACATCCAGAGAAATGAGCCCTGCCGGCCTTATTTCAGATCAGCCTTAGGACAGCTGCAATTATATTTCAGCTAATACAAGGTGCTTCGTAGATGGTCACTGAACCACATTCACGGACAGTAGATTTTGGTTTTATACGGGAAATAAAGATGTTAAGAGGCTTTTCCTTCGCAAGTTTTCGACTTGAGTTTTAGGCAGCCTCGCCTTGTGGTATTACCTCATCATGTCCTTGTCAAACACAGGACCCCAGGGAGACTGAACTGACCCTGTGCTTTATTGATTAAACGTGCTTATCTGAGATCAAATGTACCTCCGGTGTGCTTCACATCCTCTTAGCTAGCAGGCCTTGCGGAGTATGGTTCCCCTTGCCTGGGAGGCCTCGCCATGTTGACGATCAAGGCCCAGGCAAGTATTCTTCAAAGACTCCTGTGACCTCAAATGTCCTTTGACTTTCTTCTGCACTTATTCGGATTTTTCTAAAGTCAGGGGTCCCCAAGGAATTAGCGCATCTCACGGCTAAAGAGTCCCGCTCTTGTTTGTGGAATTCACCGCTCTCCTTCTCCCCCTCCTTGGAGCCTCTCACAGATGTGATGCCCCACCCCCACCCCAGTCTGGACTAGACATGAGGGACCGCGAAAGGGAATGGGCTCTGTAGCCCAGCAGAAGGCACTGAGGCCTCCCTAAACAGCCACATCCTCAACCACTAGGTTTGCATCATGCTGCTTATAGGAACTGGGCACCACATGCCCAGTGAAAAAGAAGATACAGGAAATGAGCCAGATTCCTGGGTTTGAGGGAGGACAGGCTCCTTCTTAACCAGAGGAGCCACAGATGGCACTCTGAGCCCTTGGAAAACGGCACAAAGGAAGGCTGTGTCCACCCATTCTAGGGACAGTTACCAGGGTGGAAGGCTGGCAAGTTAACTTTGTTTTTTTTTCCCTTAGCACAAAGCATTGAAAAGTCAGAGTGGTCTCCGTGTGTGTGTGTGTGTGTGTGTGTGTGTGTGTGTGTGTGTGTACGCACGCAAGCACAGACCAAAGCACACGTTTTATGCATGACTGTGTGTCAAACTGTCTGGGAGTTTCTACAGACCGTTAAGAGGCAAAAAGTCAAAATAGGCTCATGCAGTAGACAAAGCCAGTGCTGGAAAAAGGAAAGAAAAGAAGAAAAGAAACAGCCAAGTAGGGGCCAGCAGGCATTCTGACAAATGCTGGGCTACATGACCCATGAGGAAACTGAGCTACAAGATAGGATGGAGTTGCCCTGCGCCTTCATTCTCTCCTCCATCCTCTCCTTAATCTTCCTCAGACCTGGACCGTGAAGCCCGTAGACCAGATCCTTCTACCCTGAAAAAACACAAGAAGTTGACCTAAACTCTCAAGCTTGTTTTCCTCTTCTAATTGCTTTTTAATCCCAAATCCCAGTGTTGGCAAGGCTTCTGAGGACAGGGAGACTTTGCTCCATGCCCTGCAGCTTCCTGGGGGATGTTTGCAGTCCCCTTATTCATGAGAGTATCACGAACCCTTGCTTCCAACTTCACATGGTGTCTTCCCCACATGCATGCCTAGTTCCAAACTTTCCCCTTTTCATAAGGACACCAGTCATTGTGGATTAGAATCCCCCCTAAGGAGATCATCTGCAATGGTCCTACTTCAAATAAGGTCACATTCTGGAGACTTGAGGATTCTATGTGAGAATTTTAGCCTGGACAGGGTGGGAGCATGTCCCTAACTCACTCCATCGCACCCTGCCTGGTAGAACCACTGGAAGACTACCTCTGGCACCACCTTCCCACCATGCTTCCCTGTCTCTCAAGGGAGAAACAAAGACATGGTGGGCAGGGAGTGGGCATGGACAAAGCTAGAAGCCCATGACCATCTTTTCTAGGCATTCTCTTAAGATGACACATATTTGAGCATTCTGGGCCTCTTGGGTTGTTGAAATCTCCTCTGTTATATCCAAAATGGTTTTACCAGGAAAGTCAATTGCTGGTCTTTTACATCCAGCTTTGGTCCCTCATTGGTGGGAACCTCGGTGAGCCTGAAATCTCAGACTTGAGAATAAGCTCAAAGGAACTGTGTAGTCAGTGGGGCTTAAGAAAGTCCTCTCAAATAGCACATGCCACGACCATCCTGGGAACAGGCAGGAGCCCCCCATGAGCCTAAGAAGGTAATGCTTCTGGTAGGTAGGGGGCTTACATACAGTTCCTGGTGCCAACACTTTGGAAAGTAAAATGACAAGATTCACCTCAAGAAGCATCAGCTACAACCTCTCAAAAAATGCACCCGGGCCTTTGGAAACCTCAGTGGGATTTATTGCACAAATGCCCACTAGTCTCAGTACCCTGTGTCTGTCACCAGGTTCCCAGCTCCCAGATCCAGTAGCAAGCAGGTGGGGCTGGACCCTTCTACAACCTCTGGACTCCATGAACTGCGTACATGTGCTTCCAAAAAGGGCACTAATAAATATGTGCCCGTTGTTCTTATAGTGCATAGTAGCCTGTACCAGAACTAAAATAGAGATATTAAAACCCAATGATTTAAGCCCAAATGTGTGATGTAAATAAGGCCTGATTTGCTAGTGTCACCTAGAATAGCTGACATCTTTTCTTCATTGCCGGCTATGAGGATAGTTACGTTTCTTGCACACAGTAGGCACCCATAAAGTGCAAAGTGGATGTTGGCAGAAGATCGGGTACAGAGAAAACCATGCAAGCGTCTTGTGCGCTGGAAGCTGGTTCGTCTTCTGCATCCTGAGCCTGCTGCAGCTAGAGGTGAGAAGATGAGCAGAGAGGATGCTGGCACTCTCACTGGGAAGAGCGAGACTGTGACTCCTTTGCTCCTATTCCAGACTTTTAAAAGTACGAAATTTGCATTCTGTCCCCTCAGGGCTTGGCTCAGTGACCAGAGCCCCAGGTTTGAAATACTTCCGCTCCAGGGAAACTGCAGGTTCAAATCCCTGAGGGATTTCTGCCAGGCCTGGCATCCTTCTGAGACCCATTATTTGAATAAATGCAATTTAGTGAAGGCAGAGCTGGCAGAGGCGAGGAAGCCTCTGGAAAGGCAAGATGGAGAGCCGGTGGGAGGGCGCTGAAGGTCAGAGTTTTATCAGGGTTTCTCTGCATCCTTGCCAGACGTCAAGGCTTATAAAATGGGGGAAGTCAGAGAGAACTCACAGTGTATGTGTGGCCCAAGACCTTCCCCTCCCTGTCTTCACTTTGAACTCTACATCATTCACTTTCTCCCCAGCCCTCTCTACCCTTTACATATTTTTTGAATGGGGGTGCCTCTACCTAGATTCCCTGTTTCCAAGCTCCAGTCTCACTTAGGGGTTGCAGAATCAGCTAACCTATCTGTAAATCCAGGTTTTCTCAGGTCCTGCTTATATTGTCTAGGAAAACTGCCATGGTTTGCCACTCCCTGCACCCCCCGCCACCCCACCCCCGCACCAATATACCCGTCTCTGCATTTCTGGAAGCATCCTAGTGTTATGAGCTCTCAAACATGTGAGCTCATGCCGTGTTACTCTACTGCCCAGATCATGGGGATCTCTTGGATAAAAGAGTCTATCAGAAAGCTCCCAGCAACCTTCCAATTCCCCAAGCAGGGTCAACAAGGAACTGTCAGAGGGACCATGAGCTTTATGACATCTGAGTTACAGCCTAAAATCCCTTCATTTCCATAGCTCACTATGAGCCACTGAGAATTTGTATAGCATTTTAAGGGTCATTGTTCTCAGGGCTCTGGTCCACTTGAAGCAGCTTTCGTGAAAGGCTGAGGAGGCAGAACAGCTGGCAGACAAGATGGGGGTCTTTCTGGAGCTGCATTCTCAAAGAACAAAGATAAGAGAACTGTGTGCTCACTGGGACATAGTTACATGATCAGTACCTGAAGTCATATCTTTAGCATGTAGTACAGTAAAGAAGAAAAAAGGAGTTCCGCTTTGGCCAGGGTACTACTAAGGCTGACCCTGCATGAGTCCAGCACTGTGTCTAGGAGCATGCACCATTCACCAAAGGCGTTGGCAAATGGTGGAGAGATTTCAAATCGCTGAATCCACTAATCAGGACAGAACAATGAGGATCTCGCCTAGGACAAGACCCTCAAGGGCATCTGATCCGAGGTCCTCAGCCAATGTTCTCACTTTGCTCTTGGATTGGCTCACTTACTTGCCTACTATGAGGCTGTTATCTCTTTTTTTTTCTTAAAAATGTTTTACTAATTATTTGATGGTGTCACGCATGTTTATAATACATAGCGACAACTCCCACATCCCTACCCTCTCTCGTCCCCCTCCCATCCCTATCTATCTAGTCCTATAGGTCTTTCCCGTGTCTGGAGCTAACCATAGAACCTAGAAACAAGGACTCACTCACCCTCACC
>NC_022021.1:54107557-54110777 GCF_000317375.1 Microtus ochrogaster
TACAGATAACACAAATTGGACTTTATTATTATTATTATTATTATTATTATTATTATTATTATTATTATTATTATTATTTCTACTTTTTTGGAGGGAAGGTCACAAGGGCAGGGAGGGGCAGACACGGAAGGGCTGGGAAGTGAGTGTGATTGGGGGTGCATGATGTGAACTCCCCAGAGAATCAATAAAAGCGTTATGTTGAAAAAAAAGAAGGAAGGAAAAAGGAGACGGAAGAAAGAGAGAAAGGAAGAAAGAAAGAAAATAACTTTCCAGTCTCAGAATCAAGCCTCAGCCCAGCAGGATCCCCTCACCCAGGTCGCTTCCCTGCTCCCCTCCCTCCTGTCCTAGCAATGGATGTGCAAAGCCCCTGCTTTCCCCTTGCTAGGAGGCTGGTAGGCATGAGCCTTGCAGGCCACATTTCTTTCCAAGGAAGCTGAGCCTTCACAAATGAATTGCTTGCCTTGGGGCAGAGAAGATGCTGCCACCTCTCCTCCCTGAGCCTGTCCCTTCTGGGTGTTTTGAGAACAGTGCCTAGGGCCACTCTGTTCCCACGGCAGGAATGGGCCGGCTGAATACTCAGGGGATGGTCCGGCAGGGTAGAAAGTCTGTAGGCCACCGCCCTGTGATGCAGAGGACTTGGTCTAGGATGCCAAGGACAGAGGAGGAGCTCAGACTACAGCTCTGACAGGCCCGGACCTGAGTCAGCACGCTCTCGCTCTGCCAAAAGCCAAAAGTTCTGACACCCACGGTGTAGCTGTGGAGAGCTGACCTCACCTGACCGGATCTGGGTCCTTCCTCTCAATGTTTCCATGCGCAGAACTCTCAAGCAGAGTGTCTCTGGGCTGACTGAATAAGAAACAGTCTGGAAATAAGAACAGTGCAGGCACAGCAAAGGGTTTCACCAAGTGCTGTGAGCCCACTCTGTGCCCACTTGCCCATCAGCTCGTTCTGCGTACGGCTCCTCTCCAAAGGCCTGTGTGGGAGTCACTTTACACCAGCGGCCAGGTGTAAAGCGTCGGGGTACACACGGCTGGCAGCCCAGCCTCCCAAAGGTCCACAGTCAAAATTAGACCTCCCACATACACCACCAATCTTCTTTTCTCTCCTCCATGACCTTTCTCCACAACGGAGACGTCATCACATACCCACGGCTCCTGGATAAGCCATGCTGCCACTGTGCTGATGTCAAGGGGCCAGGGAGGAAGTGGAAGACTTTGAAAGTCCCCTTTCAAGGTCGTGGATTCTGATGTCCCCAATTCCCAGACATTCTCCCCTCTGGGCAGGGAGGCCACATGGCCATTTCTTTCTCAGGGGGACTATCTCTCTGAGTTGCTCTGTGGATTAGAACACAGACCCCCTTCTCCATACCTTCCTCAGATGTGATGTTACTCTTGCCGACTGTGCCATTGTGAAGGAGCTGTTTCCAGGGCCTGGAAGACCCCGGCATCCTCTGGTTATTTATTGATTTAATTAGTTTAGCCTTCATCGCCTCTAAGAACTATCTGAGGACCCAGCAATTCATTTCATGTCCCAGTCTCCTGAGGCCTCTAACGGTTTCCTCTTAGAAAGATTTCATGCGAAGGTCTGACTCCACCTGCTAGCAAAGCTTCTGAGTCACACACGGTTTGGGCACCACGACTGTGTTTAAATAAATGTTCTCTGGGTTTTCTCTACCCGTAAACCAGGGAGGCACGGCCAGAGAGGAATTTCAAGATCATAAAGATGAGAATTTAGGTCAGAGTAGATAGAGGTTCACCTTGGTGCTGCGTCATCAGCCTGATCTCTGTTGGTGGTAACGAGACATGCCCCTTAGCACGCAGCAGCGACAGGCAAATTCCCTTTCACAGGCGTTTTCATGGATGCAGTATAAAATCTTGCACTTCCCAGCTCTCAGACCTCTCTATCAGTGTGCTTCCTCTGGTAGAGACATACGCTCTGGAGCTGAGCCAGCACAGCACATCCCCGGGTGCCACAGTACATAGCTGCACCACATAGCAACACACCACAGATGCTCAACGTCTTCCCAAATCCAGGAGTTCCCACTGTCATACTAGTCAGATGTGGGGCCTTCAAAAGCTTACCAGGACACCAGGGCTCCTCCCTTATAAACCTTTAAAAAAGGATTTGTCCCGGGCAGCTTTTCAGCCACTCTGCCATCTGTCATGTGAGCATGTAACAATCTTTCTCCTAAAGCAGAGTCTACTTGAGGATCACCCTGGAAGCCAAGAATTGCAGCCCTTGCCACACAACCAAACATGCTGATGCCTTGATCTTGGGCGTCCCCACCTCCACCTGGAAAACATTTCAGTGCGAGGGTCTCTGAGTAAAGACTAAAGCAGGTGTGTTTCTCCAAGCGGTGACAGACTGCACTCCTGGAGGCTCAGGAGCCTTATGATACACCAATAATCCATTCCTGATAAATAAAACTGACCGGACGTTCCCTTGAACTCCATAATCCGCACAGTTCATAGGTCAGCGCAAAGGTCGCCAGTGAAGGAAAAAACTGAGTACCCAGGCACCATCTTAGAGAAACGTAAACCAGCAGCTACAGCGAGTAGTCACCGTGACCTCCTGCCTCCAGTCTAGGTGACACCCAGTTATATGTGTGTCACAACCAAACCTTGCACAGCAATTCATGGCCGACAAGGAGGTGTGGAGGCCTCAGGTGCAGAGGGCAGGGACTGTCAGAGACAAGGCTGAGTGGGGTACTTTCAAAGCCCCAAGTGGGGAAAGAATCTCAGCCACAGAACTGGAAAAAAAGAGGTGGTCTTGCTTACATCATCCACAGCTTCCAATATTTCATCTATCCCAAGTATTTCCAAAGATTTCCTTTCTCCATGCCTGTACCGCTCCATTTGAGTTCCTGTCCTGACTTCCTTCGATAACGAACAGCAATGTGGAAGTGTAAGCCACATGAACCCCTTCTCCCAAATTGCTTTTTGGTCATGGTGTTTCGTTGCAACAACAGGAACCTTCAGAAGGAGACGACACCTTCTGAGCACTGTCTTCCCGTGCCTTAGAGGGCAAAGGGCATTTGGTTCATATCTACACTCTGTCCACAACGCCAGAGTCTTTCCTGCAGTGCTGTCTTTTCACGCTTGTGTTGATTTTGAAAGGGAAACAGGGAAAGAAGACTGAAAGTGTGTAGTTGTGAGGTTCAAACCTCAGCTCCTGCTTTTCCATTTAGTCCATGACGCTGGTCCTATGGTTCAAACCTCAG
>NC_022021.1:54111067-54123182 GCF_000317375.1 Microtus ochrogaster
GACGCTGGTCCTATGGTTCAAACCTCAGCTCCTGCTTTTCCATTTAGTCAGCCCACTTAGAGCCAAGAATGGTGAGTTTCATGACGCTGGTCCTAGCGGTGTGGTAGATAACAAGTCTCCAAAGGCTTGCAGCGCAGGGAGAATGAGATGGTGACCCAGTTGAGCTAACTGAAGACTGGGACTCAGGAAGAGACAGGCACAAAAATCTCGTTTCCCCTCCAAAGCCAGCCTCAAAAGCTGTTCGATCTGCCATGAGATTTAAGTCCAGCACTTGCCCTAATAAGCCACAGTGAAGGCTGGGAAAACTGGGGCCCTTTGCGCAGTTGCAGATCCCAGAGATGATGTGGTTCAAACAGCAAGGGAGACACTGCAGACCTGAAGAGCTCAAGTGGGAGAAGCCAGAAGACTGCCATTCCACACTCACTGGCACAGCTGTCTGACCACCTCATGGCCTGGCTGGGAGCCAGATAAAACACCACTCCCTGAGTTCCTTCAGGAAGAAGCCAGGATCTCTGCTCCCTCAGAGGAAGAGGGAGTTGAAGTCAAATGCAGGGTTTCATCTTGACATGTGCACCTATGGATTTGAGGGACAACTAATCACTCAGCAGTAAGCAGCCATCTTTGGCCTCACTGAGCAGCAGGTGCCCCATTGGCCTGTGCAGGAAGCCCAGAACTCTGGGAGATGCATAGAAACACACTGGTTTGGAACAATGCATCACCAACTCTTCCCCTGTCTCAGTCTGAGACCTCTGTTGAGTCATTGGATTCAACAGTAAAGAAAGAGGCCATTGCCTATAGCTCAGCTCTTTTGTTCATGGTGGTTCTGCCTCAATGGGTTCCAGGTTTTCTGTAGAAAATAAAAGAGACAGGTGTTGGTGGAGGCTGCTTGTTTGTTACCTGCTACCCAGAGACTACACAGAAACTATATTATTTACAATACCATTTGGCCAATAGTTTAAGCATCTTTCTAGCTCATTCATATCTTAAATTAACCTATTTCCATTATTTTATATTTTACCATGAGGCTTGTGGCCTGCCAGCAAGGTTCAGGCTGACAGCTTGCATATTTCTCCTCTGGTGGCTACATCGTGCTCACTGACTCCACCTACTTTCTCCCAGCATTCAGTTTAGCTTTCCCACCTAACTCTATGACCGATAAAAGTAACACATATACAGAAGGACTTTCCATACCTCTTTCCCTTTTCTGTTCAAATAAAAAGAAAGGTATTAACTTTAACAGAGTAAAATTACATATATCAAAACAGATACCAACAAGAATTACAATTACAATATTTATATCTGCTTTATCTTTTATCATAACTAAGGAAAACTATAATTATAACTATCTATTCTTTTTTTTATAACTATCTATTCTTCAACTCCATCAAAGACCCCGGAAAAATATATTACCTAAGTAAACAGGAAGTGCATTGTAGTCAACTTCCAAAACTTTAGAAATGACAGAGACATCTTGCTGCCTGGACAGTCACCCAAAGTTCTCTTGTAACATTGGGCACCCATCTTGAGTCTACAGGCCCACAGTAACCGGCAGACTTTTCCATGAAGCAGGAAATTTCAAAGACAGTTTTGCCTTTATTGGCAGTTTGTCAGTCACTTTCTTCTGTGTCCTGCAAAATGTCTGGCAGACTCTTTCATAAAGCAGGAACACCAAAGTATCATCTCACCTTTAGGCAAGTTCAGCAGTCATTTTTCTGTGGGTCCTGCATGTCCAGTTAATACATCATAAAATCAAGCAGTCAATCCCAGCACTCGGGAGGCAGAAGCAGGCAGATGTTCAAGGTCAGCCTGTCTACAAAGTTGCAGGACAGGTTCCATAGCTACTGAGAAACCCTGTCTCAAAAAACCAAAGAAAGAAAGGAAAAGAGAGGAAAAGAAAGAGAGAGAGGGGGAAGAAAGAGAGAAAGAAAAGAAAGGAAATGAAAGAAAAAGGGGAATATAGATAAAATAAGATAGAAAGGTAGATCATTAAATCTACTCTGAAAAGTAAAAGGGAGGATACAGATATAAGATAAAAATGTGTATTATTGAATCTACTTTTTAAAACAACTATGGTTTTAAATGTTTTACATTGGTTTTATTTTTGTATATTATATACAAATTTTGTATATTGGTACAAATTTGAGATTAATTTTGTTCAAATATATTATATACACATTTCTAATCTTGTTCAGGGTATTGTACCTATACAGCTTATTTAACAATATAATGCAAATTTCTAGTCCTTGAAAATTATTATTACCAACTGTTTAAGATAACTAAAGAAATAAAGGTTAGTAGTTAATTACCTAGTATAATTGAACTTGTAGTCACATTAGGTATGTTTTCAAGGTCAAACAAAGATATAATTTGGATAAGTAGGTCATTTTCAAACACTTCAGAGATCTTCAGAATATGGCATTTAAGATGTTTTAATAACCTAGATTCTTCTTTTTTGTGACAATGAGACATGTCTGCTCCTGGCAGCACCAATCTACTTTAGAGAAGATAATGGGCATCGAAGAAACTCCATATGGAGTTTACTTTCTTTGTGGCAAAAGTAAGTCACTGGCCAAGAAAATGCCCCTGCCCTGACTGCTGACATTATGCTGTCCTAATTAGACAAACAGGACACAAAATATCCTGCTTCACAGAAAAGTCTGTTGAATATGCTAGGTCTGTAGGCCGAATATGGATGCCCCAACATTGCAGAGGAACTTTGGGTGACTGTCCAGGCAGCCAGCTGTTTTCTGTCATTACTTACACTTTTTGGAAGTCACTTGCTTGCACTTCCTGCTTACCCAGTTTATATTATTTCCTTCTTGGGTCTCTGAGGGAGTTGAAGATTAGATAGCTATAGATATAGTTTACCAGACACAGAAAGCAAGTTATGATAGAAAGTAAATTAGGTATAAGACTTTGGACTCACCAATTTAGGATAGATATGAAATATTTTCTCTGAATTTGTCAAATGCAAGTGGACTACATTGCTGATGTATTTATTGCCTGTATATATTGTATATAGTCATTGTACCTATTATATATAATTTTCTTATATTAGTTATAGCCTTCTTTTTTACTTTTTTTTAGACAAAAAGGGGAAGTGCAGTGGCATTTCAATTGTATTTTAATAAAGACTGCCTGAAGATCTGAGAGTAAAACAGTCCCACTGGTCAGCCTGACAGACCAAATGTGGTAACACGCACCTTTAATCCCAGTAGCCACCCTAGTTGCCATAGAAATCAGGTGGTGCATGCCTTTAATGATGGTGGTGCACATCTTTAATCCCAGCCCTAGAGAGGATCATAAAGTAGGAGGAGACAGCTCTCAACACACAGTCTTCTCCTGAGATTCCTGGAGGCAGGATTGCCAGACTGAGGTCAAGGTAAGAGTCAGTGGCTGGCTGTTTTGCTTTTCGGATCTTCAGGCTGAACCCCAATTTCTGACCCTGAGTTTTCATTTAAGCATGCTTCTGACAGGCACTTTTATTAAATCCCTCTGTGGTCCTCATTGATTTCCCAAGCCTCCCTGGGACAAGTGTCTGTCCCTCAAGTTGCGCACATTTATCTGAGAGGCCAGAGAGAAGAGGTCTCCATGTGACGGAAGGGTCCCTGGCAAGAAGCTCGTGGTAAGGTGGTGGCACACGCTTCTTCAGGAGGGACCCAACTCGATCACCTGGAGTCAAGCAAAATGAACCCAGAGCTGAATCAAATATTCATGAAACAGTGACTCAGAAAAGGGGTTAAAAGGGCAAAACAAAACAACAAAAATGGTGTAGAGCCAAAGCTGGGTTAAAAATAACCATTTATAACCTGGTGGTGGCGCGCGCCTTTACTCCCAGCATTCAAGAGCCAGCTGTAGGTGGATCTCTCTGAGTTCAAAGCCAGCCTGGTCTACAGAATGAGTTCCAGAACATCCACAAGTACACACAGAGAAACCCTGTCTCAAACACAAACAGACAACCAACCACTGATTAGTTTGTGTAAGAAGGGTGTAATGGTAGAAGATTCCAAATATCAAAGTGAAAAATTGTCTCCTTCCTGGTCCTGCACCCTAACCAAGCAGACCCCTTCTCCTGAGGGAAAGTGTGTTTGAAAATGCTCATACAGCTTTCAGTAGATAATCTCTGTGATCTATAAGCATATTATACATATAATCCTTTCACCCATTAAATGCTAATGTATATATATGACTTACTTTTTCTCCACTTAGCAGCATATTCAACAACTACTTAATTGCTTGCAATTAAATGTACTTATATTATTGTCATTCATCTGCTTTAAAAATCCATTCTTTGACTTCCAGTTCTGAAATATTTGAAAATTGCTGTGTCTTAGTCACTGTCCCATTGCTGTGAGAGATGCCATGACCACTGTAACTCCTGTAAAAGAAAACATTTAATGGAAACTGGCTTACAGTTTCAGAGGTTTAGTCCACCGTTGTCAAGGTGGGGAGCTTGGTGGTATGTATGGTGTTGGAGAAGCTGAGAGTTCCAAATCTGGATCTATGGGCAGCAGGAAGAGAGAGAGCCAGTGTGTCTGATTGAACTTTTGAAATGTCAAAGCCCATTCCTAGTGACACACTTCATCCAATAAGACTTCACCTCTTCCAAAAAGGCCACACCTCCTAATCCTTTCAAATAGTGCTACTCCCTGGTGACCAAGCTTCCAAATCTATGAGCCTATGGGGATTATTCTCATTCAAGCCCCCCCCCCATGCAGCTTGCTTTTCCCCTACTTTCCCAGGATCTTGTCTTATGAAATGACAATATTTCTACAGTGAGAAGTCACACCGCACTTACCTATGACAGTTTTTACAGATTGTCTTCACACTTTGGTTACAGCTGAATGATTCAATGTTCACCACCATTTCTCTAGCCGAAATTTCTCTCGATGGACCAAAAACTGACCTTGTACCTCCTTTGCAAAGTGATCATCAATGCTTCCCCTGGAGTATTTGAAAAGACTCAATACTTGCTTTTTTGGTTTATTTTTATTATGTGTATACATGTTTGGCCACGTGTATGTATATTTGACCACATGTATTTGTGTTTGTCCATGTGTATAGATACATGTCTATGTGTATGTATGTGTACCTGTCTATGTGTAAGTTCACATGAAGGTCATGCCAGTGAAAGCCAGAGGAGGGCACTGGGTCTCTTGGAGCTGGAGTTATGGTCAGTTGTGAGATTGATACTCACAACTGTGGGTTCTGGGAATTGAAATTGGTACTTGCAACTGTGGGTTTTGGGACTTGAATTTGGTTCTGCTGCAATAGTACATGCTCTTAACCACTGAACCACCTCAGCCCCTCAGCTGCTTTTACAGTTCACTTGTTTGCGGGGTATGACGTTCTTAGATCCCCTACCTTGTCTTTTCGTGGTTCCAACGCATTATTGCCGTGAGGCTTAAAGTGGACTTCATTTTCTCTTCACACAGATGCCCTTGGGAGTCTCCTCTCTGCAGATTAGGTGCTGTGCTGTGACCCGAGGACGTCCATTCCCGGGGATGGTGAACCCTTTCATTGTGTGATTCTGTTCCGTTAAACGCTCCCGAGTAATCTGAGCATTTTTTCTATTTGTAGCCTCTTTTCTATAGGAATAGTGTTTGGAGATCTCACTGGGCTGACATCCCTGGCTAGTATTTATTGCCAAATTCCTCCTCATTTCCATTCATTCCATTGCTTTGCACCCTTCCCTTTCTGCCTTGCCTGCATTTCCTGCAGCAGTGTTCCCTTCCGAGTTCACTCCCTTGGGAGCTTGTGTCTTTTCTGTGGTCTCTCACAGCACCCTGCCAAATGCCACTGAGGCGTCAGAGGCAAGGACTCCTGAGACGTGGTTGCCAGAATCTACTCTGGCTAAGTTACTGACTTTGGATTCTCTATCTTTAGATTGAGTGAAGGGACAGAACGCACTCACCTACCAGGCTGTTGTAAGGATGGGCGAGTGAAGACAGAAAATCGCTCTGAGCCATGTTGGGCAATGTGAAGGTCTGTTTGTGAATGGACAAAAGGAGCAAGCGCTGATAATAGCTGCTTTTCCTCCAGCTTTTAATTCTCCGCTTTGAGCTTTTAGATTGAGGTGCCGCATTGTTTGAATTCATTTATTTTTTTTAAATAGGATCAAGGCTTTTATCTACTTGACCACATTTTTCTGATGCCTGCGTTTTTCTTTTTAACCATTTCTTTTTCTTAGCATTTCTTTCATATGTTTCTTGTAACGTATTTGAATAGACCCTGGGCTGATTCCTTTCTCTGATTACCACTCCTTGCTTGATTGTTCCCTTTAAATGAGACTAGCTTCCCTGGACCAGCCTTTTACAAGCGATAACCCTGGGCCAGACAAGAAAAAAAAAAGGGGGGGGGTGATCTTAGCAAGATGTTATTTCAGAACTCAGCAGTTGTAGATGAGGTACTGTATGGCGTCTCTCTTCCTCTCCTCTCAGTCACCCCATTCAAAGTCTGAAATCCTCATTTGTTCTTATAAATCTGTCAACTGCTGATAGCAAATGGTAGATGACCACCTCTGCCATTCCTTCCTCCCTTCCTCTCCTCCTCCCCGCTGCCTCTCTATTCTTTCCCTTTCTACCCCAGCTCCTGCCCCAACGTCTTGCTGTATCTCCCAGAATGCTCTTTTTTATTTTTTTTATTTTTTATTATTTTTATTATTTATTTTTTTTATTAAGGATTTCTGCCTCCTCCCCGCCACCGCCTCCCATTTCCCTCCCCCTCCCCCGATCAAGTCCCTCTCCCTCATCAGCTTGAAGAGCAATCAGGGTTCCATGACCTGTGGGAAGTCCAAGGACCGCCCACCTCCATCCAGGTCTAGTAAGGTGAACATCCAAACTGCCTAGGCTCCCCCAAAGCCAGTATATGCAGTAGGATCAAAAACCCATTGCCATTGTTCTTGAGTTCTCTGTAGTCCTCATTGTCCACTATGTTCAGCAAGTCCGGTTTTATCCCATGCTTTTTTCAGACCCAGGCCAGCTGTCCTTGGTGAATTCCGGATAGAACATCCTCATTGTCTCAGTGTGTGGGTGCACCCCTTGCGGTCCTGAGTTTCTTGCTCGTGCTCCCTCTCCTTCGCTTTCCAAGTACTAGGATTGCAAACATACCACCACGCCCAGCTCAGCTGGTTTATTTTTGCATGGGTGGAGGTGTAACCGGGAAGCAAACCCAGCGCCGTAAGCCCATGAGGTGAGCACTCTAGCAACTGCTTCTGGGTTTCCTTCTTTGCTTTTGGTGACGGTCTGGCTGTTGTGGAATATTGTTTTAACTGCACAAAGATGTGTTACATGTTATGCTGGGGAATATTACTGTAACTGTATAAAAGGGGCCGTCCACTGGTGTGTGTGTGTGTGTGTGTGTGCGTGTGTGTGTGTGTGTGTGTGCTGCATTTGTTTAACTATGTAAAGATGCTCTGCATCTGTTTCACCTTCCCTGTCTAACACACCTGATTGGTCTACTAAGAAGCGGGATGGCCAATAGCGAGGCAGAGAAAGGATAGGTAAGGCTGGTGGGCAGAGGGAATAAATAGGAGAAATCTAGGCTTGAGAGAAAAGGAACGAGAGGAGAGACTGGGGAAGAAAGAAGGATGTGCTTGAGGTAAGAAGCCAGGCAGCCACCAGCCAGCCAGACACAAAAAGCAGTGAAACTAAGATATATAAGAAAAAAGAAAAAAAGTAAAATGTCTAAGTTAAAAGAGCTAGCCAGAAACGAACCTAAGCTGGGCTGAGAGACACCCATCACTGGTAAAAGCCACCGTTCCGGCAGAGCAAAGCCCCTGGTGCCCTGGTTCTACCTACGCATTCTGAGACTCCTCTCCTGCTCAAGTAAAGCATTCTTACGGCCTCCTTAATGGACTTGTAGTCTTCACATATGTAAAACAATCCCAGCTTTAATGGAAGAGTACAGATGGGTCAGGCACTATGAGTGTTGAAAACATTCGCTCCCTGACCAGTAGATCCTGAGCTGGCTACCCTTGGTGTTGCCGGAACCAGAAGCACCAGTGGGCTGGCTAACAATCAGATTAGAAATTTATAAATGTCTCCTTAATGAAAGCAAACCAAAAAGGCAGGTGATTAGGGAGATAGCTCAATTGATAAAGGACTTCCCGGGCACGCGGGAGGATCTGGCTTGGATCCCTGGGACCCAGGCAAAAGAAAAAAATTCAAGCAAGGTGTTGTTTGCTTCTAATTCCAGCACTGGGGAAGACACAGATGGATTCCCAGGGCTGACTCATTGGTTGGTCTTTGAGCTCTAGACCACTGAGAGGCTGTGTCTCCAGAGACAAGTCGGAATGTACAATACCCAAGGAACGACATGTTTAGCTCCTCCCACCCATGGGTAGCCCCACACTTACAAGCACATACTGAAAGACAGTGTCATTTGTTCCTGCCTGGGCTGTCTTTACTGTACCCAAACAGGTCAGTCAAACACTTGAGTCACCCACAGGGTATACAGAATCATTTGCACCCAGCGTGAGGATCTGACTTGGAAATGCGGGGATCTTCCTCCCCCAAAGTTCTAGATGTGTCCCAGAAGGGCTTCAGGGGAAGCAAGCCTCTGGCTCAAAGCTACTTATTTATAAACTGCAAATAGAGGCACTTGAGAAAGCCCGGAAGACAGAAACCCATCTCCTCCACTTTGGTCTCCCCTAAGCCACCAAGGCAGGAGAAAATCTCCCGTGGCTCTGAAGGGCAAGTAGACTTTGAGTGTGAATTCTCTGCTAGGCAGTTTCAAGAAATGGTCCTCACAAATCATCACTGGTTCCGAGTCCCCCAGATCTCTTGGAGTGACAGCAATCATAATTGATTTGGGGAATTTCACCCACAAATTAAATTTACTGATCCCCAGTACAGATGCTCTGTGAGGAGGTGGGAGGGTTTGAGGCACGACACGGAAAAGACAAAACAAAGAGGCATTTATTTAATCATCAGACATGATAAAACAACTTAAGGCAGGAGCTGCAGATGCCCTTCAGCTGTGAGCCAGACAGGGTGGGGCCTGCTCTGGGCTTTGGCCGTGCTATTTCTAGAAGAGTCTCCTGCCTTGCAAGTTTGCAGACTTTCTGCGTGCTCCTGGGTTCTTCCAGATGCCGCGTGCTCAGGCCACTGGATGGGTTTTCTGAAGCCACGCTGCCCACGGTGCTCCAAGAGAACTTTTGCTGGATGCTTTGGCTTCCACTCCTATTTTTCGTCAGGAGAAAGCCAGCCTGGGGTGCACCCTGCAGCTCTTCTCTCCTGAGTACATGTGGTCTCCGCAGAAGCCTGCTCCCTGCCCTGTGGCAGATGCTGTTTCTCTGGGTGGCAGCAGGGATTCCCAGCAGAGACACGTACCAAGCAGGTGGCTGGGCCCTGGGTATAGGGCTGGGATCTGGTTTTGCCCAGAGGTCAACCCCCGCACCTGCTTTTCCAGACCGTCTTCTTGTTCAAGCAACCTTATGTAATACGTGTGAATGTTGGATGTAAAAGCAAAATGCAGTTGTTTTTTTTTTTTTAAAAAAAACTAAACTTCATTATATATAATCCCATGTCCCCTTACTAATTCAGTCTGGGTTGGGCACTAGGAGTGAGTATTATCCTTCCGGTCGCTCTAACGCAGGTGGTTCATAGACCACACTCTGATAAACAAACTCTGGTGGACGAGGCAATGAAAATACGAAGATAAATTTTGCTAATGTGAAAATTAATTGGCTTGCTCTTTCCACCACCCCCCCCCCTTTTTTTTTTTGCTAACCACTGGTAGCGATGCAGACATGATGGCTGAATCCAGACTAGTTAACCAGGGACCCAGCAATGGAAACCATGGCTGTGCGTAGGGTTCTCTCTGGAATGTTGGGTGAGCTGATACAACTTCAGACACAAATATACACACAGCACACAGAGGAGAGGGAGGGGGAGAAAGGAAGGAAGGCATGGCTTGGAAAACGGTAAAAGTTAATGTCACATAGCTCCACTGAGCAAAAAATTGAAAACTCAGGATAGCTTCTCCCCGTCATGTTGCTCGCCCATTTTTAAGTGTATCTTAGCAAGTTCTTGGGGGTTGAAACTATGCAATATATTGCTTTGGGCTCTACAGTGCCAAGGCACAGCACATGATCAATAACCAGAATTCCATGAGACCCAACAGAGCATGAGTCACTTAGGAGTGTGACTTTGGAGACAGTTGCCAGTGCTGGCAGCTGTTTGCTGTCTGGTACTGTGTGGCTCTGGGTAACCCGTGTTTTTTTTTGATTTTTTCTTTATGGGTAAACTTGGGACGGCAATAGCACAAGACTGAACAAATGCATCCCCAACGTGAAATGCATGAAGTGTCTATATATCTGGCAAGCACGAAAGATCTGTTGCACTTGTCTTGACAGTGATGATAATGAAAACTCTGTGACAGGACCCGGATGTACTATACTAGCCCTGAACACTCCTTTGGTGTCTGTGGACCCAGACAGTGCCTTGTTGATTCTTAAGCAGAAGCAAACGATCCACCCGTTCTAGAGGATATTGCATTTGCTGGGCATTGTGTATTTCCCAATGGAACATATTCACAAGGCAGTGGCCCACTGCAAAAGCCTTACACAGAAGAAAAGCAAATTCCTTCCAATGGGCCTGTGTTTGAAGGTCTCCATTCTTCAAGGTTGAGTTGATCAGTGGAACATTCTAAACACTGGAGAACCTCACAACAAAAACCATAAAAAAACAAAACCACCCCTATTTTGTCAATTCTATTTCTGGGTATGTATCCATATCCACAAAATTAAGAATCTCTGCAAGAAATACCTCCCCAGTTATAAGCAGCATTGCTATAATCAGCTAGCAAGTAGAAGCAGCCCAAATGTCTACTGATGGATGAGTAAACAATGTGGCAGGTCTATACGATGGGATGGAGAGAAGCCTTAACAAGCAGAAACTCTGGCACATGCTTCAACATGGATGAACCTGGAGGTCACCACACTAAGAGAAACAGGCCAGTTGCAAGAAGACAGATTAGCGAATTGATTCACTCAGAGGAAGCCTTCATTAAAAGCAGCTAATTCATGGCAACAGAGAGGGGATGGATCAACCAGGCACTGGGGGGGGGAGGGGGAGGAGCAGTTGCTTCATTCTGCAAATGGAGAAATTTCTGGTGATCTGTATGCAATAATATAAACCTACTGTACTGAACTGTATATTCAGCGGTGCATTTTGTGGTATTTTAAGATGCACGCATATACACACTACGTTTTCACCTTTCTATACAATGATCTTTGATTATGCAGTAAAGATATCCATGCTGAATGTATAGAATTTATCCCTTTAGAAAATATCTTCACTAACCCCACATCACACAGCGGTCTGATCACCACAATTCTCAAGAAATTGGACCCCAAAAGAACACATAATCCAATTAAAAAAAAAAGATGGAGTACAGACCTAAACAGAGAACTCTCAACAGAGGAATCTAAAATGACTGAAAGACACTTAAGGAAACATCCTTAGTCATCAGAGAAATGCAAATCAAAACAACTCTGAGATTTCATTTTACACCTGTAAGAATAGCCAAGATCAAAAACAATGATGACAACTTATGCTGGAAAGGTTGTGAGGAAAAAGGAACACTCATGCATTGCTGGTGGGACTGCAAGCTGGTACAGCCCTTTTGGATGTCAGTGTGGTGATTTCTCAAAAAATTAGGAAACAACCTTCTTCAAGACCCAGCAATACCACTTTTGGGTATATATCCAAAGGATGCTCAGTCGTGCCACAAGGACATGTGCTCAACTATGTTCATGGCAACAGAGAGTAGATGGATCATCTTTGTTTGTCGCAGCCAGAACCCGGAAACAACCTAAATGCCCCTTGACTGAAGAATGAATAAGGAAAATGTGGTACACAATGGAGTACTACACAGCAGAAAAAAATAACGACAGCTTGAATTTTGCAGGAAAGTGGGGATGGAGCTAGAAAACATTGAGTGAGGTAACCCAGACACAGAAAGACAATTATCACATGTACTCACTCATAGGTGGTTTTGAAACATAAAGCAAAGAAAACGAGCCTACAAATCACAATCCCAGAGAACTTAGACAACAATGCAGACACTAAGAGAGACTTACATAGATCTAATCTGTTGCGGGAGGTCCTTC
>NC_022021.1:54124197-54127255 GCF_000317375.1 Microtus ochrogaster
ACTGCAAAAGCCTTACACAGAAGAAAAGCAAATTCCTTCCAATGGGCCTGTGTTTGAAGGTCTCCATTCTTCAAGGTTGAGTTGATCAGTGGAACTGAGAGTTTTCCTTTTACTCTCTCCACGGAACATTAGCGCACGTCTATATAGGGCAGTTTATTTACGTTTTTGGTTTTGTTTTTCAAGACAGAGTTTCTCTGTGTAGCCCTGGCTGTCCCGGAACTCATCCTGTAGACCAGGCTGGCCTCCAACTCACAGAGGTTCACCTCCCTCTGGCTCCTGAGTGCTGGGATTAAGGGCGTGTGCCACCAGCGCCACCTGGCCCAGTGGGCAATTTATTTGTTTTCTTCCATTCTTCATAGTTCTCCCTACCTCCAATAGGAAGGCGTGCCCAGTCCTGCTCTTACAAGTTTTCTCCTTTCTCTCCTTGGACCGAGGCACCACATGTAACAGTCAGGGTTCTCAGCAGAGCCCAGCCTTCCACACAAACAGGGCCTGGAGCCCAAGCCCGAGCGATGAATATAGGCCACACCAACCATCACGAAACTGCAGCTCTCATTTCACTAACTCTTCCAACCTTGCTGTAGGTTTGAAAATTCACAATAGAAAGCTGGGGTGGGGGAAGGAGGTGCTAGGAGGGGGGAAAGAACAGGGGAATAGGGCTTATAGCTTCTTAGTTGAATTGTAAGCAACTAATATTCTTCAAAATGTAGAAATTATGCAATCCACGCCACATGACAGCACAGGAAAACCAAACCATTGCTAAAGCAGCTGTTCTCAAGGCTCCAATGGTTGTAGGTACACAAGGCACAGCAGGTTTCTCAGCTGCAGGCAGAGTTTCTGGGAGTCATACCTCACAGTGAAGAGCACCCCTTACCTGCTACGATCCAGCCTGAACAGGGCCCCCTGCCTTTTTCCTGTGAGAGCTCTCCAGATGTGAAGATGGTCAGAAGCATGTTTACCACATCTGGAAAAACCATTTTAAGAGACTGATGTCAAACAATAAGAACAAACTCAGAGGCCCCAATGCAAGAAGGGAACTACCATTGAGAGGTAAGGACCATGAGACCAGACTGGGATAGGGTACTGTCTGTCATAGTAACAATTCCATTAGGCAAATAATTGTTCAGGATTTTATTTTGCATCGAATTATCTTCACGCACTCCTTACTCTACCAAACACTTAAAAATGTGACTCTCACATCTTTCTAGCCCTGGGCTTTCTTCTGAACTACCTGCGGACAGCTGCATGTGGGTCTTATAGACATCAGCTTTAAAACGTGTGGCACTGAACTCTTCCTCTCCTGAGAAATGTCTTCCCTAGCATCTTCTCCATTTCCATCCATGGGACATCTGCTAGAAGCTCAAGATTGAAACTTGGGAGTCATTTCTGGTATTTTTCTAACACATAACATCTAAATCCAGGACATGGCTCAGCATCCTGCAACACAAAGACTAGAACCACTGGTCACCATCTCCGCTGAGCCTGGTGGGTCTAAACTCAATGGGTTTGTCCCCAACAGCTTCCTAATTCATCCCCCTGCTTATTTCTCGTGCTCCTGACCACACAGTAGCCAGCAACGGCTTCTGAGCATCCTTGCCAGATCACAACCTCTTCCCTTTGGAATCTTCAAGGAGAAAGTCTCTTTGCCATGATTTAGAAACCGCTCCAGCAATGAGCCTGTCTCCATCACTTCTGCTCTGTCTTCTACCCCCACCCACATCTGTGTCAATCTGCCCCATCGGTACCTCTGCTGGCATTCTAGCACCTTCCAACACGTGCCACATGGAACACTGTGCCTCTGACATCTGCACGCCAACTCGTGCATTCCCCCAGGAATCTGCTCACATCTTACATCAGGTCTTCCTGGACTGGTCTCCCTAAATTAAACCTTTCTCCTTCCTTTGTGACATCTCCTCTGTTTACGCATCTCCCTCTCCATAGGATCCAAGCTCTACAGGAGCATTGCTTTCATTCTGTATCTGAAGCATCCCTATCATACTGTAGAAAGTTTCCTAATGAACCATTCAGAACTTTTTCCAAAACATTTCCTTTTTTCATCTGAACTAGACTGAATTTGTTTATATTGGTGAATGCTCTTACCTAGTTCACATGTCTTTTACTAAAGCATATCAAGTTTCTTAAATGATTTTTCCATCTTCTGACCATTTATTTCAAGTTTTTCAGCAATATAAAAAAATTTCAATTCTCCTTTATTATTTTATTGTACCATTAGAGCACTATGACTAGTGATCTGTTTTTTATTCAGTTCACAACTAATATTTGAAGGTCATGAAACACCCCAAACTATAGCTCTTATCCTCAAGTAAGATACTAAATAAAGGTCCCAGTTAGGAGTCAACTCTTTTGCCTCTGGATGATTTAAAATTTTTGCTTCTCTTTCTCCTCTCTGCTATTCAAATTTAAAATCTCAGGATGTTCTCTAGCACCAGACCACCAGAGATGATGAAATTGGCTTGTCTGCTGGACACTTGGTACCAAAGAACCACACGGCTGGAGGTCCAGCACTTAGCTCTCCATCACTCAGAGAAAAGCTGCACAAACAGTCTTATCACCCCTGTAAAGATGCTATCCATAAAAACAAGACTAGTTTTCGCCAAGGGATAGGCTCACTTCTTGGCCAACTGCAAGGCACAGATCTTCTTCCTTTGATGCCAGAGTCCCCTTTTGGCAGTCTACTTCACGGTGGAATGTTCCAGTACTTACATACTTACATAAACTTTATTTCCCCTTAGCAATATTAACTATTACAAAACTATGAATAAACTTACAAAAAGAGAGGCAATTCTGTACCATGTGAGTGCTTTTATTTCTACTAGACAGTAACTGGACTTTTAAGGTCACCATAGATTCATTTATTTTTATTCCTACCTACTGGCTTAACTTCTTAACTTTGTCATCTGCCTTTAAGAACAGATGTTAAGAAATTAAAAATATTTTAAAAGGGAACATTCTAAACACTGGAGAACCTCACAACAAAAACCATAAAAAAACAAAACCACCCCTATTTTGTCAATTCTATTTCTGGGTATGTATCCAT
>NC_022021.1:54128765-54138634 GCF_000317375.1 Microtus ochrogaster
CTGCTCGGCTGGCGACTAGACTCCCTTCCTGGTCGTACAGAGGGCTGACGGTGATCTGTAAGTTTTTTCCCCTTTAAATAAATAATACCCTATTAATCATAATTCCAAACTGCTGTGGCATTGTTTGTGACTTACACCTACACTAATCTACATGCGAAGTAGAAAGTAGAAAAAGACAAGATCTCCTGAGTAATTGGGAGCATGGGAACCTTGGGGGAAGGTAGAAGGGGGAGGGGAGAGGCAGGGAGGGGAGCCGAGAAAAATGTTGAGCTCAATAAAAATCAATAAAAAATGTTAATAAAAAAAGAGCACACAAAAGAAAAAAAGAAATTCATCCTTTATAGTGGAATTTCTTTTAAAACCACATACACTGAAAAGCCTTACAGTAACCTTAGCATTTATTAAACATATAAAGTACGCAGGGAGCAATGAAGAACCGTAGAGACTGAAAACAATCTGGCTACCATCTTATTTTTATCTCTGAGGACATCTGGTTTTTATCTGTCTTCTATACCAAGTAGAAAGCAAGGCCCAGGCTCTAGTTTTGTTCGCTACTGTAGCTATCTCTAGGGCCCAGAAAAGGGCCTGGACCACAGCGCAGAAGTATGGAGCAGATGGAAGTAATTGCCATTAAATACTTGGAGATGTGGCAACATCCAGGCTGATCGTCACCCAACTCACGTGTAACAAGAGATATACCATAAAGGAGGCAGAATCAACTTTCAAAAAACTAATTTTAATCAAAACAAAAAATTGTTGATCATTAACAAGTTTATAAAACAGTGATTTAGTTACATAAATAAATTGATATCAGTGTATCAAATCTTAATTACTTTCAACTTCATGAGCATGTTTACATGAGTGATGAAGTACAACCTTTTTTTTTCTTTTTATCTATTATAATAAATAAAATGGAGCGCATGAGATAGTTCTTCTAAACAAAAAGACCTACAAACATACCTCTAGCATGTTCTCTAATGAAGGGAACAAGAGACACGGGACAACTTTTGCACCAAAACATAAAAGTCGCTTTAAGAAGCACAAGGTTACAGAACCATCAGCTAAAGTAAAGACACTACACTGTAACCAAGGTTGGTATTTTAATAATAGAATGAACAGTTTGGTAGTTACATCTCCAGTTTGGTTATTTTAAAGCATTAAGACAAGGCAAGATAGAAGGCTGCTTTTTGTTTGAGTAATTCTAGAGAAAATAAAATATATTAAAAAAAGAGAGAACTGAAAAGTAGAACAGTCATACCTACACAACTTTCTGTCCTGCACAAAGTCAGAATACCTATGCAGAATAGATATATAATATATATAATGTTATCTGTGCACAAACGTTAGCTTATTAGCGCACTGCAAAGGCGTAATGGATCATGTCAATTGTTTTGGAAAACATTTTGCGTTTTGTGTCAAAAGGATATTTTAAGTTTCCTAGGCTAGGAGGCACGAACCCCAGTTCTGGCATACTGTGTATTCTTAATGCTAAGGCTTGCTGCTCTGGCTGTGTATTGTCCCTCTATTCGAGTGCCTGTTACAAGCATGTGTGGTGTAGTGGTCGTTGGTGTCTGTGTATACATATACATATGCATACAGAAGCTGTATAGATATATATATGTATGGAATCTTCCCGATAGAGCTCAGTCCAACTGCGCAGTCCGGAGGTGGCTCTGCAGATGCCCCGCTTGAAGGTCACTGCCTGAGCCAACCCCGAAGCGAGGCCTACTTTTTAGTCCTTCTGATAGGTTTTCTCTCCATTTTTTTGTTTTTGTTTAAAACCAAGCTACTGCAGCTTCAAGTATTTTGCATTACATAGAATATTTTTTATAAATTAGTTAATGTTATATTTTCAATATTCAGACATATACTATAATATATATACAGTACAATAAATGCTCTCATTCTTTTTTTTTAATTTTTTGGATAAATCCCTGAGAATGTATGTTGACAGTCGCTAAGTTTCCACATGCACAAGCATCGTGTGCCATGCTTCTGGATGGACAGCACTGCAAAGCCACGTGGGTCAGCCTTTTCACTACTGGTATTTCATTTTGTTGGTTTGTTAAATATGCTGAAAATGTGAAGATGGGTTACAAAGGAGTAAAGCTGAATCCATTCGAGGTACTTATCACAGGATGGAGGTGTTTTGTTTGGTTTTTAAAGCCATTTCAATTATTTTTTTTGAGGCTGTGAACGTATACAGAAAACAGGAGAGCTATGTGGACTTTTGCCACTTGACAACATATACTCAGTGTAAACCAAACCTTTTCAACCTCTCTCACACAAACTGATAAAAAAAGAATTAAAAACAAAAGGAAAGAGAAAGGGAAAAACTGAAAAACACACAAACTTTCACAACATGACAATTTAGTCTGCAAACGCAATAGAACTATACACATATAATACCGGTGTGGCTCTGTTCTTTAAGTTAAAAAGGGTACAAAGGCAGGCTCAAGTAAAAACAAACCGTCCCTCCCGCCCCACCCCCACCCACTCATACAAGGTCTATCAACCAAACCTCTCCCGAACCAGCATCATCAGTTTCTTTTTGCCTTTGTAGATTTGCTTCAGGTTGTCAATGAACTGTGTAAACTGAATGTGTCCGTCGTGTGCCATTAGGAAGGTCTCTCGGGCCTTGCTGAGGAACTCGATGAACTCACTATAGTGCCGAGGGCTGATGTGGGTGAGCCGTGAGTGCGTCGTGTTGATATAGGCCCCGATCGTGGCATCCAAGAGTTGCCTCAAAGGGGCTTTGTCCAGTGACATGAGCTTACCAGAGTTCCTCCTTCCGTGAAGTCCCACCATGCCAGGAGTGGTCAGAGTGCATCTGCGCAAAATGTCTGACAGTACCGTTGCGCACTTGACACTCTTTACCACCAGAGGTATGATAGCTGCGAGCTCATTTTTACCAAGGGAGTGACTAAGTGCACAGGCCCACAGAACGTCATTAATGGCAGGGTGTGTGTCCTGATTGTAGCTCAGGTTGAGATGGGTCATGGCCAGGGTCGCCAGCTTGTAGGCCCTCATGGGGTACCCGCGGTGCTCCATGTACCGTGCTATTGTAAAGAGCTGTGTGTAGCTCATGCCGGTGGTAGCAGCATCGAGGACAATTTGGTACGCAGTCTCAAAAGCTATGTGATCCTTTTCACAGAGGGTCAGTGCAGAGAGGGCACAATTCTGAGGGTCCTTCATGGCACACTGCAAGGCCAGTGTCCGGGCACTGCTGGCCAGCTTTTCCTGCTGGTGGCAGTCCAGATGGAGGCGGACTATGGTGCTGTTGGACATCACGGTAGTTGCAACAATACTTGTGGCCTCGGTGGGGGTGAACAGTGTAAACCAGCTCTGCATGATGCTGTCCAGGGCATAAACACCTGCGAGAAACATACACGAGCCCTCATTACTACGGACAGGAAGGCTGGATTAGGTTCTGTTTGCACTTTCCGAACTAATGCTCACATTGCTAACCATCAAGAACATGATCTAGCCCAGAAACCCTGAAGGTAATGCGCTGGGAGCAGCCTTTAAAAAGAAGGTTACATGCATTGTTATTCCGTGAAATGCCCGAAAGGAACATGAACTTCCTGTAATAAAGAAGCAATCCTCTTGGTGGCTGGTATTTGCACTGCACTGCTTGCCATTTCAGACAATGGTTTTTTACTAATGAGCACTTGTTCACTGGGGCCTCTTGTCAGTTAAGAACTACAGAATTTGGAGGGGAAAAATAGTCAACCTTCACCCAAATAGGGACTTAATATATGTGGTGTGATGTGTTCAAGTTAAATAAAACCCACATAACACAAAACTTTAAGCTCTACAATCAAGAAAACATCACCCACAATCAAGAAAAAAGGGGTAGGCAGAAGTGGACCTGCAGATGATGTGGGTGTCTTCACCCATCTGGACACAGACCGCACCTACTCGAAGCAGATGTCTATCCTGCCATAGAGGCAGAGGTGTGGGCAGCTCTAAAAGCCCCATTACCTTTACACTGTTTCAGCACAGCACTTTCACATCTAAGACTAGTGTGAGGTCAAATTCACGACTGCCAAAATAACAATATGTTACACGTGAGTGAAAGAACGGGAAGAATATTTTTACAATATCTGCTGTCAGTAGACAGACACTCAGGGCAGTGTATCCCCAACAACAGGTGTGCTTCCTTTTGTGACGCAAACAGGAAGAAAGACAGTTTAACCAGCCATGGTTTCACTAGCCACCATTGCTTGTGTGTGTTCTTTCTGGGACAGAGCAGTTTTCTAAGTCCCGCAAAAAGGGAAACCATAGGCTTGGGCCCTATAAATCGCAGCTGATTGACAGCCCAAGAGTCTCATGGCCAGCTCTAATTTCTCATGCACTTCAAAGTTCATTCAGATCCCATGAAGTGATCAGCCTCTCCCCGCTACTCAGATGAAGAGAAGCCTCAGAGGAATGAGGTGGCTTGGGGAACTGAGTAAACCGTGCTGCTCCACTGCTTCGCTCCATTCAAAGCAGAGACCAGAGCTCTGATAGTTTACAAGCGGTGAGTAAGTGAAGGATGGAGTCTGGAGCAGAGAAGGGAGCCCTGGTGTGTGCTAGACGGGGCAGGACCCTGGGGAAGCCACCGCAGCCACAAACAGTTTCCCCTATCATGAGAGGAAATCCTACGGTGAGTACCCACCAAGCTTCTCCGAAAGCTACCTACCAACTTCAGTAGCACATGTCACCAGCCACCGCACCATTTCTCTCCGTCGCCAATTGAGGGTTGACAGTGTCATCCGCATTACCTGTCAAAGCAGGGTAAAAAAATGTCTTGAAGATAATTTTTATGTCAATGGGGAAATCCAATTCATCCCACAGTATAAATGGGGCTCTACTCCCAGAGCCAGCAAGCGTTTTTATTAGAGTGAGGATCTACATGTCTGTTCGGAGCTATCCTTGGCTTCCCCTAGAAGGAACACTTCTGGTACTAGCCAGATGTGACATCCTGAGAAAGTCATTCAATGTCTTTCTGATTCAAAAAATGGGGTTATAAATCCAGCAGAGCCGGGTGGTGGTGGTACACGCCTTTAATCCCAGTACTCAGAAGACAATGGCAGGGCGATTTCTGTGAGTTCAAGGCCAGTCTGGTCTACAGAGTAAGTTCCAAGACAGATAGGGCTGCTACACAGAGAAACCCTGTCTCAAAACAAAACAAAACAAAAATCATCAGACTCTGGGCCCTCTTCTTCCCAACACAAATATTGTAGGACTTAGTTCTGAAGTTTCTCATGTGTGGGAGGTAATGTATGGGTATGATATTCTTTAGAACAGTAACTCTGGTTATTCTTCCTGGTTATTCCTTCAATCTCAGATCAGGATGGCAACTCAGATCTACGGAAAGAAAACATTTTCGACATTGTTGCCGATTTCCTCCCCCTCCTACATTCTATTAAGAATTTCCAAGATCAACTTATGTAGCTCTTCATGTTTACAAAAGTATCTAGTCTCCTAACACCCTAACACCTTAAAAAGGGCTCTGCAGGATTCTTTTTAGATTCTAGAAAGAATCGAGCACGGGGTGAATGGTCACTAATCTGTCATTTACCCAGAATTCCAAACACAAAGAGAAACCACATAGTGTGTCTTTCTGTACCACTCTGAAAAATAAGGCAATTTGGAATAAAAGTAAGTCAAAAAATAAGAAAATGTGTTTCAGAAAGAAAACTCTAAACCATATGTAAAAGCCACCTCTGCATCTTCGCCTGTACGGTGCCTCATGTTACAGTGGCACTGGCATTTCCCACTGCATTAAACACTGCTAGTAGGCCAGCAAAGGAAAAATCGGTAACTTAGAAAACAAATCAATAATCTAATCAGGGCCTCTAATTTTCATGTGTTAGGTACGGTGTAACTACATTTTAATGAGCGAGAACACAAAAGTCAGCATGGGTCTCTGAAGAAAGTAGAAGCAGCAGGCTTTGGTTCCTGGTGTGGACAGTAACCCGTGCTGGAACTGTAAGGGAGTAAGGGTCACCAGTGCAAAGGGCTCCACATGTCCCTGAGGTTGCCTTCTGTTCTGCCCACTCCGAAACTGGAAACAGGCTGACTGCCCTGCCTTTACCCAGTGTTCTCAGTGTTATAAAAAGGAGACAAAACTGTCCAATGCAAACATCAATAAAAACTTCTACTGCCTCTAAAAAGCCAGCCCTTACAACTGAATCTTTATGGCACATGCTGGCTTTACTCAACTCTCTGGTCAGCAGTATTTCTCCATTCATTTACAAGAGCAACAGGAATGTCAAAGCTGTAATTCAGAAAAAAAAATGTTTTTAAAGTAGAAAAACACAAATAAGGATTCTAGCTGTGTGGTTGCTGTAGCCCAGACTAAAATTGGCTGAGCTGGAAGCCAGCAGAGCTCTGGAAGACAGTGCTGTCTAAAAGTCCATCACGCTCGGGCTCTAAAGAGTCACTAAAAACGAAAATGAACACAAGCCTACGAGGCTGTTAGCGGCAGTCTTTGGTGCCCCAAGAAGGCCCAGTACCTGCAGGCCCAGCTCCAGAGATACTTTCAAAAGAGTGATGTCTGGCAAACTGTCCATGAGGGTTGCTATTTTAAATGCATCCTGGGCAAGCTTAAAGATGTGTGATGAGGAGTGAATGTTTTTCTGGATGGATTCTAATACTGTTTCCAGCCTCCGAACATCGCCTGCAACGAACAAGGGAAAAGCAAATCAAACTGAGTCAAATGAAGGTGAGGCAACGTAAAGAAAGAAAAGCCAAACACAGGAGAAAAGGACACAGAACAAAAGGCACACGCTCATTTACCTGGGGTGCGTGCAGCTGGTGCACATGTTAGAACTAAGTCACTGCAAAGACTATAAACCATCTTAGCCTCATAGAACTATCAGCCGAGATACACCCTCAGTGACTAAAAGCATGCATAAACCAGAACCAACCAACACGGGGGTGGGGGTAGGGGTGGGACACAGACCAACAGCTCTCCTAGCTTCTGCTTATGTTCTGTAGTTAGTACTTTAAAGACAACAAAACTAACCAAATCTTTTATTCTATTTCTAAATCTCAATGATTTAATGTTTTTTGTTGGGGGGACGGTGTTGCATAGTAGGTAACATGACAGGTAAATAAGATAAAGCCAGGCTCAAATAAGTAGCACCCATTTGCCTCAAGAGTAAAGTATGAAGTCATTATCTCTAAAAAGATTCTTTGAAACTTATCCGCTAGTAACCACTGTGGAGAAAGAACAACAATTTCTGGGGAAAAAGAAAAGACAGTGTAAACCAATGAAACAATGAGGTTTCCGGACATTACACTACCTTTGGCTGCAGTTAGCATGGTGGATGCCAGCTCACATTGCTGGGATTCAATGTGACTTAAAGTGAACCAACGAGGGTATCGGTTGGGGACAACTGATGCGATGTGGTGGGGGCGGGTGAGGTCTCCTGTTGGAGCAGTAGATTCCAATACTAGTAACCTGCAGTGAGAAGGAAGGCAGGGTCGTTCAGTCGTCACCCATCCTCCCCTGGCCACATGACTAGCCAGAAGAAGCCGGGCTCATGGGTAGACACACTTATGGAGATGGGTGCTGGCTGGGCTCAGTTCGGGGAGCTGTGCCGCTCACCACTTAAACCTAGTGATTTCCTTTCATCTTGTAGCAGCACCAAGAAAACTGTACAACATTCAGGGAAATACAGACACACAAGAATTATGAAACATGAGACTTTATCTCCATGTACTAGTTTTGAATCTTATCACTCATTAAAAAAAAAAAAAGCCAGGCCTTTAGTTCCAGCACTCAGAGAGGCAGAGGCAGGCAGATCTCTGTGAGTTCAAGACCAGTCTGTTCTACAGAGTGAGTTCCAGGACAGCTAGAGATACACTGAGAAACCCTTTCTCTCTCTTTTACTCTTTTTTATTGAAAATAAAAAAAGGATAAAATGGATTTATAAGAGAGAGCACTAGATAAAAATCTTAACTGTGAAAATATAAAGGTAAGGGTAACAAAATGGCCTCCTTTCTATACATTTGCCATTGCTAACGTAATTAGTTCCTATGACTTCAGGAATCTGGAGTTAGACTATGTTCTAACAGCCAGAGGCTGAACAGAAGTGAGCATAAACTTATGATCTCTGGCTTCAATCTATGTTGACAATAAACAATTCTTGAAAACAAATCACATTAGTGATTTCTCCTCTAGCTGGAATAATGCCATAAGAATCATCAACACATTGGCTTTGTCAGCCAACTAGTATTAGAGACTGTGAAACAGGAGCTAGAGACCCCAAGAGTGAGGGTTGGAGAATACTGCTGGCCACAGGTCCCATTTTTACTGTGGGTCAAAGAGCATTAGGCAGTATGACAAGGTGGAGGATGAGGAAGGAAGAATTCTGGTGGAGTTGCTAGGCTACTCTTTATAGAATTTAAGAACGCCAGTCTCCCTAGCAGAGTTTTGCCAGACTTGCTATAGAGGAGAGCAGGCAACAGCCCTGTGATGAGACAGTGAGGACGGAAGCTGCCCTTCCTTGCCCTCTCTCTTCAGGACTAAGAGGAAAGCATGCATGCTCCGTCTCCCTCTTCCTTCCCCGGACCCTGGCTACCCTGAAATACTCAGGCACTTTTGTTCCCTATGTCCCATCCAAAGAAGGTGCCAGGAGCAAGGAGGAGAGAGCAAGGAGGAGAAGGCAGTCCCTGTGCTCTGCTAGTGCCCTCTTGCTAGAGCTCCGGACATCCATCAGGACAGTAGATTCTGTTACAAAAGCCAAAACCACAGGAACATGATACGATGCTACCTCGCCCTTTACTTTACAGGGGGAGAGGCAACAGTACCTCGCGGTATAACACTAACTGTCTTCCCCTTAAAACAAGAGTGGAATTCTTAGGATTAAAGTATATAAGTGAATCTGTCCCCCAGAAGACTTCTATTCCAATTTCTAAAAGTGGGAGTCTACACTCACTTATCAAAGTGTGCACTAAAACATAAACCAAGTAGAATCAAACAGTTTCACGTGGGAACTGCACTCATGTTAGCCACTGGCTTACTTTTTGACAATTTAGAGATCAACAGATTATTAGAAGGTTCCTCTAATAAATTACTGATTTCTCCAGTGATCTAGAAATGCATGTGATATTACATGTCTGTCCTGAAACACTGCCACACAGGTACACACACACACACACACACACACACACACACACGCACGCACGCACACACACACACACACACAGGCACACAGACACACACGCACACACACACACAGGCAAGCGCACACTCTCTACCCTAAGCCTGCATGAATATAATGGCACAATTGATTAGCACATGGTACTTACACAAGTCTAAGACAGATGGATCCTAGAGCAACTTTGAAGATACTGGTAATTCTTAGGCAAGGATTCATGTGTCAATCTTATATCGATTACAGACAAGGATGGAAAGTTACTTCTTATGGGATCAAACCTACTCAAGCTTTTAGATCTATACAAGGCTTGTCTTTAGTCTATTATTATAATATATAACCTGAACTTTCCATTAAAAATGTGAGTGATTTATTCATTTACAACAGCAAAAGGGAAAGGCTAAAGCTTTAAGAACAGCAGATCTCCCCTTCAGGCCCTTCAAGCTGAACAGCTTACACAAGATTTAAAAATGAGCTCTTAAGAGCACATCAAAAAGCATCTACATTGAGCAAATTCTTGGTAAAAAATAATTATTTGGTGAATTAATTTTTCAAAGGAAAATGAGAATAAGCGAGTAGGCAGAGACCATTTTCATTGCCATGACCAAAATTCTGAAGAGATGGAGGCAGTGGATGTGGTGAACAGATCCTGAGAGATGCCTAACCTGACACACCCTAGCTGGCCTCCAGTGTGCACTGGTGTGTCCTGACACACCC
>NC_022021.1:54139000-54143119 GCF_000317375.1 Microtus ochrogaster
TAATGCAGGGGCCTTCCTGAACTAGTGCTGCAATGTGGGGTCACAAGATCGCCTCGATTACCATACTCACTTTAGGAGATTTGTTATTTATCATTTAAAAAAAAAATCTTAAAAAAAAAACAATTCATCATTCAGGAAGAGTTAAACTAATATCCTGTGATTAAATTGTTCTCAAGTTGTACTTTATTCCCAAATTCTACCATTAAGAGAAAAGGCTATGGTGGCCATAGTCTAACAGCAGCTAAGAAAAAGAGTCGCCCCCCTACCCCGGCCCCACCTTTACATTAAAGCAAAATCACAACACAACGCACAGCTTGCCTCACAGTTCAGGAAGCAAGAAAAGGGGATCTTTAGCTTCTCTGCTGCTTCTAAAACACAGGACTGAGTGTGAGGTCAGCTGGCAGCCAGTCTCTCCCACTGGGGACACGGAAGGCCTCTGCTGGGCTGGGCTGTGGGTACATACCGCATCGCTCTCAGTGCAATTTTGTATGCCAGTTCAGCATCATGAGGTAGCAGACAGGTGAAGAGATACTTGGCAAATGTGTGCATTGGAACACTCTCCCGGTGGATTATTTCACCTAAACCACTGTATGGGCCAGCTGTGGAAGAGAACACACACAGTTTACATTCCTAAAGAACAAACGAACACTTCTTACTAACTGCATCTAAAAACCTTATGAAAATTTATAGCTACTTTGAACAGTATTTCAAATTCCTTATGTAAATAAATGTACAGCTAATTGAGCTAAGTATTTGAACTAAGTAACAGTAGAAAGAAGAGCAGTTCTTAGTTTAAGGCTCTTGAGGGCACAGTACCCAATATAGGCTTCACGTCATCAACAGTTCCCCAAGTGTCGCAATGCTAAAATAGGAACCAGGGAACTGACAAGGCAGAGCCCACACACAGCACAAGGATACCTGATTAAGGGGCCCTCTGAAGCACAAAGTCTTGCAAAACTTGAGAAAGTTCTTTCTTAGTACATGCTAACTGGGTATCCAGATACAGAAATGCACAGAAGGCTGCTTGGCTAAGGAGCCTGCATCTGGACCCACACGGTTTTAGGGCCGCATGACATGCTAGGTGCAGAAAAGGGCTCCGTCTCATGTGCGGAGGACACTGGGTCCTCAGCACAAAGTCAGTATACTACTGCTCCTAATAAGTAGAAACAGCAATTCCATAAAGTAGTTAGGAAGAAGTCAGCCATTCGGTATTCACCATAAGCAAAAGAAAAACATTAAAATAATGGAAATGTACTCTTCTGGCTCCAGCAGGCCAATTTTGAAAGCAAAATCACATTTAAGCTGTCAAAACTCATTTCTTAGTAAATTCTGACAGGTGCGGTGGCAGCACCGGGCCCCTGTGTGCTCCCCAAATGCTTCTCTCGGAAGGAAGTACAGACTTTGGCTCTGAAAGGAAACCACAGTGGTTAGTTCTAACACTCAACACTTAGGTGTTCTGAGGGTTAGTTACTGTAAAGTGTTTAATAAATTAAGTTTCCACGTCACCTCTGGGTAACATTTGTTTCATGATTTCAAGAATTATGAACCATGACACTGTGGCTCAGAGGACACAATACATTTGTTTTCTATGAGAAACAGACGGAAAGAATTCAGAATGCAAGAAATGCAGTTCACAAAAAATGGTGACGCAAGTTTACTGGACTCAGTTTCAGGTAGGAGAGAGACATATTCTAGAGTGATCTAGAAGTCATTTAGTAATTCAATTCTCAGATTAGTATTTTTTAAGTTATTCACTATTTAAATATCTTGAAAATCACAGACACTCATATTAACCTTAACCAACTGTAATCCATGACACATTTCTAATGTTGCCAAATCTACAAATCTTTGTAAGACATTTAAAAATGTTTAGCTACACACTATTTGTGAAAAGTAGATAGTGTTATATGTGTACCCTTTGTTCACAAAGCAGAGTTACATTATTGAAGTTACTGTGATGAACTAAGTGTGTATGAATCTCCAAACTCATATAGTAAAACTCACCCCAATGTGAACATATTTTGAGATGCAGACTCTATGAACATTTAAATGAGGCCCTAGAAGCAAGACACTTAAATAACAGGCCTTTTTGCCCAGCTACAAACTCTTTGAGATACAATAATGACTTGGCAAAATACGCCCACTCACTGGTCCAACAGTGGTAGAAGTGTCATGGGAGTACACACCACTTTCTGTATTTAAGGCCTGCTCCAAAAGTCAAAACTCAAATGTGGACTGAGAACCTGTGCCTAGACCTCAGAGGAAGTCCTCACAGGCCTGAGTGGGAGGTCCTCATAGGCCTCGGGGAGGTCCTCGTGGCCCTGAAGAGAGTCTGCAATTACTTCTAAGGGCTTATCATTACAACCACAGATTAGACAGATTAGTGTATCTTTCAGTCCCCATCACAGAAACTTCCTTTTGACATAGCTGGCAACTGACAGAGTCACAACTGCTCAAAATGCAGAGTCCAACAGACTGAAATGACCAGCACTACGTGGGACGTATATGACACAGACCTTCCTCCCTAGGATTAGGGACCACTGTGGGTGGGTGGGGGGACAGAGAGACTGAGAGCCAGAGGCAGTGATGGCTACAAAAAGATACCGCTTTCTGGACACAGCAGAGCAGTGGCCCCTAAGAACTTAAGCAGCTGTGGCTCTAGTTAGATACAGTTCCAGTAGACAGGGAGAAGAGTAGCATCAAGTCCCACCCCTGGCTGAGAAGCCATTAACAACTGTAGCTGCGGGGAGAACATCAGTTTCTCTCAGCTTACAGCTCCTGGCAGGCTCCCCTGCTGCACTGGAAGACCACGCATCTGAGAGTACATGTGAGCAGCATAAACTAGACCTGCTTTCTTTAAAAAAGAGCACACAAAATGAGTGTGTAGGGAAGGAGGGCAGGGACCTGGGAAAGGTTGGAAGAGGAAAGTAAAGAGGATTCAAAATTCCCAAAGGACTAATTTTTGTAAGAAGAGGGGGAAAGGTCAAATAGCTCGTTCTGTCTCTGTCAAGTGAGGACAGACAGAGGTCTTCATGCCAGACACACAGCCCTCTTAAGCAGAACTGGCCAACACCTTGGTCTTGGATTCCAGTCTCTGAGTTTCCAGAGCACTGTTAGAAATAAAGACACTGCCTACACTACCCATCTGCCACAGACAGGCACAGCACCGGGTGACTGAACCCCCGAGGTCCATTTCACCGCAGGACAAACGACAGCAGACTACCCCGTACCCATCACTCTCCACCACTGCCTTTCAGGGGTCCCTTTAACCATGAAGTTACCTCTTTATTATTCAGAGAAAGCCAGAATGCATACTCGACAAGTGAACCACTAGGTTAGGTTATAGAATTACTCTTAGATTAATAATGGCTGTACGCCCTGAATTCAAGTGTACTAAAATAACAAAACCCTGACATCTGTCAAAAGTCACACTCCAACCACACTGCCCTCTTCTCGGGCATCCAATCTGCTAAAAAACTCCTGATCCTCATAAAGACTATAAATGCAAGGGGGACGCCATGAGCTCATGGAGTCAACTCACTAATGGAACTGGTTATCTTTGGTATGTACAGAAATGGCCCACAGCCTTCCTGTGAATGGCCCAGTCCTGTCCCTGATAACCCTTGGACCCTAGAAGGCCAAGAAAGGGGAGGAGGCAGAGGCTCCAATCAGAGCCCACTTCCCCGACCCCATAGAGAGAGTTCTTATTTAAAAAGGAGGGGGAGGGATATGGGAGGCGGTGGAGGGGAGGAGGCAGAAATCTTTAATAAATAAATTAATTAAAAATAAATAAATAAATAGTATGTAAACGACCTGGACTAGTCTTGACAATAGCAGGACATGCCTTCAACTTTAGATAGAAACAAACAAACAAAGGTAAACAATGACAAACTACAGGAGAGTACTTCAAAATTTAAAATCGGAACTCCCCACCCCCCATGAAGAATCATATTAAGGTTTAGTTTAAGAACATTTTTCATACTTTCTTCATCCATTCTTCCATTGAAGGGCATCTAGGTTGTTTCCAAGTTCTGGCTATTACAAACAATGCTGCTATGTACATCATAGAGCATATACTTTTGTTGTATGATAAGTCCTCTCTTGGGTATATTCCCAAGA
>NC_022021.1:54143713-54145289 GCF_000317375.1 Microtus ochrogaster
GGACTACTGAGAACTCAAGAACAATGGCAATGGGTTTCTGAGCCTACTGCGCGCACTGGCTTTGTGGGAGCCTAGGCAGTTTGGAAGCTCAACTTGCTAGACCTGGATGGAGGTGGGGGTTCCTTGGACTTCCCACAGGACAGGGAACCCTGATTGTTTTTCGGGCTGAGGAGCGGGGGGGACTTAATTGGGGGAAGGGGAGGGAAATGGGAAGAGGTGGCGGGGAAGAGACAGAAATCTTTAATAAATAAATAAATTAAAAAAGAACATTTTTCATTTAAATATATATATATTTGAAAATATTTTCTTTCAAATAGATCTGTAGCTTTGGACAAATGCAGAGGTTTTAAGATAGTATTTTCTCTACAGTATGCAGCTGACCATGACATAGAATGTCAGCACACTTTACCAGGCTGTCTCAGACAAACCCCAGCATCATAGCACACATCTCAAAGAGAAGCAGTTTCTACCAACAAGCCAGCTAAATTTGCACACACTAAGTAATACCAATTACGCTTGCCTTTCTGAGAAAACATTATCTCAACAAAAGTGTCAGCCAAGCCAAACATAAGTTTAGAATCTTTAAATTACCTAGACCTGATAAAATAAAGTAAAAAAAATTGCCTTTACTTCAGATAGTCTATGAAGGCTTCTCCTTAGGAAACCTACACCTAATGAATCCTGGGACATTATTAAAGAGAAGTAGAAAAACCACTCCTGTAGTCTCTCCAGTTCTTTGTTGGCAGGTGCACAGGACATCAAGAGGCCAGATGTTGTCTAACAGTTAATGAATCTACAGGAATGCCACTCAGCTTCCACTTTATTATTTACTTGATCAAGCAAAGAGGAGCATGGGTACCAATAATATCTTACTAGATATCAACACTGCATTATTTCAGGAAACACAGCATGAACAAACCAGTCCTTTACCAAACAAGTGACATTAAATGGGCTGATTTCTAACAAGCTATCCTATGCAGAAACCTAAATCAAATTGATAAAATCAAATGATAAAAACCTAAACATTTGTATCTTCAGTTGGTTGACAGGTTTCTTAGTTGAGCAAGTCTCAGATGCTATGACTGTATTCAGAGGACACCCATCATACTCAATACATCTACACAGTGCTCTTAGCAGAACAAAGATTATTAGTACATTGACCAGTCCCCTTTATCACGCTACCTTCTAACAGGAAGACTGCTTGCTTGCGAAAAATTTTCACCAGTGTGTCATCCAATTCAATTTCCTGAAGCTTAGAAATGAGCTGCTCTTCATTCCGGCAAACTTTCTCTTGAGTGTACAGCCCATCAGGCATGATCCGCTGCTGCCCCAGTCCTATCAGGGCCACTTCCACAGCCAGCGTCACATAGGATTCCCCTTCTTCTAAGAACTTGTGTGCAGGCAGATGATGGTATTCCAGGGACTTGCACTGCCCCACGTTTTCTATAAAAGGACACGAAAATGGACTTAGGTTACATCTGATACAATTATATGTTCTTTTTTTTCCATTTATTTATTTATTAAAGATTTCTGTCTCTTCCCTTTAGATAGAAACAAACAAACAAAGGTAAACAAT
>NC_022021.1:54145824-54163056 GCF_000317375.1 Microtus ochrogaster
TTTTTGGGTCTGGCTTACCTCACTCAGGATAGTGTTTTCTATTTCCATCCATTTGTATGCAAAATTCAGTACTAAAAAATGATCTGAGAATTCTGAGAAGGCCAGAACATCCAATTTTTATGTTAAGATGCATTGCTTTCTAGCCATTGTTTTTAGGGACAGGGTTTCTCTGTGTAACTGCCCTGGCTGTCCTGGAACTATATCTGTAGACCAGGTTGGCCTTGAACTCACAGAGATCTGTCTGTCTCTGCCTCCCAAGTACTGGGATTAAAGTCGCATGCCACCACCATCTAGCTATCATATTTTAAACAGTGACTATGGATGATAAAAATATGTATGTTCCGTGGAAATAGTCATAGTTTTTTCTCATTGAAAATGAGCTATCAAATAAAACTATAGATGTAAGAAAATATGGTACTAAGGATCTTAAGGAGTAAAAAGATTTTAATTAAACAAAAATAATATTACATGCTTCCAGAGTTACAAATAACTCATTATACTGCATATCCGATATATGCTAATAATAAAAAGTTAACTTTAAAAAAATTACATGATCATAATGGCACATTTTTAAGATTGGTGTGAAAAATGTTTTCATACTTTTACTGCATGCTAAGCCTTCAGTGAAGTCAATGAAGAACGGAGCATCTGTAGGTCAGCTTCAGGGTCCTTCTGTTACTCAGAGTCACTCAATGAAAAGAGAGCTGCTCTCGTCTCTGTCCAGGAGCCTCCACTCGAGATCCTAACTCCAGTCATCCGACTCACATCTGCCACCCTCCCTACAGAAGGCAGCTATCAAGGGCAAAACCGAGGTGGACAAGACAATCAAACCTGTTTCATCTCATTGTAGGACTGACAAAGGATAATTTCACTCTTCTCTACCCCTGCCTTGGGTAATGTTTTGAGGGATGATTCTGAATTCCCATGAGACCAAAGAAAAATCTCAAAACACCACTTTAAAGGAATATATGATGTCATACAAATTTGAAAGATATTTAACAGTTCTCTTAAATTAGACTTTAAGTCACTTTTCATATAAAGACAAACTTGAAAAACAATGAAATATTCTAGTTCTGAATGCTATGGTACCCAGTCCATGTATGCGTGTGTGTATGTATGTACGTATGTATATATGTATGTATGTTTTAATCAAGGTTGGACAAGTCATAAATGCTACTAAATTCTTAGTGTAGTACCATGTGCCAAAAAAAGAGTATTTTTCTGGTTACATCAATTCTGAAGATTTTCCTATTGGGGAAGACTACACAAGGCACGAGCACCCACTTCTTAGCTCTCACTAACGCACTGATACTATCCACTACATGGTTTTATATCCATGTTATATGCTGCAGGGGAAGGAGAGATGGTTCAGCAGTTAACAGCACTGGCTGTCCTTCTGGAGTACCCTAGTTCAATTGCCAGCACCCTCATGGCCGCTCACAATTGTCTCTAACTCGAGTTTCAGGAGATATGATGCCATCACACAGACACACATACACGCAGGCAAAACATCAAAGCACATAAAATAAGAATCAATAAATCATTAAAATATGTCTACGTACATACATACATATACACACATACGCACTCACATAAAAATAAAAACAAAGCTGAACATCACTCTGGGTTTAGAAAAATACAAGAACGAACAAGTGCCAATGGCTTTACCTGTAAAATCTGGGAGCCCAGAGAAGGTTTCATCCTCAGTGAGGCAAGCCTCCATGAGGCTGCTGAAGAGAGTGCCCACGGGGTCTAAGGGGTGTCCAACCCAGCCTTCCAGATTGGTTATTGAGGTTATACTTTTATGGGGTAGCTCTGTTTAAAAAAAGAAATCGAAAAATGGGGAGAAAGGAGATGGAGAGAAGAATAATACAGACTGATTTAATAGCAGCATTCTGAAAAATTAATAATTAATTCACATGGAAAGCCCCTTTTAAAACACCACCACCACCACCACCACCACCACCAGTGGAATGGCACTATATATAATCTCCACCTTGTGAGCTGTTTTGAGTTGCAAAAGTTCATCTACCAACCAATCAATATAAATGATACTCAAGTCCAAGAATGGCTCCCCACATCTGTGTAATTCATGTGTTCAACATCATGCACTAATAGTCACAGGACTGTCATACTATAGAGAGACAGAGAATCCTGAGTTTTTCCCTAAGTAGCTAAGCATCCTGCCATCCTTGCTCCCGTGGGAATGCATTAGAGACGGTAAGAGGCCTGGACTCATCAGCTGGGTCCACATTGTCAGTGTGCCAGCACTCACTGGGTCATCCCAATGAGGAACGAGAGCAGTGACTTTCTGGGTTTGAGTTCTCAGAAAGGTCGTCATTTCCTTGGTTTCTGCCACTGACTTCCATACGCACAACATGCATGAGAGCCAACATGACAGCGCAACAGTCAACTCTCTGCTTGACTAAAAGAACTGTACAAGGTTAAGGGAACTGTGTGCAGACAAACATCTACAGGTAGGTAAGAAACACACTCCCTCAGAATCAGCTGACAAACCACGCCCGAGGGCACTGAAGACAGACACTACAGTTGCTAAGCAATGCACACCTCAACCTTGACAGCAGCTACTAATCCCTCTGTCTTTAATATTAGGAAAAACAATAACCAGCAACTCAGAGACAGATACAAGTACAGATACAGTCCTAGCAAAACTTAAGAGCTGCCCGAAACAAGTGTTGTCACTTGGAGGATGACACAGAAATGTGTCACAGACGGCCCAGCACTGGCTATAGCGTAACTGGTTCCTAGATAACCACAACGGTCTAATCTAATGTGAACTGTACGTTACTTCAACAGTCTTATATTTGGTGTTTCTTAAGTAGAACCCTCTTACAAAACAGGACTAAAAAACTAACATTCCTCAGAAAAATTAACATGGTTTCTAAAGAACAAATCAGACATAACCATCATGAGCCAATTTTCTACGTGAAACAGTACTGTGCATTCGCTCAGCCTGAAAGCGCTCCTTTACACTATTCAGAAGCAGACACCCGGGGCCAGAGATGATCTGTGTTTAGAGGAAGTGATTTCAGAAAAGCCTTCTACAGGGCCTAGCAATGTATCTCGGAAGCATGAGCAACACATCACATATCGAGGCCAATGACATCCGCATGTCCCTTTCTGTGGTCCACACTGTAGCTCTGGTATTACTTCCACTGTAACCCTGTGACCGACAGTGCCAGCAACTCACAGCACTTACACCATAGAGGGAATTACAAGTTAGAGGCAGCACTTGCTCCAACTTCCAGCCCATTCCAACAACATTTATTTGTACTCAAGGTGGGTAATGCAAGTACCAAAGGATTAAAAACACAACTAAGAACAAAAGCCAACAGTAACTAGAGCTATTCTTAACTTAAAAGGGGGGGGGCAAAACCAAGTCACCCCAAGAAGTGTTTGCCTACAGAAGGAACGAAGAGTATGCAGTCAGGAAAAGCAGATACATTCCACTATCTGGGCAGCAGCTGAGAACCCTTCACATTACTATAATGGTATTTATTCAAAACCAGAAGACTTCTAAACTGAGATACAGACAAGTTAAATGTGTCCTGTCAGCTGACAGCCCATCCAATGTCATTTGTAGAACTTGAAATAACAAAGCCGATTTCACGTTTAGTAAAAGCATGTCCTCAAACACGAATTATTATGGCTATAAAGCTAAAGAATGCCAGGCTTTAAGACTTTCTAGAGAGTAGGGTGGTGATGGTGCACACCTTTAATCCCAGCACTCAGGAGGCAGAGGCAGGAAGATCTCTTTGAGTTTGAGGCCAGCCTGGTCTATAAGAGCTACTAGTTCCAGGACAGGCTCCACAACTACAGTCAAACCCTGCCTCGAATAAATGAATGAATAAATAAATGAATGCTTTCTAGAAGTTAGTTGGTTTGCTCTCAGTGGCTCTCCGAGACAGACCATCTGCTGAGACCTACTAAGAAAGGAGTCATTGACCAAGGGGTGCCCACCCACAATCTATTGCTGGGATTCAAGGATGGGCAGCCATTCTAGAGTTCTCAGTGTTAGAATTAAAACACTAGGGCACAAGAGAAGGTATTTGGCTTTCATACACCTTCATATTTTATAATGATCCAGAAATATCATTAACTATTCCAAAAATAAAAATTTCCTTAAAGAGTTATATGAGTTTTTATTTCTTTCAACATTCAACCAAAACAACTTAGTCTTTATTTTTAGAGATGCTATCAAATTTACCCTTTTTCCTTTGTCTTTACCCTATGTGTATGGGTGTCCTGACTGCATAGATGTCTGTGTGTCACATGTGTAAAGCCAAGCAATTTTAAGTTAAGTCAAATCATTTCTACGGTTTCACTTTTACACATCTCTCTTCCAGCAGAACATAAAACCAAGCTGCATCCTCACCAGGAATCCCATTCCAATAGAGACAACCTCGTCCACAATCACCTTTTTTTTGAGTCCGGAACATTTCCAACTGTTTCTGTTGCTGTCGCCGTAATGTATTCACAATAGCTATTGCTAATCTCAGGGCTTCTCTGGGGTACCCATGAGAGCGCAATGCATCCACTCTTGCACAGGCTGTCGGAACATGCTCTACAACAAAAACCCAAAGGGGGTAAAGTTGACACTGTCTGATACATCTAGAAAAGCAGGCTACTGTGGTAAGATGTTTCTCCCCAAATACCATATAAGATGATATGGGAAACCATTTCTGAACTGGGATCTGAATGAAAATTTCAGCCCCCTTTGCCAAGCATTCATCCATCTCCCACTGAATGCCTCGATTCTCTGCCTCCCACTCCAATAATGCTATAGAAACTAAACAAAGAAGTAAGTCATGGAAATGTCTTTCCGGTTTGGCCACTTACCATGCCAGAGGGGCCACCCTCGGGAGTCAAAGAGGGAGTTTTCAGTGTCGTCATGGTAACAGTAGTTGGTGTACAGGTCACTGCTGATAATGTGCTGCAAGTGACTATCCTGCCAGTGGAGATCACATGCCTCGATGGCTCTGGTGAACACTGTCCGATGGGGCCTGTTCGATGAATCTGTTTTTCCGCAATTCAGAAAGCCGTGTCAGCTATTATTCACATGTGAATAAATCAGTCACACCATTCTGTGGCCAGATGTTCATGAACACACCCACACACACTGTCCTGCACCCCCTAAGCAGAAGGGGGAAGGGTGAGTGAATATTCTCACATCCTAATTCTAGAAGGCAGTCAGCCTAAAGAGCATCCAGTCACTCACTGGCTTCATCAAACCAAACATTCTGCAGCCACTAAAAGCTAAGTTCAAGGCATCCTGCCAAACGAATTGTCAAGTCTAGTCTCCATGCCAAATATACTCAAAAGAGGCACTCAGCTTTAAAAAAAGAAAAAAAGTGAAAACTCACTGCTCCCCACTTCTGAGGTGCTGTGTTGGGCTGCCCCTGATGGGATCAACAGCTCTCACAAACACTGTGCAAGAGATGCGACACCAGCCATGGAACCTTTCAGGAAGATGCAGTCAGCCTTAAAAATATGCATAAGGATTGTGCTTTTGGTTGTATTTTTTAACTATATTGTGCGGTTTTGCACAATTAAAACTATTATGCTTCTTGGGATATAATGATTAAATGCCACTTTATATCCCAAAGGGCATAAATGCATATGTTTAACATTTCACAAAGCCACACAACATAGCTACAAAACAAACCAGCGCACTTACCTTGCCCCTACAGGCTGTCTCCTGACTCCTGGGCAGGTTCCATGACTGGTGTGATGTCCCCAGCATAATGCATGCCGGGGCATCACAAGAGAGCGGAAGCATACAGTCCGAAGGGGGTTCAAGGTTCAGGACCTGACGAAGAAAAGAAATGTTTGGGGAATAAAGACCATTCTCACCTCAGCTCCTTGGATTACTCCGTCCCTAAAGAGACTATAGGCACTCCCGCCCCTTGGGCCCCAATTCTAAACTCACCTTCAACTGTGGCACAAGGATCCACTAAATCATGGGGCAGTGAACAGTTTCATTTATGTATATAATTTTGATCAAGTACAGGCCCCCTGCACTGCTCTCTGAGACTACGAATAAGGAGCAAACTGTAGAGCTTCCTTATGGCAAGGATTATCTTCCTGCCCCTGGACCTCTGTGTGAGCACATAGCAAGCAATCCACGAACAGCAAACACAAGTGTGTGGCGTAGAAGAGCCTAGAGAATTCATCTATCTAGGTTGCTCAGGGAATTGAGCAGAAAACACCACGCTTGTCAGGATCCCACAGCCAGGTACTGCTAAGAATTCAATACACCCCTTTCTATGAGTTTAACTAATGCAACCACCTACAATAGCTGTTGGCAGTCTATCAAAGACATTACTGCAGGTTGATCTCATTAGTTATCCATATCTAGAGGAAGACGTATCGAAGTGCACAGATGACAGATAAAGAGACATAAGTGATCATCTTCTGTGACTCCTGACTAGGATCCCTGCTGGCAGTAGACGGATGACCACCCTGCAAATTGGAAGACAGGCCCAACCTGTAACAGCCTTTTGTCAAGCAAAATAAATTTTAAAAAAACCAGTTTGGGGACCTCTCATAATCAAATGTCCTAAAATTCAAGTATCCTGAAGGTACTTTTAAATGACCTTAGCACTTAGTTTATTTCAAATTGCAGAGGTAAAACTTAAAACTAAAGAAACTTCAAAATAGCAACTTGATAATACACTGTGAAAGAGGGAGTTAAGGGCTCCAAGTACTGACTTGGTTCTCTATCTGGGGTGCCAATACGAGCAGGTAGTGTGTGCTCATTAGAAGAACAAACCACGCTGTTCCTGTTTCACGGCAGCACAGAGAAAAACGGGGAACATACACAGCTTTTAAAACCAGTTTGCTCCAAGATACCAACAGAACCGACAGCCACAAAAAGACTAAACTCTCACAAAACTGTATTTTTAAGTGACCACAGAGGGCATATCACACAAGAAGCATAAAAATTAATACATACGCATTCATAAGCACTAAAAATTAACTATCTATAACAATAAATAGGAAATTTGGTAAAGTGTAAAGGGAGTAATTCTTTTTTTTAACATCTACAAAAAACAAACTGGCTTTCTCCTGAGAGAGTATGATCCCGATGCCGTTCACGCGTCTACTAAGTCACCCTAGTCACTGTGGGCATCAGAAGCCCTGCCTGTACTCTAACACATCTGTCCCACAGGCGCAGTGACCTCAGTGCCATGCTATGGCTTTGGCCTCTAAGTCCCCAGGCTCTGCTCTGGAGAGGTGCTCTGGGTATGAGTAAACATGCCCTCTGTAGGATGGGAGCCAGCACGCTCTGCAGGAATGGCTCTTCTCACAGCCTCTCAGAAAGGGCCGTCAAAGTTCTGCTAAAAGCAGACACGCTGGTGCCTTTGGCACAATAGCCGCAAATACTGCCTCTGAAATACAGACCTGGGTTTACACTGCCTAGACCAAACTGCAAATGAACTCTGGTGTCCTGGAGGCCACATCACTTCTTTAAATGTCTTGGTGTTTGCCTCCTTGTGAGTCCATGCCCGCAGAGGCCAAGAGTGCATCAGATCCCCGGAACTGGAATAACAGGTTGTAAGCGGCTATGCAAGCCCTGGGAACTGAGCCCAGGTCCTCTGCAAGGGCAGTTAGTGTTCCCAACTGCTGAGCAATGTCTCCACAACCATCCCAGTTTCTAAAGCCTACAGAATTTTCATATTAAACCCAAAGGAACATTATAAATAGAAAGTAAAATGCAAAGAGTAGGGATATCAAATTAGCATCCCTCCAAAACAGCAGCAACCAAAACTCAAAAATAAGAAAATCTCCAATTACAAAAACAAAAGATTAAAGATCAGCTATGGAGACATTAAAGAACCTTTCCCTACCAATAAAAAAAAAGAATGTTAACCAATTAAACCTGACAACTTGAGAAAAAAATGGAGATTTGAGGTGGTACATCTAAGTATTAAATAAAATTACCATAGGCATGATATAGACAGGGTGGACTTCAAATAAAACTTGAATAACACTTGAATTCCTAAGGTGAGTATCTCCAGTTAAAAGAGCCTGCCAGCCTGGCAGTGGTGGTACACGCCTTTAACCTCAGCACCCGGGAGGCAGAGGCAGGCAGATCTCTGTGAGTTCAAGGCCAGCCTGGTCTACAACAGCTAGTTCCAGGACAGGCACCAAAGCTACAGAGAAACCCTATCTCGGGGGGGAAAAAAAAAGCAAGAGAGAAAGAAAAAACAAACAAACAAAACAAACCCAAAGCCTACCAATAATCTTCCTAGGCCCTGAAACCTCTTTTGATTGGACTAGTACTGTGGACTTTCTTTGTAAAGACAAAAACACTGTTAACAACACACTTGAGCTCAGCACACCACAGAGCATCTCCTTTAGGAATATCAGCTCCTCTGTGGCCAGCAAGGAATGTATGATTCTGGGTCCTCCCAATGTTGACTCCAATCCTGCTTCTATCATGTGATTTAAGTCACTTTCAAGAACCCCACCAAGCATAGCATCATGCATGAATACTGGTATGAGTTACTGAATGACAGTAGATTTGGCCAAGACTTAACAAGTTAAGAGTGTGATTCTGAAAAAGACCAGAAATTTCAGGAGCATCTCAAAAGAAGAAAGTCAAGCAAAGGGGTAGTTTGTTTTTAAAGAGTGGAAGAGAAACTGAAATAACAGGATAAAATAATAGATTATTCTGGAAACATCTGGGAGCATTTCTTGGTTGTCTCAGAGACTGAGAGGCACTATTTACCTACTGTGGGTGAGGTCAAATATACTACACAATCTTTTACAATACGCAATTTCCCTGATACAAATGCCAACAATATCACAGGCCCCTCAGTTTCAGTCTTCCTTGCTATAAGTCTAAGAACTTCTAATTAAATGCACAATAGCCCAAATATGAATTGACCAACAAAGCCAGAAATCTTCACGTCTCAACACTGGTTTACATAATAAAATATTACTGCCCTACTCTATATTTTTAATTAAAAAATAAAATTCAAACTAAACTATTATTAGATCATTTTAATATACACCACTACATAGGAATATCACATCTATCTAAATGTGTATAAAAATAGTGTTCTCACTTAAAATTAAAATATAGGCATACATTCAAAGTAAAAATGTATTGTCCTTGAATACGTCCCCACATTATCTGTTAACATTAATACATTATCTGTTAGCAAAGCACGTACACAAAAGAGCAGGTGAGAATGGACAGGATGCCACTGTGAACTCACCTTGGCTGGCATTTGCACCCTGAGGCAGGGCATTGGTTAGGTTGGGTAATTCACCACCATGATTTCCATCTTCCCAGGGACAGACATCAACACTGTTCCATTTTTTCAGCTGTTTCAGCCAGCTTGTCTTCTGCTCCAACTTACAGTGAGGGTTTAATACTATACACATCCAGAGAGCACCTAAAAAAGACAAAGAAATAAATTTCAAAACACTACAAAAAAGGTTCAAGGTTCAAGAAAAATTTTGAATCACTTCAAGACAGAAACAAGTTTGTCAGTTCTCTAATACAAGACAACATACAGCTGAATTTTAAATAAAAGATCAAAGTGCTGTTACACATAGAGATGAGATGTAGTTCACAAGATCTACCTGTAAGCACCTTCTTATTTGTATTATACTTTATATACAAAAGTCAATAGCATAAACAATCCTAGGGTCCAAAACATGAAGTGTACACATTGGCCCTTCAATATAATATTCCATATCATTCTTTCCCCAAATTAAATTTACTTTCAGATTATCTTTATATAATAAAATTATACAAAGACTATATAAGAATAAAATTATACTATGGACACAAGTTCCTAGTATCCTTACAAGAATTTCAAACATTATGTTTATTAATTAGTATCTATAATTATGTGCATACGTACACACATTCTTATACATACACACAAACACATACATAAACGGAGTAGTATCATTCCGGCTTAGAAGTCAGTAAAATAAATCTTTCACAAATAAGACTTAAAGCCAGGCATGAGCACACAGAGCTGTCATTTGGGAAGCTAAGGCAGGAGAGAGTCACAAGTCTGAGGGAGCTTGTGGTAAACAGTGAGTTCCAGAGTGGTCAAATATCATATCAGAAACAATCAGACCAAACAAAATTAAAGTCAGCTCCGTTAAGCACACTTTCCTAAGCAAATTGAATGGGTACCAATCTTCATATAATCACTAAATGCTAAAATACATATTAATAAACATTTTCCTAGTTTCTCAAAAGTAAAAATTAAATCAATGGAAAGGAATAGCTCATAATTTAGATAATAAGATAATGATGAATTTATTATGATTTCTGTATAGTTCAAAAGAGTAGTTAACACAAATATTTTACAAATTTTAAAATATTAGTAACACCCCCATAGCATTCACAATATGTTTTCTCTAGGAAGGCACACATGAATATCTCTGTTTTGATGGTTAACTGTCAGTTGGGTAAAAAAGGCAGAAATAAACAAAATTAACACTGTTTTATTTGGCCAAAAGTGATGCTTAACAGTCTTTCATTTTTAGTGCACCTAATATTGTAAATATAAAACAGCTTAAAATAATTTAAAATAAAATACACAAAGTTTCAAAAAAAAAAACAGCTTCAACTTGTCTAAACCACAGACATTTATAATCTACATTTTAAATTTTTCATATGCCAGTTAAAAGCAAAACGTGATCAGCCAAGATTGATATGGGAAGTCCTTCTGTATATGTGCTGCTTTTATTATATAATGAATAAAGAATCTGCTTGGACCTATAACAGGGAAGAATAGAACTAGACAGGAAAACTTAACTAAATGCTGGGAGAAAGAAGGCAGAGTCAAAGAGAAGCCATGTAGCTGCAGCAGGAGACAGATACCGGATGGAACCTTACCAGCAAGCCACAACCACATGGTGATACACAGATTGATAAAAATGGGTTAGTTTAAGATGTAAGAGTTAGCTAGAAATATGCATAAGCTAATAGGCTAAGCAGCGTTTTAATTAATACAGTTTCTGTGTGGTTATTTCGGGTCTGGGCGGCTGGGAAACAAACAAGCAGCCGCAGACAACACAAGATGGAGTGAGCTCTCCAGAAGCTCTCTTTGTCTCGATGATTACATTAAAAAACTCTGGACAAAGTCAAAAGCAGTAACCCAAGGTCTCTAAGAAAGTTATTTGGCCATCAGCAAGCTGGCCAAAGAAAGGGAGGAGGACAGCAAGTGACCCATGTGGCTATTATTTTCATCACCTCCTCTCCCAGTTTTTTCATCTGAATTTGACATAAGATTAACAACTTCACACAAGGAACAGTGCAGGGGCACATGCAAGAAAAAACAGAAGCTTGACTCCCCCCTCCCCCCATGTGTACTGGGAAAGAACACCCAGCCCAGGGCAGTTAAGGAGGGCTATCCCAGTCCTCATCACAGCACGTACACGAGACAGAACCTCAGAGGAACAGCTCAGGCTCCGACACACTGACACAGGAGCCCTCCCGCAAATGCTGTGACAAGTATGGTCCCATCATCTTAGTTGGTTGTTTCAATTTTTTCACCCTCTAGGGAATTTTAATAGAATCTTGACTCTTACAATATTCAAAATGTCCAGAATCTAAAATCTTGGCTTACAAAGAAATAAGAAAATGTGTCAACCCTCAAAAGAAAAATCAACGGATGTCAAGTAAGATGAGCGAGATGTTAGAATTAGAGACTAGATAGTCGTAGGAACTGTGGTCTATGAGATGAAGATAAAAGCAATCAGGAGGGACAAAGAACCCTAACACCATTCCCAGTAATGAAATAAAAACTATATAAAAAAGAATTAAAGAGAAATTGGAGAAGTGAAAACAGTATGTTAAATAAATTCATTGAATGGGACCAAAAGCTAAATGGTGATGACAAGGAAAAGAGACAGAAACTCCCCATGGACAAACAAGGATACCTAGATGACATCAGACAGAATCCTAAAGACAGGTGGGCAAATAGCAAAGGTTTCTTAGCATTTGTGTCACTGGATTCCAAGAAGAGGAGAAATAGAAAACCTTGGAAGAAATGATTACTAAGACCATTTCAGATTTGCAGAATGGTATCAATTTACAGACCTAAGAAGCCTAATCACCCTCAAAAGCACAAAGAAAACCATGACCAACCATAGCATAATAAGCTACTGAAAGCAAAAAAAAAAAACAAAAAAAACCAAACCAAACAAAATGAAAACAATGACAATAAAAACCACCTACAGAATATCTGAGATATCCTATATTTCAAATATTAAAAGTAACTGATGATTTCGCACCAGAACTCGCACAGGACAGAATACAATGGTTGAGTCAGAAGGAACTGCAAAGCCAATCCGGAACTCCATGGGCAGTGAAAACTCATCCAGAAATATGGTGGAACACAGGCACTCCCAGAATAAGGAGAGCATCTAGCACTCACTGCTAAAAGATCTGTTAGAAAAAAGCTAAAGCAAGTTTTTCTGATCAAAGAGAAACAACACCAAAAAGAAAGCCAACAATCTGGAAGTAAAGGAAGAATAAGAGAAACGATGTCTAAGGAAATAGATTAGTTTTCCATCTTTGTTCTTTTGAAATCTGTATGAATATTCAAAACAAAAATTCAAAGTTTTAAAGATTTTTAACTGCATAAAATATATGTTAATAACTATAACATAAAGAGGGAGATAGAGATCTATGATTACTACACAATGTGGCAAAGGCAGTTAATTCAATATTAGGTGCAGGCATGTAAGGTCACTTGAAAAAATACAAAATAAAAGAATAACTAAAGTCAAATTTAACAAAAATCCAATTAAGATGAAGTTCATGAAAACTGTTACAGAAAACAAGCATCAAGTCTCCTGAAAGTTTGAGTGAAAATGTGTCAGTGTAAGTTCATCGGCTGAGTAAATAAACCTGGTGTTCGGGCTACTGGTGATGAGAAAGGCTATGTGTGACTGGGGACCAGCGGTGGATAGGAAATTTCCATGCAAACTCTATCTTTTTAAAAAGTGATTTTAGAAAACTGTAAAGTATAGAAAGACATTTCACAAAAGAAGAAATGAAGACTAGACAATATGACAGGGGAAAATAAAACATGCTCAACATTATTAATGACTAGAAAAATGTAAGTTAAAATCACAGGCAGATACTCCTATTATGATGGTTACTGCCAAGAGGAAAAAAAAAGGTTTGTTTGTAAGCCTAGCCTTTGATGGCTGAACCATCTAATCCCAGCACTTGGGAGGCAGAGGCAAGTGGATCTCTCTGAGTTCCAGGCCAGCCTGCTCTATAGAGCTAGTTCTAGGACAGCCAAGGCTGCAGAAAGAAACCCTGTCTTGAAAAAAATCAAATTACACCAAAACCACTGGCTCGCAACTGCAAGGAGGCCAAGTACAAAAGTGTAAAGTAGTGGACTGTCACCCACAAAACACGCTTACCACAGGATCCAGACCTCGTTCCTACACACATATTCATGCAGGAACATGGGAAAATGTACTTATAGTAGTTTGAGAACAAAGAAAGACTGAAAACAATCTGAACACCCTAACTAGTAAATGGGCCAACACTATGACATATCCATATAAAAGAGCCAACTGAATCATGGATATACTACACAGATGTGAATGTACTTTGGTCGGTGAAGAACCTATTTTAATGATGTTTCACAGTATGTGTTTCATAGTATAGAAATGGACTGCCCCTTCCTGATGGACAGTATCTTCCCGAGGCATCCTCACATGGCATAATGACCCCACAGGCCTCTTTCAAAAGGCATTAATTCCATCATGAGAGTGCATGTTCTAGTCACCTCCCAAAGGCTCAGCCTCTTGGTACTATCACTTTGAGATTGTATCAGATATCATGTGAATCTGGGGTGGTTACAAATATTCTGACTGCAGCCTTGAGAAAAATCAAACTCAGAGAGGCTGGGAGCCTTTAATACAAGATCCTAAGTATTCTTGGCTTATTTCAATGACTTCTATATGACCCGAGGAGAAGAGAGATTCATAAAATGTGCCTTGGATTTTCATGCTTGCATTTCCCTAATTAGAAAATTTCCATTTTTTCAGGAGAATTTTTTTCTTTTTTCTTTTCAAAAAGCTTAAGTCTTTACTAATTTGCTTGTAATACCCTTTTACTGCTCACCTCCCTAAAGAGAGGTTTCATCCTGAATGGGTGTTCTTACTAGATTCAAGTTTAGTGCCATAATAGATATGGTCTTTTATCTTAACAGTCATTACTACAAAGGCTGTAATTAGCCTTAATAACCAAATTAACCAAATTGAGTAAGTCATTCTCCAAATTTTATTAATTCAGGGTCCTACTTTGGGCATTTATCTCTTTTCCCTCCAGTGTACCTAAAGTATTTGTTACTTTCAGGAAAGTTCTTTAACAATATCTCCTGAGTAAATTGGGAGCATGGGGACCTTGGGAGAGGGTTGAAGGGGAGGGGAGAGGCAGGAAGGGAAGCAGAGAAAAATGTAGAGCTCAATAAAAATCAATAAAAATAAAAGTTATTTAATGATAAAATCACACTCTATGATTTCTCTGAAATGGTAACCCTTTCAAGGACTCTGAGGGAAGGTGGGAAGATGTGGTTATTAGTCAGCATTGCCAGGGCCCTGTCAGTATTAAATCTATGGTGTGCACATCACCCAGTTTCAGAATTATCCACGCCACATATGAGCTCTAGCTTTTTCTCCCACTGTGGTGATTTGAATTAGAAACATTCCTCATAGGTTCAGGCATTTGAACATGATTCCCAGCTGGTCACACGGCTTGGAAGGTTTAGGTGGTACAACCTTGCTGCAGGAAGTGCATCACAGGGGCAGGCTTTGGGACTATGCAGCCTTACCCTGCCTTCCCTTCTCTGCTTTGTTCATGGCAGAAGGTGTGAGCTTTCAGGTTCCCGCAGCCATGCCTGCCTCTTGCTGTTGTATGATCTCCTGTCCCTATGGAGCTGTAAACTGACTCTTTTCTTTAATAAGTTGCCTTTGGCCATGTTTATTACAGCAACAGAGGAGTGACTAACATAAAAGTTGGCACCAGAGAGTAGGGCTATTGCTATAAAGAACCTGACCATGTTGGGGTTTTTTCCTTTTGGAAAAACGTAGAAGACTAGAACTTTGGGCCAGAAAATTGATTGAAACTAGAACTTAAAAGAAGGAAATTCTAGTAAGAATCCTGAAATAATCATGCTGAGAGAAAGATAAACTAGGCAGGCCCCAGATCAAGGTTTCAAATGGGGAGTAATATTAGCAGGTGCTTCAGAGACCATTCATGGGAAATTTTTGATGAAAAATCTGGGTGCCTTCTGCCCATGTCCTGAGAACTTGCTTGACAAAATTTTTAAAAGTACTGGATCAATTTCTTTGGTGGAGGAGATTTTAAGACACCATAATGGTGAGTCTGTTGCGCAACTGTTACTGATTCTCCTTATGCAGGCCTACAGTGAGCAGAACAAGCAGCATAGGAAGAAACGGAGAGTGTATAGTGTGGAGAGAGAAAGAGCACTAGAAAGTTCAATGTTAAAGCCAAAGCATGCGCTGACAGCTCTCAGTTTCTAAGGAAATTAGGCCCACAAAGAAAACCCTAGCTCTGCACTGCAACAAAGGCATTCCTTGGGCAAGCTCACATTTAGCAATCTTCCGACTTCTGCAATAGAGCCCATGGTACTGCACATAGAAAGCAACTGACAAAGAAAAAATCCGTGACTGATGTGAGAGAGGGGGACAGGGACCTCTGGGAGATGATGTGAGAAGCAGGAGAGAGGGATCACTGGCAGCTGAAATTCACAGTGTGATCCACTTGGTGCTTGGTTTAGAGGCATGGGCGATTGCGGCTTCTTCTACCATAGTTTCAGAGAGCCAGGCAGCCTGGGTGGCATTTGACAGAGGGGTCCCTGAACGAAGGCTTCAGAGGACAGCAAAGCTCAAGGGGAAGAACCATCTAAGTCCTTTGAAATTCAAGTCCCAAACACTGGACATGGAGTTACAGGATATGGTGTTTGCCTTGCTGAGCTTGATCTTGCTTTGGTCCAATATTTCCTAACTATGCCCCCAATTCCTCTCTTTTGGAATAACACTGTATTTTCTGTGATTATTAAATGTTTGAGGTATGGAATTTGCTTTTTCTTCTCCCCAGGGAGTTATAGTCTAGAGTTACCTTGAGTCTCAGAAGAGACTTTGGATATTTAAACTGTGTTGAAACTGTGACAGACTACAGGGATGTCTGAAGTTGGACTATATATGCATTTTTGATTCTGATATGGGCGTGAGCCTATGGGGGGCAGGGAGCACCACGTGGTGGATCAAGTGAGATATCTCTCCCTGCCCCCCCTCCCCCACAGGCTCAGGCATCTGAGAACCTGGTTCTCAGTTGGTGGTGATGTTTGGGAGATTTGGGTAGTGCAGCTCAGAAAATGCATCATTAGGGGCAGGCTTTGAGATTACATAGCCTGACCCTACTTCTGGCTTGCATATTCTGCCTGTGTTTGGGTTTGAAGATGTACACTCTAGAGCTCTCTGGACCTGCCCCATGACTGCCTCTTATGCCTCTGAAACTGTATGAAAGCCGAAGAAAACGCTCTTCTGGAAGTTACTGTTGTCAGTGTTTTATCATAGCAGCTGAAAGGAGCTAATAAAACCAACCAGCATGGTCTTTCTTCCTCTTTGCCCTGACTAGTCTTCACCCAGTGAGTGACTTCAGCCATATGATATCAAGGAAAAGAACCCCAAGCTAAGAAAGCAAATTCCTTCACCCAAGGAAAAATACAAAGACTTTTCACCTAAGGGAAGAAGTTGTCTACTTAGCATTCTTAGACCTGTTCCCATTCTGTATCTGACTACAATCGTTAGAGAACATGGGCAGAAAGGTACACAAATGGAACATAAGATTGTTCTGAAAGTCTTTTGGATTACTTCTGTATTCTGCCAGTAACAAAATACCAATGCATCAGGAGCTACTCTCAGTAAAAGCAGCTGACAAGGATTAATTGTACCCACCAGGTCTTTGTAGTAAACACTTAGATATGTTATTATCAACACCATTTAGCCCACCTTACATACTCACTGTTTACGTTTCCAACAAAAACTGTTCTTTCCATCAATAAGCTCTGGTCTCAAGGGGCCAGTTATCGATGCCCTGTCACATGACTCTGGACAAGCTATGGACATCCTGTCACATGACTCTGGACAAGCTATGGACGCCCTGTCACATGACTCTGGACAAGC
>NC_022021.1:54163341-54198893 GCF_000317375.1 Microtus ochrogaster
CCTGTCACATGACTCTGGACAAGCTATGGATGCCCTGTCACATGACTCTGGACAAGCTATGGATGCCCCGTTATACGACTCTGCGCTGCCAGCTCCCTAACTGAAACAAGAGGGACAAGAATGTCTACGTAATTTGTAAGGCTGTTTTGCGCTTATGTCTCTGCCAACTCTAGACTTCACATTACCTCATAAAGGCAGGCTTCACACATACAAACCCCATGAACAAACTTTCAAGAGCTAAGAAATTAACACTGCTGGTTTTGACTCACAACCTGTCCCATCTGGTAAAATCTGCCTTGACTAAAGAGAGGAAACACAGCACCACACCACAAAAGGAAAAGCAGGGAGTATGTGGCCCACTTTAGTCTATCACAATCGCTAAGCACTTAAAAACGTGCTAGATTATGAAATGAAAAAGTAATTTTTTAGCCTTTTATTTATCACCAATGAGTACTTGTTTTTAAATATGGTAATTTTAGTGCTTTTATTTTCGGTAAATACTAGCTATAATTTTGCCTGAAATTAAAAAAATATATTAGTCAGAGCTAACCAACTATTATATTGAATATGTAAAATTTTATTCTCTATTCTTGTTGAAATCAGGCTGTTCCTAGCTCTGAGTTAATCCAAATTGTAGAAAACTTGTTGCTGTTTTTTTTTTTTTTTTCAGCTTGTGCCTTACACTGAGAGACTCCCTTTTACAAGCGACTTTTGACTCCATTTTGAGGATGGTAGATAGCTCTCCATTTGAATAGACAATGAATGACCCCCTTTGTCTGGCGCCACCCACTGGCAACTACTGATGGATGACAATGACTTCTTCCTGGGAGTAGAAAGGGCACGCTCTAAGTTTATCAGAGTGAACTGCTACTGTAGAGGCAAATAGATGTGTTGAAATCTTATCAAGAAAACAAAGATCAAGACCTCATCAAATATCCATCAGTAAGGAAAGGGAGTAACCACACTTGGACCCTATAAAAAGTGGTCAACACAGATGATCAGTCTATCGGGTGATGACTTGGTGTGTGCACTAAGATGCAGATAACTCCTCAGTGTTTCTTCAGCCTCCCTGACCTGCTGCCCAAGAATTCTGTTCACCCATATGTTATTTTGAACCCTCTCTGCCCTTAGAATCACCTCACTCGTGCAGTAATCCTGCCCAGTAAGTTTTGACATTGTAGAAAGATAAACGTGCCCGTTTTTTACTCAGTGCATTCATGACTACGACCCACTATCAGTAATATTTATAGATAATAATTTTAAATTTAACCAATAATACCTATGAAAAATTGTAAGAAGTACATTAATTATAGTGAAATTTTAAGGATAACAAACACCTATTCCTGAATCTATTTTTTTTTCTTCAAAAAAAAAAAAAACTCAGTGAGAATAATGGTTCTCAACCACTGACGACTCTGTGCCCTTCTAGAGATATCTGGCCATATGCGGTGTTGTTTTGGTCATGTAAAGTAGGTCCCAGAGACACTGCTTAAACATCCTACAGTACACAGGATGAGCCTCCACAACAGAGAACTTGTGCATATGTGAATATTATTAGCTCAAACAATTAGATTCAAATAAATCACTCAACAGATGAAAGAGCTGTAAGCCAAACAAGAAGTCATTCTAAAAACCTAACAAAATAGAAGGTATCCAAACATACTGCATTATTATTGCATGCTGCTTTGTATGCAAATCTTTCTCCCTTCAAGGAAAATCCTAACAATATCAAGTTACACATGTTGGGTTTCTAATTAGATTCTACATTTAACGTCTCTAAATGTCTATCTGTAGGGTACAAAGATTGTTCCACCTAATATAACCAACATTTCTAAAAGTGAATGGCATCTATACTTATTTACCTGACAATAACTGCCGTCATTTTACTGAATCTTTATCTCACATTAACCCTGCTTTCAGTAACACATTAACCCTGTTTTAAACATTTACATAATTATCACATTACCTTTCAAAACAAACAAACAGAAAGCACTATTCTGTAGCGAAGCAGCTGGAGTTTAGGGAGGTGGAGCTATTAGAAGAGGGAGTAAGAACCCTCTCCAAGGGTTCTGTAAATTCTACAGCAACTTAGCCTTTAATCTAGCTATATAGCCAAAAGGTGGGGGTTTTGTTCTTCTTATTTTAAGCTTGGATTTATGAAATTTCCAAGACTAATGATTTTAGTTTTTTGACAGGATCACTTCATCCTTTGCATTTTAAAGTATACTTTATTAACTAAAAATTATGAGTATCCTGAAATCCTTACAACTAATACCTTGTACTTTACTTCTAAATGGGTTCTTTTTAAGATTTCATTTATTTATTATATATACAACATTCTGCCTCGATGTATGCCCGCTTGCCAGAGGAGGGCGCAAGATCTCAATACAGATGGTTGTGAGCCACCATGTGGTTGCTGGGAATTGAACTCAGGACCTCTGGAAGAGCAGCCAGTGCTCTTAACCTCTGAGCCATCTCTCCAGCCCTAAACTGGGTTTTTTTAAAAATTGTGTCTTTATTTTTACTGCATGAATGTTTTGCCTGTTTACTGTGTGTATGTTTAATATGTATGTCTGTTTACTATGTGTGTGCCTAGTCCCTGTGGAGGTCAGAAGAGGGCATCAGATCCTCTGGAACAGGCGTTATAGGTGGCTGTGAACCACTGTGGGGTGCTGGGAATCAAACCTGGGTCCTCTGCAAGAACAGCCAGTGCTCTAACACAATAAGTCATCCAACACTCTCCTGGTTTTACTTGTGCTTATAGACACTCAGGTCAGATAGAAGAAAGAACATTCAAACAAGAACCATCTGAATAAAGCCCAAATAAACAAAATAAAACTGCAGTTTTCAGAACTGACAGGCACAGAAAATAACTAATTTCAGTGCAGATTCAAACAGTAAATGGGCAAACAAAAGTTAAACATAGGATTCGAGACTGATTACTCAAGTCAGATGAAGCCTGTTTTGTCTGGAAACACTATGGTCAGCTCTGTTCAAGTCAAGTCTGTATCAGCATCTCTGGGGAAATGCATGCAAGTGAGAACCCTTCCTGCCTATTCCTGTATAGTTCTGTATATTCCTGAACATGGCATTATGAATTGAGCAAATGAATCAGCTGCAGACTCTTGCTATGGCTAACTCCACAAGTTATTTTTTTGTGTTATTACTATTAAATAATTTCAGTGATTAAGTCACAGATTTTTGTGGGGTGTTTTTTTAGAGGGGGAAGGAGGCAGACTCATTAAAATAAATCTGTTCATCTTCTGTAATGGACACCTCTGGAACCATTTATAAATGCTGCTCTTCTCCCTAACTTCTAGGAAGAGAACTCATGTGTATGGTGCTGGGAAAGCAGAGGTGGTAACAATATGAAAAAGGCTGGTGCAGGGCAGAGGAGACAGACAGACGACATCATCATCTCCAACAGACTAAAAGCCAAAGGCTCATTTTGTCTTGTTCCACATTCATAAAAAAATGAGCACTGTTAGATGAACAGTTAAGTGTCTAGAGACCAGTGTCATGTAAAGTCTTATGAAGTAGTAGCAGGCAAAGTAAAGCAATCACTTTCAGTACTTCCAAGGGTTCAATGGTTATAAAATAAATCACAATATTTATTTTTGTTCTCAGAGGCTATTATAATAGTATAAATTTCATGCATGATCCAATTATCTAATCATATTTATGTAGAGGCCATGAAATACCTAATTGCAGTCACAAATAGGAGATCACTGGTATAATTAGTTGTGCTAGCAAAACTACAGTCACAAAACTTCTTGGGTCAGACCACACGAAAACCGTGACCCTAATTATGACAGTGTTATTATCAGCATAATGAAGTTTTAATACATCAATCACTCCGTGTTAGGAAAAGTAAGTTTAACTGGAAAAACATTCTTCTTAGAATTTGATATGCTAGCTTTTAATTTATTAAAACATTTCTGGAAATTTTTCAAAATCAGACCCAAGGGATATAGTGCAGCAAGTTTTAAGAATGCCTGGGTTAAGCGGGGCTAAATGCCCTGCTAAATGGCACAAGCTTAGTCATCATCTAACCAAACTCCCAGATAAATTTGAAATAGTTTCTTTTTGTCAAGAAGGAAAACAGTTACAGGGAGTTAACTGACATCCTGGATTGTGTTCATTATCTAATAAACAAGCTTTCCCATTGCATTTGATCTGTCAGTGCTGTGAGCTTGGCCTCATTAGGAGCCTCACTCTGTGAGAGATCACACAGCCAGCCTTTCGACACCCTCAACATCCCTCTCCTTTTCAAGGGAGCAAAGGGAAGACAAAAAAAAAAAAAAATCAGAGACAAGGAGAAAGAAGGGCGGAGTGGCAGGAGGGTGGTTTTGCACTCTGGGGAAACACAGTAATAGGTGAGGTAAAGGAATGGCTCGGGAGCCTGCACGAACACTTTCGTGTGTTCTGCGCTGGCTTCATTTCTGGGGCATCTTCATAAACAGTTCCACGGTTCATTCAATGGTAATGACTCCAACTCCATAGAAACCTCAGTTGGCAAGTGACTTCTTACAATAGCGATTTACTTCATTTTCATGTAGGAATGTAGGAGAGCAACCCTCAAATGGTTTGTGCAGCACACTTCATATTATATCGTGGCTGTCTTCAGCTGCCTTTTATTTCTCATTTATTATTCTGTGTCCTGACTAGACTGTGAGGCTGTGAGTTCCCCAACTACAGCACAGGGTACCACAAGACAAACAAGTAGGTTCTTGTTAATCTGTCTGATATTCTTCCGGAAAAGCACTTCCGGTATTTATACTTAAGTACATCATTGAGCCTTGGAAAGTCGTCTTCCTCTTGCTGGGCACAGAGAACTAATTCGGACAGAAATCCATCAAAAGGCATACTAAAAAGTGATCAAATCGACCGGTGCTGATTGTTCTGGGGTATCAATAGTCAAGTAAACACCAGCTACTTATGTGAGATACCAGAAGAAGGGGAGAGGGTTCTTGCAATAGTCTGTCTGACTAGAACACCGATTTGTTCATAAAAACAATTTCTGAACATATTGGCTTTCTATGGAGTGCAGAAGAACTTATGATGGGTGTTGGGTTTCCTAGAGAGCAGAATGTTTCATTTTGCTCTAATTCACTCTTATTACTGAATTAAACTTTGATGTATTGGTCTTGACAAGTGCTTCATGCTGACTGTATTGTGTATGATAGTATAATCACTCTCCATGCATTTCCCAAGGGCTGCGTGATTAATGCAATAGATTACCTGCAGCATGGATGGCAAGAGGGAATCAGTGCCCCTCTATACTCTAAAGTGTTTGCATTTCAGGGCACGCGTGTGTGTGCATGCACACATGGGCACCCATGAATATCCTGGGCAGAGGCAGCTAGATAAACCTAAAGTGGCAGAATATAAAACTGATGACACATTGAAGATATTTTCCCAGTGTTTACTATAAAAATATACTTCTTAAAGCTTCCAAGAAGGTAGATGGCTTTGTACATCAAGTATTCATTCACTTTCATCTTCACAAATGTTTACTGAGCACCAACTATATGCCCGACACATTTTTCACCTTTCAGGAGGAATAACTAACAACATGTGTTACTTTTAATGTTCTAGTTAGTGGAACAGAAGGGGAAAAGATGGTATAATTAAAAAAAGACAGGGACTAAAAAAACATTTTTTAGAAGATGGCCAGAAAATTAGTTTCATCTCTTAATAATGACAGCAATGACAAGAAGATTAATAATATTAAATACACTAAGTAGTTTAATACTTTAAAATATCCTTTATGTAGATTTGGTCTGTTTGTTTAGGAAAGTGTATGTTATGAATGACTGACCTGCTCACCAGGGGACTGTATATGTATATGCTAAGCATGCTGGTGACGTGTGATAGGCAGAGGGATTTTTGTGCTCTTAGCAGTACTGTCAAGGCGTTTCTCCTTGCACAATTTTCTCTCAGTTCCAACCGGGCCCTGACTGGAACTCTGCCAATGCTATCTTGGCTTATCCAAGCTGCTACTCCCAATCCAAACTATTGCAAGGTACCTGTTCCAATTCTCATTTTATCAATGTTTTTTACATTCTTCTCCGGGTCTGCTGATGCAAAAATTTGATATTTACTAATATATTCCAGAATTAAAGGAGTCAACAAGGTATAACTGATGATGGGTCAAAATCAGATTTTCCTTTACATCTCAAATATTTTCTTTGCAAGATAAAGGCCACAGAGCTCAGAGTGTTGCCCACATTCCAGACACTACCTCTGTTCAGGACTGCTTAATCACAGGGGCAAAGCAAGAGACACAGGCCCCAATGGGGCTGCCAAACTCACTACAGAATGCCAATGAGAGAAGCAGCAGTCTCTTAATCGGGTGGCACTTTCCTTAATTTTAAGTATGAAATTCTAAAGGAAGTCATTAAAATGTTACAAAATGATCAGATAAGCCTATGGTGACCTCACAAAACTTCACTTGCTGCAAATTATTTAGCATCTTTCTGCCACAAAGTATATGAGAAAGTTGCCCGCGTGAATTGAAGTCCTTCTTTTCTGTATCTCAAGAAAACTGAGGATTTTAAGAACTCACTACTGCAGACAGTGATTGTAAAACAAACATTTCTAATCTTAAAACTCTCTAATCCTTGAAACTGTTCCCAAGAAGCCTAGGATCTCACTCAGTAAGTCACAAATGCTGTGCCTGAGTGGCACCTGCCTCCTCCCGAGTCCTCTTCTACTCCTAGGGCTTTGCTGGGCAGTGGCTGAACACCTCCCAAGGAGGACAAGCATGGCTTATATCCTCCACTCTCCATCCCCGTAGAACTACGACGTAATGCAACGATGGCATCTGTGAAGCGCCTTGCCCAGTGCCAGCACACACCAAGAGCAACCCTGGTAGCTGCTTCAGGCCCACCTTTAGATGCCCCTTCTTTCAGTCTAGCTCCTGGCCTGCCTGATTCGCTTCAAACCCCTTAAGAATTCCAAACAGCTTAAGATGGAGAGTTTCTCAGTCCTCAACGATCTTTGTAAGCTGCTACATCAAGGGAAGAATGTTCCATAGCCTTTCTTCACATTGACTCTCCTGCTAGATCAGTGGTTCTCAACCTGTGGGTCTTGACCCCTCCATAGGGGTTACAGAGCAGATATCCTACATATCAGATATTTACATTATAATTCATAATAGTAGCAAAATTAGTTGTGAATTAACAATAAAATAGCTGTATGATTGGGAGTCAGCATACCATAAGAACCTGTACCAAAGGGTCACAGCATTAGGAAGGTTGAGAGGTACTACTCTATGTCCTACACCATAACAGGTCTTCTAGATCACAGCCCAGCAGAGCCGTTTCAGCCGCATTTCCCCTTGGTGGCTGTTTCTTGGGGAAAAGAACAGTAATAGCTCTTAGGAAGTGGAGGTAGACCTTTCTTAGAAATTATTTTTAAGAGGAAAAGGACTTTTTATACCAACTCTGATTAATTCCTATTAGCCGCTAATGTAAGAATATGCATTATAATTGAACTATTTTAGATAAACAACATTAAAAAAAGTACAGCGAATCCATCTTTGAATGCCATATAGTATGCATATATGATTTCATTACAACAAACCATATCTTAACTTCTAGCCAAATTGCTAGAATATTTAAAATAGAGTGTCTGGGTGGAAGCATCCCCCAGCCCCTGGCAGTTTATAAAAGCACAAGAGTGAAATTATTCTAAACCATCTAAGTTTGTTATAAATGATTTAACTGTACATGCAGATAACTTACACTACAGTATCTTTAAGAATCTACAATTTGTTCTGTAATGAAACCAAGTGACCTATAATGATCTCATTTAATCCCGAGAGCCTATTACTTCCTGTTAATACATATTTACAGTTTTTTTCTTTCCTACACGGGGTATTAAATGGATAATTAAACCCTAGAAACTCTAGTCAAAAGAAAGACAGTTCAGATAATTACATGGGATGTAGTTATCATAGGTTTGCTCATTGTAAAGAATACATTCTTTCCTTTCTAACTTCTGATTTAAACTACAAATTACTCTGAAGCAGAGAAAATCCCCCTCCTCTGAACTCAACAGCAGGAGAATCCGCAGGCCTGTGACCAGAGAACACAGAGCAGTTCCATTTAAGAGACACACAGTGACGTGACTACAAAACCCAGGGTCTGGTAGGAGCAGCAGCAACTGGGCATTCTGAGAACAAGGATACTGCACACACACATGGCCCTGCATGCAGAAGGAGATACGAATTATAACACAGGAAGCAAAGGAAACCAAGACAGGAGCACACTCCATCCCAGGCAGGAAGGCTCACAGGACCTACAGACTCCACAAGATGAAGGAGTGTCACCAACTCCAGGACTGCCACCAGGGCAGAGACACTGAGCAAATGGTTTCCATCGACCATTACCAAAGGGGACTGGGGAGTGTGACTGAAATTTCACTGGATTCCAACTGTAAGCTTGTCCTATCTGTGTTTGTGATCAGCTTACTGAGTTATGGCCTCCGCTCTCAAAAGCAGAAGTAAGCTGCTATTTAGCAGTATGTTTGCTTTTCCCAAAAGGTCTGAAGTTAGAATCCCTGAAAACATGGCTGCTCACAGGCAGCTAGACTGCCTGGGATAAGTTCAGTCAGGATGGTGGCTTAGTGAAGAAGACAAACAGCAAGAGCCCGCTTGCCAAGATTTATGTCCACTTGGTCACCTCCACTTTGCCTCTGCAAAGTATAGATGCCTGACAGAGATATCTAACCGTATTTTAGGGTAAACTGCTAATGCTGTTTAGCCTTCCTAAGTTTCCGTTTTATTGGTTGAAAATTAGCACTAAAAATTACACCTACATCACAATGCTGTTTTAAGGATTAAGTAATATAATGCATGCAAGAAACTGCTGTGTACAGTACTTGAAAATTAAGTGTAGACAACTGTGTTATTCGTAGTACTTGAACTAAAAGGAAATTAAAAAAAACAAGTCCAGGACCTCTGCTGTCTCTTGGTCTCACTCTCCTCCTCTCTTAGGTTAAGGGCCAATGAACACGGCTGGACTGGGGAGTTTATGGCTATTATTTTGACAGTAAACACCTTTCTCACTGTGCCTTCCCTGTCTTGGCCCACACTGCTTTCTCCGTCTGGGACACTAATCCTACTTCCTGTCACTTCTTCCCACTGACACCTTATAAACCACATTCAGGTCAGCTTCTACCATCCCCGACTTCCTGGTTCATTACAACTGTTTTAATTTACATGTCTCCTGATATTTGCAAGTTTCCGCTCCAGCTTTACTATCAGTACCACTAACATTAAAATCTAGATCCAGAGTCTGTTCTTCTGGGTATAGTGCCAACTGGAATAAAACTTCTGGAAGGGGGGTAGTACCAGCAGCACACACAGTGGTAACGCTGTATTCGTCTTGTGCCCAGGGGAAGACAGACTGACAGATGACAAGGAAGTCCTGATGAGCAGTTCATTAGACCTGAATTCTACCCTGACAGCTGTATGGAGGTTTCCCAGTCTGTGCTGACAACTTTCTCCTGCAAGGGCATTCTGGGGATTGCTGTTTGCTTTCGGCCCTAACGAAGTAACCCTATACACAGCAAGTCATTTTGTAAGGCTTTTCTAGTTTTGTGTGAAGCAGTGACTCCTTGATTAGGTTTTAACCATAACTGACTTAAATATATGCCAAGCCAAAATCTGAATTTACCATAGAAACTAAAAGTGACAGTTATTAAGTCTGCTGCATCCAGAGATATAAGATGTCATTCTCCAGAATAGAACATTTAAATTTTTATTTCTGGCTGTGAACAAAGAGTGTCCTAAATTATGAGGCTTATTCTGAATGTGTGACTTCAAGAATAGCAAGGAAGGTGCAAAAGGATGCTTATCCACGTCTGGGATGCAGAGGAGAAGGCATTCCAGGTCCAGGGAGCTGGTCATTTTTAATATTTTTCTCTAAATGTGGCCCCAACTGGTGGGCGAGTTCTCTACTGGTGACTAAACTTACCCTGATCCCAGGTGCCCTGGATCTATATACGACCACTTAGTCTCACACCCAACCCTGGATCATTGTTCTTTAAGTGAAATTAGAATTAGGACGAATGCTTAAATTCACCAGCTTCTGCCCACAAAGAAGTCAGTCCCCAGATGAGAAGATGTGAAAAGAATTACAAGCGCTGCCATCTTGTTCTCAAGAACTATGTGCACAAACTCACTATGGATTTTTTTCTGCCCTTGCAGCTCATCTTCTTCCTATGAGAAGGGCTCACGTACTAGACAGCAGAGCGCATGATTTTCCTCCAAAAGAATACCCAGTGTTTCAAATGCGGGGGACACGGTGTACAACACTTGAAAAGTCAGGAATTTTCCATGTGACAAAAACGGTAATTAAATTGCATTTTACTGTTTCCTCCAATGACCTCCATTTTAATTAGGTGTTAATAGACTGGCAGCCACAACCTATAAATTTATGATGCAAAGTAAAAATTACAGTCTTATAAAACATTTAAGGAAGGGGACTCACCAAAGCCTAAGAGAGGTTACACTATACCCCTCATCCCTAAAGACTTGCCTGGTAATTAAGTGTGGTGAACAGGCAGCCATTAGGGCCAACAGTAGCTGTGCTTGCCACAAGTTAGCACTGGGCTGCTCTTTCAGGTCACGCGTCTTTCTAGGATCTAATTCCCAGAAAATATGTGTGTCACTAATAAAGACTGCAAGAGCAGAAATGTTTGCCTGATAACTAAATGTATGGCCTTGATCAAACATGCGGTCTTTCCACCATTGCCACGGGGCTTGCTTTTCTGTCTTGAGATTGTAATACGGACTTTTCCCCATTGTTGATTATGATTCAAAATTACTCATCTTCAGAACACTGCCATGTGTTTGGGAAAATGAGTATCACACACAGAGAGTAAAATTATTATCTGAAGAAAACTGTTTCATGCACAAGATAAATGCATCTGCAAATGAGGAGCAATAAGCGAGGTCTTAATAGCATGCATCTGCATCTAGTTCATCCTACGTTATGAAAACTAGGGAGTAAATCACAAAAATGAACTCAGGCCACACGAGTAGCACAGGCACTTACATTGGCAGGTCCTGGGAAAAACTAGCCTCTTTGTTAGCTGGAGAATAGGGGAAGAAACAGGCTGCCCAAAACAACTTTGCACATATTTATGTGAAAAGGAAGAGTTTAGAAAATGAAGCTGCTATTTTAAACTATTTCTGAAGCATCAACAGTGTGAAATTTCATAAATCACATATAACCAGAAAGTTACAAATCTTGGGAAGGGGGCTATCTGGCCCTATGAAAACGATTCTGTCATCTTCTGGCTGACAATCTGATGGCTCTGGATCTTTTGCCAAGAAGCAGAGTTACTTGGCTACGATGCGTGTACACTTATCAAACGGAAGCGCTCATGCCAGGAAATCTTTTTTCCTTTCCTGGTGTACTGGCCACTGCCAGAGATGGACCCATCGACTCCACTGGTGCTAAGGAGTTAAGCATCTGGGATTTAATTTAACAGTTTCGGCTTTATTAAGCTGTCATGGAGCGGCCCCACTTTGATAACAGTAGCTGCTCCAATTATGGCTTGGTTTAGGGTTGACAAGTATAATGATTCACTCGTGGCACATGAGAAGCAATAAAAGGTTGTTTTGCATTACAGCTTTAAAAATGTGGGCACTTTTTTCATTTAATTTGTCACTTAGCTTTTGCTAAGAGGACATTTAAATTGCAGTAAAAGGCAAATGGGGCTTTTAGTTTAAATGTAATCCCCATATTTAAATGATCTGTAATGGTGCAATGTTGGAGTGGGAACACTATTGTCTCACAGTGGGTCCTGATGGTGACATGTGACATTTGTATTCAGGTCCTGTATTATCCATGTGGCTAAAGGGCTTCCAATTTCATTTCACAGCCAGAAGCCTGCAGAAAACACCAATTAACTTGCAGATCCCATTTGCCCACAAAACTCAGCCTCTTCTCAATGTCTGGCATCTGGCAGTGCTCAGCATTTAATTCCAGAGCACAGCCTTGAAGCAATGTGAGACCCGTGTAGGGGCACAAAGTCAAATTCCCCCATTTTATTAAGAAGCAAAAGCCTTTCCTTTTGTAGTCTAGAAGGAACTTGAAGTTAATTTTTTGGTGAACAAGTATTAAGATGTGATAGCTACTATAACTTCTCTAGGGGATTTCTCACAAAACTTAGATCCCACTAAAGTGGCAGCGGAGTCCACAGGCAAACTTCACTGGTCTAGTCATGATTTCAAGATGGGGAAGAGGGAGAAGGACGAAGGGCGCAAGGGGGAGTGTGTGTACCTGCAGATATATGTATGCATGCACATGCTTGTGTGCATGCCTTCTTGATCCTTGTCTGAAATCAAACAACTTGACTAAAATCTGGGTCTTAATAAAGCAGTCCGTAGACACTATAACTGGAGTCAGCTGCCAAAATCTCCCACCCAATGAGAACTCCTATTTCAGACTGAAGGTCTTGACACACATTTTTCAAAGCCAACTTGGAAAGGTGAGATCTGACTATATTAAATGTGAACATTGTAAATTTTGTTCAACAGTATCCTTTGTATTTCTTCTTTTTTTGGTAACCAAAATATTCAAGTGACATTTTCTTTATAAGCAATACGAACAGTACCGTCACATTTCTCAGTATCACAGTCTAGGATCTTATACACTTAATAGTAACGTGTATTTTCCCTACACGAGCCCCTCCATTATTGTTATTTTTTAACTTTTTTATTTTATGCAGCTATTTGGCCTACATGTCATACCTGTGTGAGGATGTCAAATCTTGGAATTGCAGTCATTAGTTGCCATGTGGGTACTGGGAATTGAACCAAGGACCTCTGGAAGAGCAGTAGTGCTCTTAACCACTGAGCCAATGTCCCATTATTGATTATTATTGCTCATGCTTTTTAACCTTTATGGTCTGACTAGTGAATTCATGTATTATGAAGTCACAAGCTAAAAAGGCTTTATTTGAAAAACTAACTCACTCAGTTTTCTATAGAAATATTTACTTAAACCATGTATTCCCCTGAGTTCTTCAATACCACACCATGCCCTCAGACCTCATTGCAATACATGGTAGCTATTTACTGTTTTTACAGACTGACTTAAATTTGACTGGGAGAAAAGCTACTATCAATATTTCAGGAGACCCAAGGAAAGTATGAGACACAAGATAGTATTTTTCATAATATGCTAGAAAAAAAACTTAAAGGAAACACCTTGACACTTGGCAAGTAGCAGACGTACTTCTATAGAAACAAACCAACCGGAGTTCCTATGCCTACAGTCAAGTCTCCCTGAACAAGAAGAAACACTGACGTCAATTTTTAAGTAGCTTACTGTATGGTCCCAATGATTCCAGTTCACCAACTTATAGAAATCTTCCTGGGTCCAAATTCCTCAGCTTCAAATCCTTCATCTTAAAAGTGCCTTTCATTACAACGATGCGGGGCCCTTCCTAGACAAATGTCCGTCTTCAGCTAGTTTAGGCTTGGGATCCAAACGCACCAAGCAGCAGTTGACTGCCAGCTATCAGGAATTTACTGTAACTGCAGATGCAGCAAGCATTTTCCTCTTTTGAAACTAGTAGACAGAAATACAATGTCTGTTACCCTATGGGTCCTTTAATAGAAAGACAAGCTAACAAATGTATTACTATTTTTCATTTCTGTAGCAAATGAACACTAGGTAAGGAGCCTCATTCCCAGTATTTTTAGGTTGAACATGACAAGAAAATGGCTCTCTCTCTTTCTCTTTTACAGCCACCTGCTGTATTTACATCTTTAATCACCAGAGATTTTGGACAATAAAATTTTAGTTTTTGCCATATATTCTCTATTCTCAAGAACAATGGTTGACCTAGGTCGGTATCTGCTAAAAATATAGTGAGTATTCAAATCACTTCTGAGAATTCCAACGAGAGGAAAAAGCAAGGCAGACTCAAAAAATGAGATGAAATACCCAGAAACTGATCCCACAATGTAAACCATTTGTTCTAAAAATACAGAACCTTTTACCAAGTATCTAAAGGGACATTCCTGTGCTGGCTTCTCTCAGGAGCAGACACTCCCCAGGCTCTGCCACAGCTGCATTCTCCAAACAATAGTCTGAGTCCTTTTCTACCTACCCATCTGCACAAAGCAAACTGACACGGGTTTGCACGGAGCAGCTCTCTCCGGCATCCATAGGACCATATTCCTAAATAGCCACCTGTGGTCTTATCTACAACAAAGCTCAATGTAGATGGACAGGAAACTCGTTTACCAAGCTCATCCCAGAGCTGCCTGTATTTGTCAGTCATTGCAGTGCCTTGCTGCCTCCAAAGTGACAGGCGAGGGTCAGCCATGAACTGCTCTGTGATCAAGGTCAACATACGGGCCCCATTGGAGTCTCTCATCTTCAACATCTCCCGCACCTAGTGGGGAAACGAAACAAAAATGTTAAAATTTACAAGTAAATAAACAACAGCCACACAAGAGACTAGGAATGTGCTTATATGTATGTATGAGAGAGAAGCCTTCACACCAGTCCTCTAAAGCATACAAAAGTAGGAAAAACCATCCTGCATCCTAAACTGCAATATAATAAGAAAAGGCACTCTCAATTATTATAAATTATGCTTTAGAAGCTACATGCAATAATGAAGCTTTCCCAACTTTTCAATTTTAAATGTTTTGGTGAGTTTTATGCATTTGAATAAGGCAATTATACCATGTTTCACATGTAGGGTAAAAATGCATAGGGTGTGTGTGCAAATGTGTGTGCACGCATGCATGTGCATGTGGCCCTATGAGATAAGGTCTTACTATAGCTCAATCTGACATCTAACTCATGATTCTCCTGCCTCAGCTTTTTGACTGCTGAGATTATAGGCATGTGATATCACATCTGGCATAAGTTTTGAAGATTTCCCTCAAAGAATGCCTTTTATCTGAACCAGATCTACTTTGTGGCCAGAAAATACTCAACAAAATAAATGACTAGCTAATTCCTGCTTCAACAAACCACAGAAGTGCCAGAAAGTGGTATCCAAACCTGATACATTCAATGAGAACTGGTTTAGCACACCCGAGTGATGGCACACCTTTGCTGGAATACAGGAGATGCATAAACACACACACACAAACACACACACACATACACAGTTTAGTATATTCCGGACTCCCCTACTGATCATATTTACCAGCAGAGTCGCAGAACCCAAGGCACGCCACTGAACATGGTTTAGGGATCATGTAAACTGATCTGACTGTGTAAGTTTCCTTGAGATATAACTCACATTCCATACAAGTCATCAGTTTCAACTCTGTAATTCAATATTTCTTACAATATTCACAAAATTGTGCAAGAACTTTACTTTTTAAGATATATTAATAATTTGGGAATGTTCTTTCTCGCTGAATTGTTTACATGTGAGCAGCAGCATAGTCATCTCCAAAGATGCGTGGCATGGCAACACTGAAATCTTCACCTGCCCAAATTTCTAATAGTTCTATGTACCCTACACAAACACGTCAAAGAAACTCTACATTAATCTGTGACACATTGTAACTAATACAATGTTGTCAATACACAATATGCTGTGTTCATACTAGCTGTGATGTTACCACCCAAGGGTGACAAGAAGGAAAAATCTGTACATCTTCAAAACAAATGGAAACATCTTCATAGACTAAACTACGTTTTCAGTCCATGAATGGTTTCTCTGTTGGTGCAGAACCTGAGGATACAAAGGGCTGTGCACATTCATGCAAACGAGAAGGCTTTGCAGTGCTAAGAGGAACTGGACAGAGCCTGGAGGTTTAAGAATGCTCAGTCTGTACAAAGGCTCCACAGAGCACCAATACAAACAAACAACCAATCTCTGACTTAATAACTGAACTTGGTCTTTCAAGCTGAAGGCATGAACTGTTCGTTTTCCTGTGCTGCACTACCCAGCTTAGAAAAGAGAAACACCAGGGTTAATCTGTCTACAGGAAATCATAAATGAATAAAACTTCAAAGTGTATGGTGCTCACTACATATTTAACAAATGAGAATCCTAACTCAATGACAGTTGTCTCTGTGATAAATTCCTGGTACAGGGTCCTGTAGGTGGGGAGGGATTCGGTTTGAAAGACAAGGCATGAAAACCAAAGGCTCAACTGCAATACAGCACTCCAAAGACCACAGATTCTCCACCTCAGGCTTGGGCCGAGATAAGCACCAAACTCCCCAGGCCCTTGAGCATTTGAGCCTTGTAAAGACCAGCAAGCACTTTCTCCCTGAACCCAAATATGGAACACCACAAAGTCACCCAACAGGCGATGTCAGGAGGACAGGGGGTTGCCATTTGTGGACACTGTGCTCAAGAATTAGATATATATATCTATGCTCAACACTGAATTTTCAAACAGCATGCAGACTAGACCAGATTATAACCCTCATTTCATGAATTCTAAAGCCAAGCCTCAAAAAAATTAGGCAACTGCTCAGTGAACAAAAATAACAGCTGGAATCAGAAACCACATCTGCCTTAAGGCTAAAAATGCTATACATTTATATATTTCCAAAATTAGTTGCTGCTATTACTTCATATGCATATGTAACAACTGCAGACTAGCTAAAAGTACATATTTTACATTGCTTCCACTTGGTCACAATGCACTCCGTGGACACGAACATGTGAATGCTTCCTCTGGGTCTGAAAACCTACTGGATTTGATTTGTTTTACGGATACATTTCTAAGCTGGTACTCAGCAACAATGAAATCATTGTTTATTATTGAACATATAAACCCAAAATATGTCTAGTAATCAAACTCAAGTACATTTGTTGTCTACAGTTAATACATTTCAAGAATATTAGCTGTAAAGAATGGCAAATTTAAAGTACCTGTGTACCAAGAACTAATTAAATCATGTGTGGTGTCTTTCTAGATTCAAATGCCCTGCATTATAAACAAACTTGCAAACCTGATCATCTACATATGCCTGAAAGATAAATCTTTTTAACAGAACACACTAGTCTCTGTCCATATTCAGTAACAGAATTCATGTTAAACTTTCTGAATTAAAAATAAATGAACACAGAATATAAAACCATAACCTTAAATTTTTGTGAATACCAGAGAAGCTGTTTAATGAAATTAATTAATAAAGTTAACTGTTCCCTTAAAAGTAATTTTAATACATTATCTACAATAATGACTATACCTTCAAGAGAAATACGATGGTTTGGTATTGGGGTTTGTGTGCATGTATGTGTGTGTGGGTACATATGTGTTCATGTGTAGGTTATTAAGCACATGTGAGCTTACAGAGGCTAGAGGGTGACAGACTGATGTAGCATGTGCTCCTCTATCACTTTCCACATCTTTCTCTCCTCACCTCTCCACCTCTTATCCAACCAACCAACCAACCAACCATCCATCCATCCATCCATCCATCCATCCATCCATCCATCCATCCATCCATCCCTCAAGACAGAGTCTGTAACCAAACCTGAAACAGTAATTGGCTGGGCTGGCTAGACTCCACTCCCCAAGGCTCAGATTACAGGCATGCCACCACCACACCCAGCTTTTATGTGGCCTCTGGGGAATCTAAACTCATGTTCACATGCTTGTACAGGAGGCACTTTACCCACCAAGCCATTTCACTAGTCCAAATATTATTTTCAAAAAGCACTTTACCCAGTGTTCAGAAATTACGTTATGATACCAAATGTGTGGCAAAACTTCTGATCACAAAGAACTTGGATTAACAATAGCAAGTATTTCTTAGGCCATTGATTTTTAGTAGTTGAAATAAACACCATTATTTAATGGGAAGACATATGTTACTATTAGTTTTATAGATGAGAAAACTGACAATTTCCCAAAGTTTTTAGTACTCACTTAGGGTAGAATGTTGAAGTCTATGAAACTAACTCACAGTTTTGAAACTAACACTAAGTATCACTGAAATTATTAAGATATAGATAGTATATGTATAAAAGAAGTGTTTAGTTTAAAATTATGCTTCACTTGGGGAAATTACCTAGAAAAAGAAACACCTGGAAGGATGTCAAATAACGTTAAAGCCTTTACTTTGTTTTTACTGTTGAAAGAAGTTATGCGGTTTGTTTCCTTGTTTCCTTGGTTGGTTTTTGGAGACAGAGTTTTTCATGTGTTAACAGCCCTGGCTGTCCTAGAACTCACTCTGTAGACCAGGCTGGCCTTCAACTCAGAGATCCACCTGCCTCTGTCCCTTGAGTGCTGGGATTATAGGTGCACACCACCACCTAGGAAAAGTTTGTTAAAACTAACAATTATCATCATTTTATAGTAACTAAGAGACAAAATGAACCACTTGCTGCGGAAGGTCATGTAAACAAGTTAAAGCTTGTATTATAATACAGGTTTTTTCCCACTGATTCATTTGCTTAAAATCTCCACCCTATTCCATACAGGACTGTAACACAGTTACCATATATGCTCCTATACTTGGAATCCTTCTTTGAAACAGAAAGCCATACCTTTGCAAAGAGCAAGTTAAGTTGCTTCCCCGATCCATGGTACCCTCCCTGGGAAAGGAACAGTTTAACCTGCTCCTGCACCTGCTCTTCATCCAAGTGCCAGCAGTTCTCATCGTCGATGCTAGCACCTGCTGTGGGATCAGGAGCACCTACAAAGAAAAGGGACATGGGCTGGATTAAAGCTGTGCTCAGAGGTTCCAACAACAAATCTGGAAATAATTCAGACTCAAGTTTTACATAAACACTTTTAAAATCCATCTCAGTCTCAATTATATATACCAATTTCTGACTGAAATAAATGCAATTCACCTTTGATTTCCAAGACCTTCCTTATCTGCACTTAGTCAAAGGCAGATTACTGCAGAACTCAAGTTCTACAGAGTACAGACACAGAGTATAGACACAGAGCCTCTTGCTTACACATTTCCTAGAAAATTAAAGAGTCGCAGTGTGGTGTTGACACGTGCCTTTAATCCCAGCACTTGGGAGGCAGAGACAGGCCTGGTCGACAGAGCTAGTTCCAGGACAGTCAGGGCTACAGAGAGAAACCCAGTCTCAAAAACAAGACAAAAACAATTAAAGATATCTTACTGTAAATGCATGACATAGGAAAATATATGTAGGACATACTAGAAAAATATTTCTCACTGACACCCAGAAAATACAGAACAAGTCATTCAGCATCGGACTTCACTCTTTCCTGTTGACTCAAGAAGCTTCACCATCCTCTGCTACCATAACAACAAGATGCTGACCTAAGTCTTTACTTGCAGAAAAGGAAAGATTAAAAAGGGAAACTAAGACACATGGGAGCAGGCAGTGCAGCTGTTGCTCTAACTCAGGATGTAGTATTACCTTGCCAAACTGCATTAATATTTTATTGCTGAAGTACACAGGAAAGACAACAGCTATGTAATAAATCCAGTGAGCGAAGGCTACCTTACAAATTTACAAGTTACCCAGCTACTCAGGGAAAAGCTTTAAGCTTCATTATTTGTTAAGAAAATAAAACAATGGCATGTAAGACATATAAGAAATAAGATTTTAAATATAAGAACATGTCACTTCGTCTCATAAACCTTTCAACAGCCTTCAGACATAGATATGATTCTACATCACTTTCACTCAATGATGAAGTACAAAATTAACTGTTCAAGGAAATAATCACTAAGGTCTCCTTAGAAATTGGGTCTGCTTGACCCTAGTAGAGGGCCACAGTGGAACAAATCTTACAAAGTGGCATTTATTCTTTCAGACAGTCAATATAGCCACAGTGGCAACTCTGCTAGCTTGCCTCTTTGCAAGAACATGGAGATATAATGGTATTTAAAACACACAGAATTCCTGTTCCGAACTAATTTAAAACCTATTTTTTTATCTAGTTCCTACAATAATACCACTTATACTAAGCCTACTATGCGTATGAGTTTATGTACTTACATGATCACAGCTGTAAATTAAGCTGAAAAGTCTGACTAGAAAGAAAAACCCTTAGCATAAATGAAGTGGCCTAATATTTGCTATTCTATTTCTTTTTTAAAAATGACTTGTTATAACCCTTTACATTAATTCTATACCATAGTTGAATTGCACCAACTATTTGGAAAGCAGTGCAGTGACGACACAAATGTGTGACATGCAGATGTGGATGCAGAGTGCTGAATGGTGATGGCTCCTCAAAGGCAGGGTTTGAGAGACTTCCCTTCAGGATACGGCAATGGGCTGAGATCTGACTAAAGACAAGGAAAGATGGATGGGTCACATGTGGGACTAAAAATATAACGTGGGCAGAGGCCTTGGGCAGAAAAAAGCCTGGTAGATAGAAATAAAAGTCCAATCAACCTGAGAGTCGAGGGCCTACGGCAGAGCAGCCCAAGACAATCCTGGAGGGACGAGGATTCCCAGCTTCATAGCTGAGGAGCTCAGGGCCTCTTCCCTTGGGGCAATGAATAGGAACTTACGAGGATGGTACCTGAAGTAGGAGAATGAACTCCTCTTTATCCTGATGTCCATCACCTGAACATTCTTACCATAAAATGTTAATCATGCAGCCTCAGAAATGAATGGGGGTAGTCTCCCTGTACTACACTGGAGTACAAGTAATCTAAAATTATCACTGGATGAAAAAACAAGAGGAGAAAATTATACATAAATGCACTAATTTCATGTTGACAATGAGGCTTTTTAAAAGAAGTTATGCATTATTATCTCCTTACACAAACAATCTGAGAAAGACAACACAGATGCACGAAGACTTGGTGAAGATGTAAACATGGAAGGGATCATGGAGTGTGGAGAGGCACTGGTTTCTAGATCAAACTGCTATACAGAATATGGGACAATTCCCTGACATAGAGAAGATCAAATCTGGGAGTTCAGTTTTAAATATAGTGAATGTGGAATACCTTGGAGACAGGACAAAAGAGGGCAAAGGATATTAATCAGGAAGGAGGCACGCTGAGGGAGGCAGGGCAGGTTTAAGAAGGCAGTCAGGAGAGCGAGTGCCCTGGTGCAGGTTCACATTTAAATGCTAGAAGAAAAGGAGTGAGGGCGGTGGGAATGAGTGTCCTCTTAGAAGAGCTGGAAAGACTTTCCCACAAAGTGAAAAGTTGCTCTAATTAGGGACTGGGCAATTAGGCTAATGTCCAAGCTGTGTACAAGTGAGGATTTTATCTGTCCCTATTGTCGCAGCAGTCTGGGAACCAAACACTCAGAGGAAAGCATCAAAAAGAGAAGGGGGCAAAGCAAATATTTCCTCCCTAAGGATTCTTTTTGAAAGGCTAAAAACCATTGTAAAGTATCCTTACATACATGACTTCCTATTTTCCTCATAAGGATGATCTATTGGCATGTTTGTTCTCACGACTCTCATTTCACAGGAAGCAGTAAGGACACATAATGCTACTGTAACCAGTAGGTCTACAAATGGTATCTCAGAGGGAGTCAAAGTCCCTAATTCCCCAACCGTCCATTTCGGTTACTGGGACCTCTTTACACGTACTCTCTGTGGAAAGACAGCTAGATTCCTTACGGGAATGCATCAGAAGACACTTTGCAAACAACTAACCTACAGGGTCTCAACTTTTCATCTCTCCCATTATATTATTAAAACTCCTCCAGGAAATTTCTGGCACATAGCAAACTGGCTACTTGTCATTCATTTCTCCTGTTCCTGACCATCTAGACTCTGAGAGCTGCTGTTCCTCTGTGTCGATTTTCTTGTAGTATGTTTTGCTAGAAACCCCTCCCCAGGAAGAGTTCTCAGTCACACCTGGGCCTGCTTGGGGAGAGGCTGGCTGTGCTCCGTCACAGCAAAGGGCTGTCAGCTGCAGGGGCCAAAACTCTACGGGAGAAACATAGGGTCGTGCCACAGAAATCCAAGTATTTTCAGTAGACAAGAATTTGAATGAGAGGAAACAAAATCATCTTCGATGGCCTGAATGCCTAGGCAAACTGACCAACACTGAGAAATGCTCTAAGCACTGCAGACTAAACTCAATTCGTAATTATTCCAAGCAAAGACCAACACATTTTATTAGAATTCGAGTCACTCTTGACTTGAATTAATTAAAAGTTTTAAAATATATTTTAAAATATATTTTAAAACTGCTTTAAGTTATCATTGATATTTAAACATACACACACACACACACACACACACACACACACACACACACGCTCTTGCCCAAATGGAGAAATAACTAATAAGTGTATGACTATATCCCAATTTTCACAAAACCTGATTTGGCTTTGAGTCTTTTTGAGTGTTTTGGTATGCTAGTATCAGAATTACCCTACTTCCTAAGAGTATTATGGGGAAAAAGGAAGGCACTGGAGAAGAAAATGACCTGTGGATAAAATCTACAAAGTCTACACATGAATTCAAAGGTTAAGCATGGTTCTAAGCCTGCATTTGAACTCCAGGGAAGTCAATTCAATGAGCAGTTTTGAAAGAGTATGCACCTGCAGGCAAACTACTTATGCTTCTTGGGCTTCCATCTTAACTCCAAAACTCTACATATAGGAATAAAAACATCAACCAGGCAATAAAAATTATAAGTCTGCTGATTTATTGTAGAAAATTTTGGTTACTTGGCTATAAGAATAAAAGCAAAGATAACTAGTGGGTGTAAGATTTTTACCTGGTATTCTTTACATATCAAGGTATGCATCACATACATTATAGGCCAAAGGATTACAACAGTGGTAATCATCTCCAAAGTATAGTTGTGCATATTAAGCTTTCATGCTGAGAAGGGGATAATTCTACGGGAAACTGCCCACCACACGTTAAGACCCATGGGTTCAGCCAGGTGGCAGTGGCGGATATCTTTAGTCCCACCACTCAGGAAGAAGAGTTTGAGGTCAGTCTGATCTACAGAGCTAGTACAGAGAAAGACTATCTCTAAATAAATAAATAAATAAATAAATAAATAAATAAATAAATAAATAAGACTGTAGATTCAATCTTCAGCATTGTTCACTGGCTAGCTAGTTCAATAACAGCTAAATATTTTAAAGTAAACTTTAGAACTGGAGTTTATGTAAATTCCAATTGTTTGTACACTTGACTGTTCTGTGCTTCACTTGGAATCCTATAAAAATGCAAGAGCTATAAAATTTATTTCTTACTTATTAGTGGTCATTTATAATCAAAGACAAGCTTCTAAGCATTTAACTTTGAGAAGGAAATGCACAGAGAAACATAATTCATACAGTTATTTGTTTACTATTAATTATCTTGAGTTGGGCAGGAACCAGAATCACTATGTCTATAAATTAAATGCTTTAAAAGCTATCGTGTTCTTTTACTCTTAACATTATAACTGCTATAATATTTCCAATGTATAATCAATCTCTGACGGTATTTTATTGTCAAAGTTCAATTCTTCAGTTGCAAGCCTTTGAGGAGGAGGGGGGGGAGAGCAGCTACTGGGTGGAGGATAGTGCCACAGCTAATTGTCTATTGTTCCCAGACAGCTATGTGTGATTCTAATTCACCTTCCACCTAGGCAATGTGACACCAGAGGAAGAAGCAAGGGAGAAACCATGGACATGAAGAACCGCTGTCTAGTCTGAGCCTACTACTCGGCTTAGTTCTGTTTCATACAAACATCAAACCCCTATCACAACACTTCCCTAAATTAAAACCTATCAAAATTCCTAAGGCATACTGGATACCTTGGCACCACTTCAGACCTACTCAATCGAACTTTTCTCTTTGAACTAAGAAAGGGGGAAGAACACGGATTCTGTGGTTGGAGAGAATGTTAAGTGTGTTGGCAGGTTGTGGACCTTAATAATAAAGGAAAGTACTAAGGGTCCTGGGGTATCACATGGGCACCTCTCCTGTTCTGAATGAAGCATATTTTAAGACAGTTATTAAAATAACTATCTCACACCATGGAAACCGACCCAGGAAGACATGATCACAGTGGGCTCCTACTGTGTTTGGCTCACGCAGGATGAGAAGGTAATTCTTTCTTTTCTAGCTGGGCAGTGGTGGCACATGCCTTTAATTCCAGCATTTGGAAGGCAGAGACAGGAGGATCCCTGAGTTCAAGACCATCCTGGTATACAGAGTAAGTTCCAAGACAGCCAGGGCTACACAGAGAAACCCTTCCAATGGCAATGGGTTTCTGATCCTACTGCACGCACTGGCTTTGTGGGAGCCTAGGCAGTTTGGATGCTCAACTTGCTAGACCTGGATGGAGGTGGGGATTCCTTGGACTTCCCACAGGACAGGGAACCCTGATTGCTTTTCGGGCTGAGGGGGGGGGAGGCTTAGTTGGGGGAGGGAAATGGGAGGCGGTGGCGGGGAAGAGACAGAAATCCTTAATAAATAAATAAATTAAAAAAAGCACAGATACATACATACATACATTCTTTCTCTTCTTCTACTCTATTGTGACCTGATTCCATAAAACTATCATTTCAAGCACTTATTATTTTTACATTTTTTTAGTGTATTTGGGCATGTGCAAGTCAATTCTCTCCAACATGTCAATTCTGGGCTCAAACTCACATCATCAGACTTGGTGACAAGTGCCTTACCCACTGAGTCATCTCTCTAGCCTCCAAATAATGCTTTTAGTGATTTAAACTTAGAAGTAATGTTTCTTTTTATTGAAATTATCCAATTTCTTCTATTTAGGCAGAATACAGGCAGCAGATATACTGCAGCGGTAATTAATTTAATCTCTTTCGGAGGGACCTATGGAAAAATACTATCATAGTTTTAATGCATGCTGTTTAAGCTAGAAAACATTAAATTGATGGGTACACCTTTCTTAAAAACTGAAGGCAAAATCATGTCATCAACCATTGGCTCTGAGTAGAAAGAAGCAAAACAGCAGAGTCTGGTGACTCAAGACTCATAAACATGTCTTACTTTAGAGCAGAGAGAAAACTACAACATGTCAAAAAATGATAATGTGAACTAAACAGACATGTTCTTTAGGAAGACTTCAAGCTCACACTTGGTTTTCATTTTAAGATGGTGTAGACCAATGCTTAGATTTCAGTTTACAGTATACAGTTCAAACAGCAAGGCCTGACCTCAGCTCCCCTACACTCATCTCAAGCAGTGCCTTCTCCAGAAGCTGCTGGGGTGACAGCCTGTTTTCTTAGCTGTGGGTGCTGATGGCAGAGGAGCTTGTGCTCTGACCAATCAGCTTCCTTTAGCCAAGGAAGCATGCAGCACTTGCCAATGGAAGTACCTCGGGTCCTCAAATAGAACCCCGTTTCTAGTCTCTCCTCCACCGTTTCCCCCTCGCTGAGCAGTACTCATCTTTCATTATCGTTTAATTTACTTCAGTCTTCAGGAGTGTATTGGATCTTTTATGGGTAAAAGGCAATAAAGCATGTGCCCACTTTCTCATGCCCATAAAACATGCAGCATATAAACAGCTCAACAACACTACACAGTAGCGGGTTAAGTCATTGTTTATGATTTATCTGATAAAATGTACTAACAATCACTTGGGACACAAAAACAAGTATTTATGCAAAGTTCTCAGCAAGTTTTGTTTTAGAAAGGGCTCTAACATCTTGCAAGTTCTAGCAACAGTCTGCTCTGTTTATTTCAAACCAGCTTTAAAATGCTGGTTTGTGACCTGGGTCGTGTGGCACACACCTATAGTTCCAGCAATCCAGGAAGCAAGACTTTAAAAACAAAACAAACAAACAAAAAAACCAATGGACAAACAAAAAAAGAATCTGCAAATCTTTTCCTTCATCATTTACTACTGACCCTACAGCTCTACAGATGTAGCTCAACTGCCACGTGACAGTGATGGAGATAACAGGATCTAGCAGTGTTTGCTCTCTTGACTTTCCCCATCAAGTGCCACGGCATGGGTGCCAGAGGTCCGAAGGCAGCCTGTGGGTATTGATTTTCCACCCACACAGGTTCCAGGGATAAAACCCAACTAGTCAGGCTTGGTAGCCTTTGCCCACTGAATCATCTTGTCAGCCCTTTGCTCTCTTCCAAACTATGGTATGAGTGTTCCAATGAAATCAGGATGAATATCTTTTTACTATTATCATGTATATTGATATAATTTCTTTTCTAAAGCTGTCATAAAAGATGACAAACATTTTAAGAATTAGAGAAAACATGTTCCACCCAGTCAATGGGGCAATACATGCCAAAGTCAATACTAAACTCTAGGCCTCTAGTTCTCAAGTTCAATATTCTGTCCTTTGGCCACAATTTGCCAATGTAGAACACTACCTCCTTCAGAGTGTGCTCTGAGACTGAATCTTGCTATGCATATAGACCAGGCTGGCCTCAAAGTTGCAATTCTGCTTCTGCCTCTTTAGGGAACTGAAATTATAGCACACACCATCACACCTAGCTAGAACACCTCCTTTAATAAGAAACAAGTCACATGACTAGGGGGGAGTTAGTGCTCAAAAGTCAATAAATCCATAGCTAAGAACTTAGCAAAGATGCTTTTTTTTTAAAGAACAGTATTGAAGGTAGAAATTTATTAGGCTATAAAGATAAAATCAAAGTTTGCTTAAAAATATAATCTCCTTGGTAAGATAGTAGCATCATAAAGTCATATAGGAAATACAATGAAATAAGACCTGACAAGTACTACCATGACCAATGCCCACACCATTGCCTGTGAATGGATGAATCACCATGTACAAGTTACTGCAACTGTACTGTAATACAGAGATTACTGTGTAAGGAATATGAAATCACTGTTTAATGACTCAGATAAAAGTGTTTTCAAAAATATTTCAAAATAGTAAGAAAAACAAGAAACAATTTTTTAAATGATATGTTTTATTTATTCAAGTTTTCATACTTGTGTACATTTTGATCATATCTACTCCCCACTATCTCAATCCATCTCCTGCCAGACTCATGTTCTAATTGTTTTTTATCAAGCTATGTATTTTTCTGCACTCCCCTCTGGTGTGGGAAGTCCTTCTGTGTATGTGTTGTTTTATTGGTTAATGAAGAAAAAAAAGCTGTTTTGGCCTGTGATAGGGCAGAATAGAATTAGGCAGGAAAAACTAAACTGAATTCTGGGAGAAAGAAGGCAGAGTCAGTGAGACACCATGTAGCCACCAGAGAAGATGGACATGTCCCAGAACTTGGCCAGTAAGCTACAGCCACGTGGTGATACACAGATTAATAGAAATGGGTTAATTTCAGATGTAAGATAGCTAGAAAGAAGCTTAAGCTATTAGTAAAAGAGTGTTTTAAATAATATAGTTTCTGTGTGATTATTTTGGGTCTGAGTGAATGAGCAACCTCTCCCAACAATTGGCATGCCTTGTGCCAGCTAAATCCATATAAAACACGAGAAAGATTGGAAAGGAATTCTAGACACAAAATAACAGAATTAAGCACAGATTAACAACATAGCTCATTTAAGAGAGGTTTTCCTGGTTCAGCAGAAGCAGGAAAAAATTGTACAGTTTTGAAATGGCAGCTTCCTGAGTTGTGCTGCCAGCACAAACTCTAACTCTTTCAGTAGGTCCGGCTACAGAACATTTAAATGGGGTCTGTAAACCGAGTGCTACAACTTACTTGTGGCAACACAGACCCACTGTGTGCCTAAAAATGGGGCAATGTACATGGCTCTCAGAGGCAGCAAACATGCTTCTGCAATATAGGACGAGACAGAGCAAACAGGCAGAGCCAGCCATGCTGGCCCTAGCTATGCCCGCTTAGCATTTTTTTGAAAACGGGGCAGAGGGGGGCGCTTCTAGTCAGAAAATAATTAAAATTAGAGATACACAATAAAAACAAATTCAGATGGAAAAGACCTCTAAATGGGACACAGTATTGGATAAATGAACATAGTCATGAGAGAGAAAAAAATATAGAAAAAAGTAAAACAAAGTCTTTAAAGAAATAGAGCACAGGCAGTCATAGGTTAAAGGAGTAAAGATAATAAAATGAATATTAAACTTATAGAAAAAGTAACAGAGTAACAAAAATAAATGAAATATACACAGAGAATCTGAATTATGTATATTATTGTATTTCCTTTGAATTTTTTAGGTACAGAGAGACATTTCATTGTATGGGCTGCTAAATTAAACCAACATGCTTCTTTTAAAGGTATCAGGACTAGAGAATTTGGGTTTAAGGATTTGTTGCTTTGGAAAAGAGGTCTTCTTTTGACTTCTTTTGAGAACCTGTGGAATCCTTCCAGACTAATGTAGTTTGATGGACCAAGAGCCCCCTGAAAGGTCGCCATGAACATTCCTAAAAATTACTTCCCCCAACAAAAAGAAGAAAGCAGTTTGGAGAAAACTATGCCCAAATTCCAAAATATTGTTTATAAATTTTTGTTTACATTTAAAGGGGGATGTGCTAAAGATTTGCACTGGTATGAAATTTGTTTTATTGACAGAAATTTGAGGCCCATTTTGTTCATGTATATCTCTGCACTTGATTAAGGTATTGTGTTTGTGTAACTCATTTAAAATGCAATGTATAATTAAGAAATATAGGTTACTAGATAATCATCTTATAACAGTCAAGCTTCTAGCCATGTTAGTTATCTTTTTAGATATACAGAGATATGTTTCAGTTAGATAGATAATCTTCATATCTTTCAGAAACCTTCAGAATATAGCATTTAAAGTGTCTTAAGATCTTAAAACTTTTTATGACTATGAGAAACATTTGCTCCTGGCAGCACCAATCTACTTCAAGAGGAAGATGGGCATCAAAGAGGCTCCTCTTGGAGTTTGTTAAGTCATTTGGAAAAGAAACTGCTCTTGCCTGGACTGCTTGATGATATGCTGTATGAACTAAACATGCAGGACCCACAGAAAAATGACTGCTGAAGTTGCCTAAAGAAGGTGAAACAGGGTTCCTGTTTCATCAAAGAACAGCCAGACATTATGCAGGACACAGAAGAAAGCAACAGATGAACTTTACCATTATGAGGCAGAACAGATCTTTGAATTTCCTGCTTCATGGAAAAGTCTGGATACTATTGGCTGTAAGTTGAAGATTGGATGACCCCCATGTTACAGAAGAATTTTGGGTGACTGTTCAGGCAGTGAGATGTCTCTGTCAACTCTAAAGTTTTGGAAGTTGCTTACAATGCACTTCCTGTTTACTTAGGTAATATTATAACCTTCTGGAGTCTTTGATGGAGTTAAAGAATAAAAAGTTATAATTATAGTTTTCCTTTGTTAAGATCAAAGATAAAGTAAATATAAATATTGTAACTAATTCTTTCTTGATACCTGTTTTGTTATATATATAATTTTACTATGCTTAAGTTAAAACCTTCCTTTTTATTTAAACAAAAAAGGGGAAATGGTGTGGAAAGACCTTCCGTATATGTTGTTTTTATTGATTAATGAATAAAGAAGTTGTTTTGGCTTCTTTCATTCATTTATTGGTGTGATAAGACAGAAGAGAGCTGGGCGGTAAAACTAAACCGAATGATGGGAGAAAGAAGGCGGAGTCAGTGACATGCCATGCAGCCACCAGAAGAGAGAGATGTGCCCTGGAACTTTGCCGTGGTGATACACAGATTAATAGAAATGGGTTAATTTAAGATGTAAGCTAGCTAGAAAGAAGCTTAAGGTATTGGCCAAGCAGTGTTTTAAAGTTTCTATGCGATTACTGTGGGTCTGAGCAGCTGGGAACGAACAAGAAACCTCCGACACACCCCTACCTTCCTCTACCATGGTCCCCATGCTACCAATTTACTCAGGAGAGCTTGTCTTTTTCTACTTTCCATGTAGATTAGACGCATGTATGTCCCCCTTAGTGTCTTCATTGTTGTCTAGGTTCTCTGAGACTGTGAATTGTACACTGGCTTTTCTTTGTTTTATGCCTAAACGCCACATATGAGTGAGTACACATGATAATTGTCAGAAATTTCTGGGTCTGGGTTACTTCACCCAAAATGATGTTTTCTAGCTCCATCCATTTACTCGTAAATTTAAAGATGCTGGGTTTTTTTCCGGCTGTGTTGTACTCCATTGTGTAAATGTACCACATTTTCCTTATCCATTCTTTGGTCGAGGAGCATTTAGGTTGTTTCCAGGTTCTTGCTATAACAAACAAAGCTGCTATGAACATAGCTGAGCACATGTCCCTGTGGAATCCTTTGGGTATGTACCCGAAGTGGTATTGTTGGATCTTAAGGAAGGTTGTTTCCTAATTTTCTGAGAAATTGTCATACTGATATCCAAAGGGGCTGTACCAGCTTGCATTCCCACCAGCAATGGAGAAGTGCTCTCTTTACCCCTCAACCTCTCCAGCATAAGTTGTCATCAGTGTTTTTGATCTTGACCAATCTTACAGGCATATGATGGAATCTCAGAGTTGTTTTGATTTGCATTTCTCTGATGACTAAGGATATCAAACATTTTCCTTAAGTGTATTTCAGCCATTTTAGATTCCTCTGTTCAGAGTTCTCTATTTAGGTCTGTATCCCATTTTTTAATGGATTATTTGTTCTTTTGATGACTGATTTCTTGACTTTTTTTTTAATATATTTTAGAGATCAGCTCTCTGTTCCATGTGGGGTTGGTGAGGATCTTTTCCCTTTCTGTAAGCTGCCATTGTTTCCTTGCTGACCATGTCCTTTACTTTACAGAAGCTTCTCAGTTTCAGGAGGTCCCATTTATTCACTGTTTCTCTCAGTGTTGTGCTACTGGGGTTATATTTAGGAAGTGGTCTCCTGTGCCAATGCGTTCAAGCGTACTTCTTCCCACTTTCTCTTTTATGAGGTTCAGTGTGGTTGGCTTTATGTTGAAGTCTTTGATCCATCTGGACTTGAGTTTTGTGCATGGCAATAGATATGCATCTATTTTCATTATTCAACATGTTGATATCCAGTTATGCTAGCACCGTTTGTTGAATATGGGTTTTTTTCCAATTTATATTTTTTGCTTCTTTGTCAAAAACCAGGTGTTCGTAGGTGTGTGGATTGTATCTGAGTCTTTGATTCAGCTCCATTGGTCCTTCTGTCTGTTTTTATGTCAATACCAGGCTATTTTCAGTTCTGTAGCTCTATAGTAGAGTTTGAAGTCAGGGATTGTGATGCTTCCAGAAGTTCCTTTATTGTAAAGGATTGTCTTGGCTATTCTGGGTTTTTTGCTTTTCCATATGAAATTGAGTACTGTTCTTTAGAGGTCTGTGAAGAATTCTGATGAGATTTTGATGGGCATTGTATTGAATCTGTAGATTGCTTTTGGTAAGATTGCCATTTTTGCAATGCTAATTCTACCTACCCAAGGGCATGGGAGATCTTTCCATTTTCTGGAGTCTTCTTCCAAAGAAACAGATTTTAAGAAGCATCAAGTAAATTCACAAGAAACAGAAAAAAAAATTAAAAAATTCTGTTACTTTAGCTGGGTTGTGGTGGCACATGCCTTTAATTCTAACACTAGGGAGGCAGAGACAGGGGGATCTCTGTGAGTTCAAGGCCAGCCTGGTCTACAGAGCAAGTTCCAGGACAGGCTCCAAAGCTACAAAGAAACCCTGTCTCAAAAAATAAAACAAAAGATTAATTTGAGTCATACTTTCTTTCCAAAAGGACACAGATAAGCTAAGCCATGTTATCATAAAACTGGTCAAAATAATTTAATCTAAATTCTATATTGACCCTATTTCTCTCTCGGTTAAAAGTGATACTTCCCCTTAGAGAAAAATTAAATCACCCCAATATTTAAGGCATTTTTCTCTAATGAAAAAATATAAGCACAAAACCATACAAAAAGTACTGTTTTGAAAAAAAGATTTAATTTGAAAAGAGAGTGTTTTATGTACAGATGTTTGAAGGCAGGTGAGACCACGTGGTCAAATAATTTTTAATTCCACCCTCTACCAAGTCATTAATCTAACAGCTAAAGTTAGGGCCTCCAGAGAATACATTTCCCATTTCATCATATAAGGCTATGGCCTGTTCTTACCTTCTTGAACATTGTCACGTTAGAGAGAAAGGAGGTAGACAGCTTGGGTAAATGGCCCACTTCCAGGCCCAAACTGGGGAGAAATTAAATAGCTGTAGTACAAACCACTCGGTTCTCGTCTCTCAAGAGCTTTTCTCATACAAAATTCTCTGAAAATTAGATTCCAAGCAAACCTCACTGTTCTTCCTAGTTCCCTTAAACACAACCTTAGAAATTCTGAAAGAAGTGTCCCTTAAACACAACCTCCGAAATTCTGAAAGAAGTGTCATGTGAAAACATTCCTGCCAGTAATGATAGTTTGCAAGACTTCATTCGGAACACAATTTCAATATGGTAAGAAAACTAGGGAGCTGTTAACCTTCAAAGCAAGATAAATACATCAAATATATAGTTGTTGATGGGACTTCTGGTTAAACTGAAACTGAGAGAACAAAGTGACTTTAATAGGTTATTTGAATTAAGGAAAAATAAAACAGAAAAAAGGAACTACATCCTATGTGTCAATGTCCACTGAACATTAATAAAAAGCCCTAAATCAGTGGTTCTCAACCTTCCTAAAGCTGCGACCCTTTAATACAGTTCCCCATGTTGTGGTGACCCACCTACCTCCAGATACAAAATTATTTCAGTGCTACTTCATAAACTATAATTTTGCTACTGTAATGAATTGGATCATAATGTAATCTGATAGGTAGGATATCTGATATACAATCACTGTGAAAGGACTGTTTGGCCCAAAGAGGGGGTGCCTCACAGGTTGAGAACCACTGCCCTAAATGGGCAGCCTCTTGGGTGATCTGAATTTTCAGCAGCAAGGGACAGAAAGAGGCCGCTATAGGTTGGAAGCCTACTTGAGAAGCTCTTGAATGCAAGTGTTTTCTGTGGGTCGCAGGTGGTTCTGCAGCACAGTTGTGCACAAGCCTGCCATTTAGCAGTGTCGGCCTCTTCCAGGTAAAACGCTTCCCACACCACCTGACAGCCACTTAAACAAAGCAGAGCCTGACATGGGGAGTGCCAGAAGAAACGTGACTGTGAATTTGCCTCTGACATAAAAACCACAGGCACAGTACCGGAGACTCCTGAAGGAATGTTCCTAAGCAGCTCTACTGTAAACACGGCCCAGCATCGGTGGAGTGGACAGATAAACAGTGCCATTCTCTGGCGGTCTCACACCCAGAATACACCAACGCAATGTGTTGTCATCTGGTAATCAACAGCCACTGTGGCTACAGACTTGCAGGGTGACAGGGTGTTGGGGAATATTATTTTCAGGTGTGTGACTTTTGTTCCTGTTGCATTTGTTTAATTCTGTGAAGCTGTGTTACAGTGTGTCTCAAAAACACCTGATGGTCCTAATAAAGAGCTGAATGGCCAATGGCTAAGCAGAAGCAAGGATAGGTGGGGCTGGCAGGCAGAGAGGATAAATAGGAGAACCTAGGAAGAGGAGGAGCAAGAGAACAAGGAGGAGGATGTCAGCGGCCAGCCACCCAGTCACCCAGCCAGCTACGAAGAAGGAAAGTAAGACATAAAGAAGAGGAAAAAAACCCAGAGGCAAACAGTAGTTGGGATAATTAGCTAACCTAAGGCCAGGCTTTTATAACTAAGAATAAGCCTCCGTGTGTAATTTATTTGGGAGCTGGATCCCTCAAAAAGAGTAGAGTAAAACTTCACAATAATTGGGGGTGTTGTAAGCATGAAACAGACACCAAATTTCAGCCTTCACACAAAAATATAAACTTCCCCAAATGATTATAAGAAATATCTTGCCAGCCTACAAAAACACACGCACGCACACACACCCTTCACACCATCACTGGCACCTAAAACATTTTGAACTACTGGTACTGTTTGTCATTTGACAACTTATCCTAACTGTATAAAATCATACTGATTCATTAAGAGGGAAATACTGAAATCTACTTACAAAATAATATTAAAAACCTAAAGTAAGTATGATAGTGATCTAAAAAATAACCATATTTTTGTTGAATATTTGGTAAAACAAATCAGAAAATGGAATTAAAATTAATTTTGCTTTTTATTTTTTAAATTGTTCCTACTGGGGCACACTGTATTTCTATTAAACAGGGAAGCATCAAAAAATACCAACAAATTACAGGCACACCAAACAACACAGGTAAATTCTACTATTAAGACTTTAAGTGAGATGTATGAAAATCATACTGTACGATATATAGAGTTGAAAAACAGATCAAGCTAAGCCATCATTTATGATGTAAAAATGCCACCACCACCAAGGAAATGATTACAATACAAATCTGGGGAGCCTGTTAGGGAAGGGCATGGGACCAGACAAGTACTCAGAACTGGCTACTGCTTGGCCTACAAGCTGGTCTCCTGTATTTGCTAACTGTATTCTGACTTCATTACAGACTGCCATCTCCGCTTTAAAATGCCATACTGGGGCTTTCCATAAACATTTCTATTTGTGCCATGGCATCGAAAAAAACTCACAAAAGTGAAAGAATAAGGTTGAATGACTTCCTATAACTCAAAAGAATGTAACTAAATACATTTTGATAATATCAGGGCCCTGTGCTGCTTAGCCAAGATTGTAACATCTCATGTAATTTTTTTGTTGTTTTTATTATTTATTTATTGAGCTCTCCATTTTTCTCTCCTCCCCTCCTTGCCTCTCCCTTGCCCTTTAACCCTCTCCCAAGGTTCCCATGCTCCCAATTTACTCAGGATATCTTGTCTTTTTCTACTTCCCATTGTTGTCTAGCTCTTCTGGGATTGTGATTTGTAAACTGTTTTTCTTTGCTTTATGTTTAAAAACCACTTATGAGTGAGTACAAATGATAATTGTCTTTCTGTGTCTGGGTTACCTCACTCAAAATGATGTTTTTTAGCTCCATTCATCTGCTTGCAAATTTCAAAGTGTCGCTATTTTTTTTTTTGTTGTGTAGTACTCCACTGTGTAAATGTACCACATTTTCCTTATTCATTCTTTGGTCAAAGGGCATTTAGGTTGTTTCCTGGTTCTGGCTATGACAAACAGTGCTTCTAAGAACATGTCCTTGTGGCACTATTGAGCATCCTTTGAATATATACCAAAAGTGGTATTACTGGGTCTTGAGGAAGGAATATTTCCTAATATCTGAGAAATCGCCACACTGATATTCAAAGGGGCTGTACCAGCTTGCATTCCCACCAGCAATGCAGGAGTGTTCTCTTTACCCCACAACCTCTCCAGCATAAGTTGTCATTAGTGTTTTTTATCTTGGCCATTCTTACAGGTTTAAGATGGAATCACCTCACACCTCAATGTATTTCTAATTACAAAACTATTTCCAATTTTTTTAGAAGCGCAAACAACTTGTGTTGAAGCCAGAAAGCCTTAGGTGACAACACCCAAGTTGCTATGCACCAGATTTGTTTGTTCTGTGTGCGGGTTTCTTTGCTTATGAGACAGAGTCTCCCAATGATCTGAAATTTGGTAAGCAGACTAGGTAGGTTGGACAGCAAGCCCCAAGGATCTTACTGTGTTTGCCTCCCCCAAGTGCCGACTTCAAGCATGCTATCATGCCTGACTTTTTAAACATGGACTCTGGAAACATAACTACTCAGGTCTTCTTGCTTTCAAAATAAGTACTTTTAGGCTGGGC
>NC_022021.1:54199118-54205154 GCF_000317375.1 Microtus ochrogaster
ACCCCCAATCTAGTATTACTTGTATTTTATTAGTATAATACATAGAAAAATATTGCTGAATATTTCTGAATGGTTCCATATATTCTTTTGAGCTAATTTCAAAGAAAAACTGTTTTTATTAAAGCTACATTTATAATAAACTCTTAAGTTGTAAAAGTTTTCTAATGTTTATTTTCTTTTATAAGGTACTACTTAAAAAGCTTCCAGCACTGGAAAGTAAAGTTTTTAAAGTCCAACACACACATATTCATGTGCTAAAGCCTATAAAATAAATAACAAGTGTTCTATTAAACACTAGTATTAAATGAAATGTTACTAAGCTAAATGAAGTGAAAGAATCAAGTTTTTAACCAAGGAGGTTTTTCTGAGCACAAAGACCTTCTACTTCAGATGTGGCATGGCATGCATGTAATCACATGGAAGAGGGGAAGCTGGGCGGAAAGCTGAGACAAATTTGAGTTCAAGGCCAGCCCGACCCACACCTAACAAGATGCCTTTAGCTAGCTCGCCCTAAAGGAGGCTAGCCTTCTAGCATAAAATCCTGTTAAAGAAATGCTGTAGGATACAAAGCCAAGCTAATCTCTCTACCAAAGAGTATTACTGATGACTTATTTTTCATGCTTAATTCATTTTATGCATAATTGAACTGATAAATGAAAAATAATCCAGAGAAAATTGACACTGTCATACTCACCATGAACTTGGTTGATTTCTGAATTCTGGGAAAGAATTTCATCTGCTAGCTTCTGAGCAGTTGGCAAGACTTCGGTGTGGTGCACTGTGATCAAATACTGAACAAACTTCTGCAGCTGGTCTCTGTTCATCTGGAAGAGAGTCTCTGAGATGGGAAGGTGCAGTTTGACCTGATCTGGCTTGCGGATGCGGTATAAAGACAATGCCACAACATGGGCACAGTAAAATATGTCCTTGTTTCCACAGCTGCAGGTCACTGAGGTAATCTTGCAACGATCAAAGCTGATGGCCACGTTGCAAATGGTTTCTGGCTCTGACTGTACTGCGGGTTCCGTGACTGTGCCACTCAAGTGGAAACCTAGGAGACAAGACAGGGACGATTCAGCTTCTGCACAAAGACACTAAGGGAAGTACCAACTCTCAAGGGAAGTCCCAACTCTCTCAAACAGGTGGCTCTGGACAGCACAGCAGGGAAAAGAAGAGGTGGAAACAGGCAAGCCAGCATTAAGCACTGGCTTCTCTACCGGGGATGAGGACAAAGGATGATCAACAGCACCTAGGTACTCTGCACAGCAAAATCATCACTGACTGCAGCACACCCTTGACCGTGCTCATCAAAGTCACAGCAAGTAGCTACTTTGTTACTGTACTCATGGCGAGGAATGCACGACCAAGACCTAGAGCAGAGGGACACTAGGGGTCTTCCTTGTTGTATGCATATATTTTGAAGTGTCTATTACCTGTCTTATTCAGTTTTTTTCTCATCCAGACTGCCCCCTCCCTCCACATTTATTCCAGTCTGCCACAAAGCTACAAATCAACACTGCAAACGTAGAGGAGGTCCCTTTCACTAACTTTGACCAGAGAAACTTCTTAAAGTAATATTCTTTTCTGTAATATACATATGTATGTGTGTGTATGTATGTACATTTACATATAAATAATATATGCCCCCAAATTGCAGTATCTTTCAATAGCAGGTACAGGGAGGGCTGTAAAACCTACAGCTGTTCATGCATAACAGCCTGAATAACTAGCACAGAAGGCCTAGATACAAGGTTAAATACATACACAACTCCCTCCACAGTACAGTATTATCAATAAGGAAAGGGCATTAAAAGCAATGCACCTTCAATTTTGAACCAGAAAGGGATCTTCTACAAATTCCATCATCAATGGCTAGGTGGACACGGCTTATAATGATCCAGAAGTGCAATGATCGCCCCATTGAGGAAGTCATTTGCCTTGGAGAGTTCTAGCTCAGCCAACTGAAATTGCCTCCTACAACCACTGTGTACAGCTGTGGCCTACTTGGCCAGAGAACAAACCTATACTTTTTCCCTAAATGCATGGGAAAACCACCCTGAAGCTTGGGGTGAAGGTCAGCTGGTAGACGCAGGGGATAAATGTCTTTCAGCCACCCATCCCTAAAGACCCACTCATTGGTGAGGGATAAACCTGAAGGCTACAGGGAGATCCCTTTGGGAATATCAAGGGTTCAAATTTACCTCATAACTTCTAAAAACTGGCAGAAACTTGAGAGTCAAATAATGAAGCCCTCAGTGTTCTCCTGGTGTTCGGCTATTTGTGCTAAAAAGAAATTTTCAAGCTGGTGACTGAGCCCCCCTTCACAAACCACATGAAAACTGGGTAAGTGTTGCATGTGGCTCAAGAGTGATTGGCAGATAATGCCAAGTATTCACACGTGACATCAGGACTCCAGTCACTACCGCCCGTGTTACCAGGCCACTACTCCAAAGAAAGAAAGCCTTCTAGAGGGAGGACATTTCATCTTGACAAGATAAATGTGTTGTAGTCATTTTTAATCAAATAAATCAATTTACAAAGGGTATTCCAGAAACACAAACTACTGTTTCACAATAGAAAATTGGAAAACTATCATCTAATAGATATGTGGGTTTTCTCCCCCATAAACACAATCCATTTAAAAACAGACATCCTAGTTTCCTTCACCACTTTGATCAAGAGGTCTCTAGGAAGAGAAAAACATTTAGAGAAAGAATACTAGAAAATAGTCTTGATTCTCATGTTTTTACCCATTCAAAAAAGTTAATTCATAAAGAAAACTCCTGAGAAAATGTCAAAAACAAAACAACAACAACAACAACAAAAAAAAAACGGGCAACTCTGCCATAGTACAAACCAGATGTACTATATGTAATTTTTTAAAAAATGCATGGAATAGGCAAAGATAAGACAAAAAAAATGTCTTGACTCAGAAGAAAGGCCCCAAACATATTCTATACATTTAGTTAAAAGAAAATTGTTTCCACGTGTCACACATTTACACGTGTGGAAGGCAGACACCAAAGCATGGAGAGTTGTAAACCGACATTTCTAAGATGAACATTGTCCCACCTAACACAATCACCTTTCTTCTTCCCCTACGTGAACGATTTTGTCCCTATATAAAAGGGTGCTGGATAATTCTAAACAGAGGCAAGGCCCATGACTGAGAACTCAAAGGAGCAAACTGTCTACAACAAAGACTGGGGAGGGGGGGCACATGTCCCACGCCAAGAGCAATCCTCAGCAACATGTGGGGCATATAAGCATATAGACACATAGACGGACAGACACACACACACAAAATCATCATGATCCTCATAAGAAAGAGTCAAACAAAACAGAATAGGTGCTCTAAATAACACTAATTGTCATTAAAGAAAAAGGTCCTGAAGAAAACTGATGAAGCCCTCAAAGAGCTAGTGAAAAATGGTATTTATTCATGTAAGTTGTACAGTACAAGTCAGAAAAGATGAAGTTGATTGATTGTGATATAGTGTTCTTTTTTGTTTTGTTTTTTAAGACAGGGTTTCTCTGTAGTTTTGGAACTTGTCCTAGAACTAGCTTGTGTAGACCAGGCTGGCCTTGAACTCACAGAGAATCCCAGCACTCGATAGGCAGAAGCAGGTGAATCTCTGTGAGTTTGAGGCCAGCCTGGTCCACAGAGCAAATTCCAGGACAGGCTCCAAAGCTACACAGAGAAGCCCTGTTTCAAAAAATAAAACAACAACAACAACAACAACAACAAAGCAACAACAAAAAACCCCAACAAACCCAAAAGCCAAAAAAACCAAAAAAGCAAGCTATTGTTCTTGTTCCACCCATTCATCTCCCTTGAGGACTCGGCATGTGGCTCGTGCATCTGTCAGCTCAGTTGGCCCTCTAATCTGATGGTGCAGCGGTTATTTAGCACATGGGGGCCCATTTGATTTGGGGGCAATTTTCCTTTTGCCTTCAGGTGAGGATTACCTCAAATACAGGAAAATCACATGTTCATACGTAAAAGGCAGCTCTATACAACTTTCTAAGCCCATGGGGTACCGTGTCAGTATGAAAAAATTCCAGTAGGCTAACCTCAGGGTTTTATAACGGTATTCTGGCCTCTTCAACTTGAGCAACTGTTGAGATTCCACTACTAGTCTGTGTATCCTAAATCATATCAACACACACGGAAGAGGAGCAGAGGGCCTCTGTGTCCCACCATCATGCCAAGAGTGCTGGGGAGACCCACTGCCTCATGAGACTCACACGCCACCGCCCTGCTGTGGTTATCCTTGCCTGCTGAAGGAACTGAAACAGGACAACTTCCTAAGAACGGACTTTGACTTTCTGGAGCTCTGACTAACATGACGATTGTTTTAGGACAAGACCTGAGCACAGAAAAGAGGTCAATCCTGTACTATCTGGTGAAACATGTTTCAAGTAAGTAACTGGAGAAATTACTATAAGCCTTCTAAAAATATGTTTAGGCCTGGATGTTGGCACATACCTTTAAATCCAAGCACTCCACTCATGAGAGGCAAAGGCAGGCAGCTCTTTATAAGCTCAAGGCCAGCCTGGTCTATGTAGAGAGTTCCAGGCCTCAGTGAGACCCTGTCTCAAAAACAAAGTTTGCTGGAGAGCTCCAGGTAGGATGGCAGACTACAAACAGTAATCCAGTCACGAAGTCAGTGAAGCACAGGCTCTAATCAAAGCGACAGGGGCTGCAGAATGTCACAAAGGTGGTAAAGGTGGTGGAGGAGAGACTGAAGACACACACACACACACACACACACACACACACACACACACACACACACACAAAAGGAATCCAAGCTTAGTGGGGATCCAGCTGGGTGGCTCTGCAGCAAGGAGAGAAAAGGGAAACCTTATTTGAAAGGCAAACCAGGCCTCAATAGAGAAAGGACTGGCAGGCCCAGTGTAAGGATAAACCCAGGGATCACATGAGCCTCAAATTCAGCTGCACCATGAGACAGTGATTCCTCCAAACATAGCGGAACCCCACTGCATCAATGCATATGACTAAGAAGGCAGTGGGCACTCTTCTGAAAATGAACTCACTGTTTAAAACTGAACTGCCCCAAAGACCTAATGCTAGGGAACAATCACAAGTCTTGGAGCCCGACTTTAATCTGCCATAGTCACGGAGTGAGGCACAGCCCTGGGGGCGGGGGTAGAACGCAAGGGGGCTGAACAGGCCAAAACTGCAGGCATCAGAGGCTTGGTACAGACAGAGAAGTGCACATAGAAAGGGACACCCTCGATGGTCAGCCTATCAACTCAGAGTAACAGTGGAGCGCCTGCAGGCCAGCATTAAGTGAACAGCCTGGGGTCAGCCTGATGGACCTCTGGAGGTGTCTATCTGCTCAGTACTTTAGAATCTCAGAACTCCGAATTCTGTCGACTGTTTGACACCACCGTGCATCAGTCCTGGTGGGGAGGGGGAGTCTAACCAACACATAGGCGGGTCTTCGCCCTACAGGACTCCGTGCTAGCCAGAACATTAGTTATTCTAGGGTGTAGATATGAGGAGAGAAATGCTAGGAAGGAAAAAATCCTTTGAATTAAATAGAAAACACAACAGAAAGCATCACCAGGAGACTAAAACAAGCTGAAAAAAGGAGATCGCGAAGGAAGAAGAGGCTGATAAAATACTACATTCAAACGGCAATAAAGGAAAAGAAAACCAAACTAGTGTAGCTGCAGTGGGAGGGGGAGGGAACACACCTAGTCCACACCTGAAAAGCCAAGTGAAGCACCAAAGACCTGTGACAGGAAGAACAAGCTGACAGAGTGATGGCAGCTCTGCAGACAGCAGGTGCGCCCTATACTGTCTCTGCACCAGCAGAAAGCGAGGGAGAGATGAGAGCCCCTCACGTCCAGACTCCCCTTCATGCTGCACACGCCTAGCAAACGGCCCCTCACGCTGCACACACCTGCATCTCAACTTTTCAAGAGAAGAATCCACCCTAGTATTTTCATTGCTTTTTTAGTATTATTTTCACCTCGTTATATTTTAACATGAAACCTTTTTTT
>NC_022021.1:54205889-54253985 GCF_000317375.1 Microtus ochrogaster
GCAAACTTCAAGAATTCCTTGTTTTTTATTGCTGAGTAATACTCTAATATGTATATATTCCATACTTAACATGAAACCTTTTTAGGAGATTCTGTTCATACTTTTATTCCCCTCCATTCGTCCATCTAATTTTATTCGCATGCTGTTTTTCAGCACTACAATTTTTTCCTCTTCCCTTTCTCCTTCTCTTTCGCCCACTTTGATTCCCCTTGGATTTCCTCTAATAGAATGTTTACTTCATCTGAGGGCATCACAATACTTCACTTCCAGTCATACCACTGAGTCAAGTAACAAAAACCGTATGGTACTAGAAAAGACAACTAGAATAGAAGATCTAGAAGTGAGCCCATTCAGCCACAGCCATCTGATTTGGGGTGTCAAAAATACACATCAGAAAAAAAAGACACCCTCTTTAACACACACACACACACACACACACACAATACAGAATGGATCAAAGGCTTCTGTGGGGAGTGGATGAAGTCCTGAGAGCATGTGCATTGTTGACACAATCACTAGAATAACAAGGACCTCATAAGCAAGGGAATGGTAAAGCCTTCCCTGGCTTAGGCTCAGAGGAAAGCAAGACCTTCCTCTAGTCCAAGTACAATGTAACAAAAGATTGCCCTTTATCAGTGATGGAGACAGTACCAACCACAGTGTCCTCCTCCCAATGAACGTAACCTGAAACTGCTTCCCTACCACTAATAATATACGGCACTTTCTAATTTGATATGTATAATAAACTTCTTCAGCCACATAAAATAAACTCACTTCCCGTGCAGCAGCAGATAATCAACGAAGGCACCGAGCTTCTGGAGTGCTGATGTGTTCGCACCGGAGCACACAGCCCATCTGTCTCAGCTTCTCTGTGCATGTCTCTGATACATCCACCGGTCAAGTCCAAAGTCATGCAAGTCAAGGCCGACCTTAACTGTAAGACCTAAAACTTTGCAATTGCTTGAGGAAAGCACTTCAAGATATAGGCATAGACAAGAACTCTAATGGCAAGAAATAACTCCAAGACTAACAAATGAGGTTATACAAAACTAAAGGGCTTCTGCACAGCATAAGCAGTAACTACCAGCAAGAGGAAATTAACAGCTAGAATATTTATGGAGCCACAAAAACTAAACAACAAAAATACAATTGAGAACTGAAATGAAAGTTCTCAATATATGTATTGTATGTATGTATGGTAGTAACTGAAAACGTGTGTTCAACACCCTTAACCATCAGAGAAACAGGTCACCCCAGTCAGAAGTGTTGTCATTGAGAAAACACAAAACAACAAATGCTGGCAAAGACAGAGGATAAAGGCAACCTTTGTACACTGCTGGGGAAATGTAGCCTGCCACAGCCCTACAGAAGACAACTAAAACCAACTACCAAGACCCAGCTGGACTACTTTCTGGGGTCACACCCAAAGTCAATATACCACAACAGACACTTGTACAGCCAAGCTTATTTCTGGGGTATTTACAATAGAAATAAGAAACAGAACCAAGCTCAAGTCCATCAGTGGGGGAATGGGTAAAGAAAACAGGGTATACATAGAGAATGGAATTTTATTTGGACATCAAAAACAAAAGCAAACAAATGAAATCATAGCATTTGCAGGCAAATGGACGGATGGAACTAGAGATCACTGTTAAGAGAGATTCAGAAGCAAATATACAGTGTTTTAGCTTGTATACACAGAATCAACACTGTGTGTGTGTGTGTGTGTGTGTGTGTGTGTGTGTGTGTGTGTGTGTGTGTGTGTGTCTAAGCAAAATTAAGGGAGGAAAATGGGGGAAGTGACAGCAATAGAAGGTATGTGATATAAAAGTGGAAGGGAGCCGTCTTTGGGGACAGATGGAGGCCATCAAGAGAAGGGTGGGAGGATGGCTGTGGGCTAAAGGAAAATAAGTATAATGATATATATGCATGAAAATTTAAAAAAAACTTGAAAAAATATTTGACTCTACAAGATATAATTTTAGAAAATAAATCACAAAAAACAAGACTCACAGAGCGAACTGTTCCCACATCACGGCACCCTATTAGTCTCCACGTCTCAGCCTCCAGGAACAGAAGGAAACTGAAAGGCCGTGCAGCACCAAGCAGGCCTTGGGATAGACTTTGCCCTACACGGTGCTGTATCTTAGATGCTGTGTGCCTTGAACGCATTATTCGGCCTTCTTGAGTCTCACTTTATTTGTGTATGTACGTGGCTAGAAACATGTTGCAAGGCTGGTTGGGGGATTAAAGTGAAATAACATGTGTAAAGCACCTGGCACATAGTAAAAGTGCTCATTAAATTTTATTTCCCTTTCCTTCCCTTCCCAGCTGGAGAAACAGAGGGGTGTGGACATGTTCCCTTCATCCATAACACTTTCTTTTTCTAAGCTACTGGAATCTTGGCGGAGGAGGTTGCTTTCATAGGCTGACTTGGGAAATAAAGAGAAATCACAAAGCTTTTTGAGGCAAGAGACCAGGGAAACACTAGAGGAATCTTTCGTACTCGAGAACAAAACTGAAAGACTTAAGTCACTTGTATCTCTGCTCAATCCAGCTCTTCCCGTTTCCCTACTTAATACTATGTTAATTTTATATGCAGAGAAACTAAAATAAAAAAAAAAACACTAGGATCAAAAACCCATTGCCATTGTTCTTGAGTTCTCAGTAGTCCTCATTATCCGCTATGTTCAGCGAGTCCGGTTTTATCCCATGCTTTTTCAGATCCAGGCCAGCTGGCCTTGGTGAGTTCCCAATAGAAATAAATTTAAAAAAAATTTAAAAAAAAACACTAGGGAGAACACTTTTAAATTAATTGTAGGTTTGTAAATATTATAATGCATTGAGTCTCAAAGTGTGATACTAACCTCCCCCCGAAATCCTCCAGAGCTTATCAGAGCACCCATGATAGCAAAATCTCTCATAATTACACCTGATACTAGTGACCTTTTACACCGTCTCTCCTCAGTGAGTATTTAGTTCTAAGAGGCTGACATGATGTGGGCTACCGTAACAGAGACAGATAAATAAGGGCAAACATTAAAGAGATTTGCACAAACACAGATAATGTCACTCATTTCAGTAAAATATTCTTATTGGGAGTTACAGGGGTTTTGTTTTGTTTTTTTAATAAAGATTTTATTTCTAATAACATATACTTACTACTATTATTGCATAAACAAGCATTTCAATTTATTTACAGGTTTTAATTTGAAACACAGTATTTTAGCGTTTCCATTGTTGGAATAAAACATCATGACCACAAACAGCTTTAAGAGGAAAGGGTTTACTTCATCTTATAACTATTGGGTCACAGTTCATCACTGAGGGAAGTACAGGCAGGAACTGACAGCAGGAGCCTGGAGGCAGGAACTGAAGCAGAGTCCAGGAAGGAACAAACACTTGCCTACTGGTTTGCTCCTCGTGGCTTGATCAGTTTTTCTTCTAAACAATTATGACTACCTGCCCAGGAGTGGCAATGCCCAGAGTGGGCAGAACCTTTCCACATCAATCATCAATCAAGGAAATGCCCCACAGGGTTGTCTATGGGCCAATATTATGGAGACTTTTTCTCAGTTGAAGTTCTCTCTTCTCAGACAACCCTAGCTTCTATCTAGTTGGCAAAACAAACAAAACGACTACTGGAACACAAAGTTAACGTCAATAGTTATTAACCCCATAAACAAAAGCCTTAAGGAATTTCTCAAGAAACCCAAAGGCTCATTATATATAATGCCCTGAAGAAACAGTTCAATGGAACTTTGTAACAGTATTTACAATTGGATTACTTTTTCAAAACTTATATTCATTTATGTGTCTGTATCTATGTGAGTGTATCCCTCTGTGTCGGCAGGGACTCACAGGGTTGCAGGTGGTTGTGAGACACCAAACATGGAAGCCCCCCCCGGAATGCTCCGGAAGAGCAGCAAGTGCTCTTAATTACTGAGCCACCTCTCCAGCCCTAGCACTTGGATCTTAATGCAACAGACCGATAATTAATATACTCAGTAGAGAAACAGGAAAGGGGCAGATTTCTCACACATGAACACAATCAAAATCTTAGCAAAGATGAAGTTTTCTTTGCAGAAAACTTCAATTCTTCACTGACAGTAAAAAAGCATTTCAATCTTGAAAGAGTCTTATCATCTTTGAGTAGGGGGGAAGTGTTAAGTTTCAAAGGGGACAGAGACCCATGACATCACAGAATGACAGCTATTTTAGAACACACCAGAAAGTTCCAAAGTTTGGCCTTTTGCACATCTTGGTCTATGTGCCCAGCTAGCTGAAAAATGATTATGAACTCAAGGCATTAGAAAATCTCTACGCTAGAATAAACTGGCAGACATGAAATAAACACACAGACCTGAAACCACTCCTTCCATGGCACATTCTTTTCAGGAAAAAAAAAAATGTGCTGCTGCATGAAGCGCTAGAGTAGCATATTCTTCGTTAGAGAATTTAACAGAAGCAGTGGTGTAGGACTTACACAAATACATCTTTCACCCCTTTCCTACATAAAAAGAACCCCTGGGGAAATTAAAAGCAGGAAGCAAGGCAATGCAATGTTATAGCTGAAAGGGTGGCCAGGGTGGGGAGGGTTTTTCCCCCATCTGAAAAGCCAGGTCTAAGAATGCAGAGGTGTTAACATGTAATGCTCTCATACATATGAAAAGCCAGGTCTAAGATGCAGAGGTGTTTGCATGTAACACTCTCATGGCACATATGAAAAGCTAGGTCTAAGAATGCAGAGGTGTTTGCATGTAACACTCTCATGTTATGAAAAGCTAGGTCTAAGAATGCAGAGGTGTTCACATGTAACGCTCTCGTGGCAGCGTATGTGTTACCTAACACACTAGTTCAGCTCAATGTGTCATAACCAGGATGGATTTATGACTGATAAAGGAGATGAGGCAATCCTTCCCCCACCCCAATCTAACAGTAAACCTTTCCTAACTGAAAACTACTGCACACAATCCAATAACCTGCACTGTGATGATCAGTGTGCAAACAAATGTTTCATTCAAATCATGCAGAATCTCCAGACCGGCGGTACAGACAGTAGGGGGCCCAAGACAGAGACAATAAATGCAATTTAAAAACCAACTTATCTAAAATATCATATTCCTTCTTTAACTACATAATTTTCTCAAAGGGAAATCCTAAATTAAAGACATTGCATCCTGTGAGCTGGCTAATTAAATCCTCTAACCCTATTTTCTAATACTAAGCTTAACAGCTTATAGAAAGACACCGGGAGATTTTGCTGGTAATTGCTGATGAAGTAGTTCCATCTTTTTGAAAAATTATTTTTTAAAGGAAAAGCTTTATTTTAGGTCCAACTTCAGAATAACTGTTTGAAACAGACTCACTCACTTGTACACTTCATTAATATTTGAGAAAGATAACGGCAAATTTATGCAACGGCCAGACTGTGAAGCACAGCACACCATCTAAACAACATAAAAGTTTACGGAGCATGCCCTGGACAGCCCTAACCAAGGGCTCCCAGCAGCATTCTGTGCATTATTGCTTTTGTTTCCTCATTAATGTGAATTCTTACACCATTTCATACAGAGATCCAGTTAATCAGAATACCTATGTGTTAGCCATGAGTGGCATTAGTTAGTTAAAACTCTTCCTAAGAGAAGAAACCCACCAACTTGGTTCTTTGTAACCAGCACGCAGATGGGAGTTTAAGCAAAGAAGTGCAGGGACAGACCAAAACTAGACACACTGCATCAGCCTGTGTTAGCCTAAAGCCTTAGCAGACACTTTCTCAGGAGTGTATCTGCGGGGCAGCAATCACTGCTCAGTCAGAGAAGCTGGGCAGCCAGGAGAGGGCTGGAACAAACAAGTCAGAATTTCTCCTCTTCAAGGTGCTTAGCGATGTAAATGTAATCTTTCCTCTGATGCCAACCTTTTCTGATCCAAGTAAAGCAGTTCTGGCTTTTTACCCTTCTCAAGAGAGGCAGCCAAGCAGCCCTTCCCCTCCAGGTCCCAGCACCACCTGCACAGCCTTCGCAGCCCCTAAGCCTTTCTTACTTCCTCTAGAGCCTCTCTCCTGGGTCTCTGACCTATCAAGTGCAGATGAAGTTTATTAGTGCCTTTGTTGTCCCAGCCACAACTCTTGGTACAACCTCACACCTCTGTCTTGCCTCCCAGGGCTCAGAGGCCACCAGAGACCACAGAAGACCTGAACCTGTTCATTTCCTGTTTTGCTTGCAGCCCTCAGAAATACTTGACTGTTTCCTTCATCAGCAGGGGCAGAGGGGAAACACCAGAGACAGTTGTTTACCAAACCAAGTGGTAAGGAGAGGGTGGTCTCAAAATCGGGAGGGGAGGATGCAAGCCAAATCCTGTTTCCCAAAATCTGAAGTACTGGCCTAACTTCAACCTGAGCATGAGCCCCGGTGGTTGGAACCTAACCCAGGCTCCAGGTCTATTTATCAGTTTCATCATCAGGATAAAATGCAAGCATAAGATTCCTTTTCAGACGGGTTCTTTGAAGAGAAAGTGAGATGCTTTTGGTGAGGCAGTGGTAGAGCATACTTTGGATGAAGCAGGCCCCTCAAGGATGGGAAGAAACAAGGAGTTCCTGGGATTCAAATGACAAGTGTTCACAAATGCAACCTTTCTGTACCAGCAGAAATAATTCTAAAACATGAGGAGACTAACAGATACAGATCCTTTACATGTAGACACGACTGAGATTTAGGACTCTTGCAAACCGTGTCTGAGTCCATTTCTACCCAAGATCCACAGCTCTTAGAACAGCCTAGGCCCTGGACAAAGTAACAACTAAAGGAACTTACTAGGGTCTTCCAAGCAATGCCTGCCTCACATCGTTTAAGTTACCAAAAAAAATAAATAAATAAACACTTTGGCCTCCAGTCCATGAAACTTCAAATGAACTGAACTATTTTAAGATGGCCCCTCTCTTTCACTCCGAATTAAACTGGCAGCTCAGACACAGACGGGGTCTGCAATGTTCATGCCACAGAGGACCTTCTCAGCGAACATACGGGTTAGAAGAGTCTGTAAGAAGAAAGAACCCAAGAACATTCTTGGCATGTGAAATGCACAGGCTGGTGGTCCTCCGCTGGAATGCATGTGGATCATGTGGAGAACCAATGATAACAAACATGACCAGGCCCACACATGCTCATTGCTACTGGGCTGGGAACCAGAACCACTGACCTAGAGGATTCTAATTACAGCCCAATCACGACTCTTCTCTTCAAAATACTGGAGTAAACACAGCAACGGGGACAAGAGAAGAATACACAATTCCTTATACAAGAATCTCAAGAAGGCTTCATATGTGGCCGCATGGTAAAGCACATGGCTAGCACATACAAGTTCACCTGGAGAAGTCTCAGCACCAAAAAGGCATCAAATATGCGTCTGTAACTTATTATGTAATCAAATGTTCCCACTTCATCAGGTGTGGGAGAGTAAGAAGGGGGGCAAAAATAATATTTTCTAGTAATACACATTATCAGTATGATCGTTAATACTTATTGCCACACCACCATAAATAAGACTTTGATTAAATACAAATCAAAATATAAAAATAGGCCTTTATTAATCAGTCTTTTCTTTTACAAAGAGATTGTTGTACAATGCCCATGGGATGCCCCATAATTGAAGGGGTTTTATATACTAGAACAATTCAATTAATGAAAATACCAGCAACTCCTGGTAACACATTTTTGCCTAAGGCAAAGGCTCTACCACATGAAAAAGGCAAACAGGAGGCTGTGCAACAGCAGGTCGGGGTTGCTTTTCAGAAGAAGCATGACCAGCATTCCCTAGCGCCCAGGCACCTTACCTCAAGGACCTTAGGAACGTCACCTGGCTTTACATCTTCCATAGCAAAGCATGCTAAGAGCAGCATGTGCTTGCTATAAGGACAAAATGAGAGCTGATGTGTATGTAAAGCATGCGGTCCTCCTGCGGAACACTAGCTACTACCACTGCTGTCATGCAATGCCACATGCTCCGGGAAGCCTGGCATTTTCAACATGTGCATGAAAACCCCAGCCTATGCCAGTGGGCACACCTGCTGCTAGAAATGCCATGTTCCTGAGAACACACACAATTCTACTAGACAAGCAGACAAGGACTGTCTATCATAGTGACTCACAGCCTAGCAAACTCCTAACTCCATTAACAACATCCCATTTTTCCTTTCTCCATTTTTATAGCACATTCTTACAATGTGATCTGTTTCAAGCAAGGAGAAAAGGAGACTCAGGATTTGATTTTGATTCCAAATAACTTTCAACTTCAGTAAGTATGTATGTTACTTTCAAGATAATTCTACTAAAATATAAGGTGCCCTTTTATCTCTAACCTTGGGACTTTTCATGAGGAATGTATTTTTACAGTTGAAATTTGTCCTGTAATTAAGTCAAAGTCTAATAAAAATTGGATGCTACAGTTAAAAGATTCATGGCTGTCAAACAATGACTACAGCACTGTATTCACAATAACTTGTGTCCTGACAAGCCAGAATGCCACCTCTCCCTGAAGATACTAAGAACACTACCTAAGTTAGTGTCTGCCCCTGACTGCAGAGATCCAGCTGAGAAGAAGACCAGCTCTCCTCTGTGTGACCATCTGCAGAACCAGCAAGGTGAACAGTTATGCCTGGGGTGTGGGATGCTTTAAACTAAGCACAGTGATAAAAGAGAAGCCGAAACAGATCGTCGATAATACAAAGGCATTCCCACCCACAGTGTACCCTGTTTTAGTTGGTATGGGGGAACTTCTGCATATTTATAAGGAAAAAAACTTTGCTTTAACTATAATTATAAAAATGTTCAAGATATTTCTGAATGAAGACTTTGACATATAAATGATTTCTAGAACATGTCTGGAAGTCTGGTAATGACATCATACACATCACGAAGTTTGCCAACTTTCCCAGTGGCTCTTCTTAATACTGACTGAGGCTTACCTTACGGCTTAGCAATGGTCCAGAGGTGGATTACATACATGGCCCATGGGCAAAGGAGGCCAAAAAAAAGATGAAACCCATGATTTCTACTGCTATCTAATTTGAGCCCCAGGAGCTACACATTTCTTGTTCCCTGCTCCTCTCACAATGAGAAACACATATGAAGATGATCTCTATACATTACAGAGGTAAACTGCAGAAATGGCAGTATACCCACAGCAGGAAGATGTCACATACAGTCAAATGGCACAAGGTCTTTGATTAGCTCTGGTTACTAACGGTCATCTTAAATGACAACTTTTCCTCAAAGAAGGGGACAAAGGATAAATTCTGCAAAAGCAGTGGTCACATGTTTCACCGCAATCTTTAAGCTTTCAAAGAAAATATAAAATGAAGTGCATATTGGGTTTTTACATAAATAATTTTATCCAATTTTTTTAAATAGTCGAGATTAAAGTTTTGTTTTGTTTTTCCCTAAGGTAGGTGACCAAAACCAAAATAATAATAATAATAATAATAATAATAATAATAATAATAATAAGCACATGGCAGAAGTACAGGTTTACACAAAATACCTAAAATAATACAGTTGCATTCTTTTAATATCCCGTTAAAGAGGGAATGAGCCCATGGTCGCTTGACTACCTGCAGACCTAAGAAGTTGCATTTTTTCCTCTGAACTCCTGTTACAGCAGCATGCACATGCATGGCCATATTGCTTCACAGCCACACCCATGCCCCGCCATTTGGTGACAGGCAATGTTCAGGTCTCCGAGAGATGCCTTAGTGGACAGCAGAAAGGTTCCCATGCTAATAAGTCACTGGATCCCTGGACAATATGATGGCTAAGAAATTAGACTGGAGCTAAATTCAGATATAACCTCTGTTTCCCCGTGCTGTGTTTTGTGCATTGGGAGGAAGACGGCAAACTCTTTTTACGGCTCAACAATGACTTTATGGGAGGTTTTTAAAAAGTCTAAGATGTTGCATTAGAGTTTACTCTACATAATTAGACTCACAGTCCTGATCATGGTCAGCTAAAGTTAAGATCCAGGTGGCACTTAAAATAGCTGAAACAGCTGGCATGGTAGGTAGTAAATGCCTACAAGCCCAGGCCTCGAGAGGTGCAGGCAGAAGGATCAAATGTTGAAGGTCATTCTCCACTATGGTGTGAAGCGAGCACCAGCAGCATGAGACCCTATCTCAAAAGCAATCAAACGAAGTATCAAAAATAGCCCTTACCATACTATATACAGGCAGTATTTGCAAATGAGTTAGCTATTATGTTTATGCAAGTGCCTGTTTGGGGATGTGGATATAACAATGTCCAGAGGCCAGAAGAGGGCAGTGGATCTCCTGAAGGTGGAGTTGCAGGAGGCTGTGAGCCACCTGAGTGAGAACCAAAGTCAGGTCCTCTGAAAGAGCACCAAGTACCCTTAACTGACGAACCTCCTGTCCAACTCCAAAATTTTAATTTAATAAAATTAAATTAAATGAAATGGTTAAATGAAAACCAGTAAGTCAGACTGCTACATTGCAGAGAACTAAAAAGAAAAAAAAAAGATCTGAAAAAAGCAAGCCTTATCCAGGAAGCATGAAGTGATGGAATAGTTACCAAGAATTAACCCCTTATTAATAGAAAAGATTTCTTACTGTGACTGTTTCAAAATGTCAAAAATGTCAACACTATTGCACACTACTTTATATAACAATTTGCTTTTATTTCTTCTGAAAACCAAGCATTTGTTATGTAAATGAATATTCTATTTTAGCACAAAAGAGTAACTGGTGGAATATTGCTGATAATTCAAAAAAAAAAATCAGTCATTGGACCAAGGTCTAACTACAACTCTAGATCTCTGACTCATCTCTAGAGACCTAGTAAACAGCCTGAACAGGAATCTCTTCACTGCCTTGGATTCCTTAACATTGCGGAGTAAGGCCATGGGACAGACAATTCAGTTCAAACCTATCTGATCTTGGAAATGCCTTCTTCCTCCCAAAGCACAGAACACAGCACGGGAAAACAGAGGTTATATCTGAATTTAGCTCCAGTCTAATTTCTTAGCCATCATATTGTCCATGACTTATTAACACGAAAACCTTTCTGCTGTCCACGAAGGCATCTCTTGGAGACCTGAACATTGCCTGTCACCAAATGGCGGGGCATGGGTCTGGCTGTGAAGCAGTATGGCCACGCATGTGCATGATGCTGTAACGGGAGTTCAAATCATTTATTAGGTAAAGCTACTTATGAATAGTGATGATTTCATGTCGATAATACTTTAAGAAAAAGTCACGGTGACCATTTTCACTACTGCCCACTTTTAATAAGAAACACAAACACAAATAGCATCAGCTCAGTTATGTATATGATGGCTTACGTTTCAGAATCAAAATCTGTGTCTAAGGAATGATAATACAATGAGGAGCACTGACCTAAAAAGAGACAAGTTTAATCCTAGTTCAGCTATAATTAGCTACTGAATTTCCTATCTTTTACTTTTCATACCTGCAAAAGAAAACTAAAGGGATTATACCTTCTTCATTGCAGAGGGCATGGAGCAATGACGTCATAGGTAATGGGGTATGTGACAAAGAACAATAGATGTCCCTCTCCAAAAACATGTATAAAATTCTATAGACTATTTCAGAGGTCCATTACTAGGTGCTAAGACAACCATGTGGGTCTTCTTAAAGACTCTCAAACTCTAAAAAATTTCAAATTCTAAAAAAAGTCAAAACAATCAAAATTATACTTATATTCAGAAGACATGGTAAAAAAAAAAACAAAAACAAAAAACAGGCTTTTGAGAAGTTTTAATTTCCAAATAGCATCTGATTTATTTCCAAGTCACTCAAAGTCAACTTGAATACCTACCCAAATTCCTGCATGGTAGAAGTAAATATACTTATCCTACCTTATGTTTTGGGTTTTAATATCCCCTAAAACCTCGTATCGATGACTGGGTTCCAAAAGGAGCAGACTTCCAAGGTGGGGTGGGAGGTGAGGGAATCAGGAAGACCAGCTTCATGAGTGAATGAATTCGTTTATGGACTCAGAGCTTAATGAACTATGGAAGGGATCAGAACCTTAAGGAGGCAGTGAGGAGGATGTGCCCTTGAATGGTATAATTAACCACAGCCCCTCGTCTTCTCTCTCCTCCGTGTCCTCTGCTCTGTAGGTACCTTTGCTCTGCCTCTAGCTCCCCATCATGGTGTTCCTGCCTCACCACAGGGCCATCACCAACATGGCCAAGTGAGCGTGGACGGAGCCAGAACCCAAAACAGTTCCTTCTTTCGGGTGTTTTCCTCGGCTATTTTGTCAGGAACAGACAGCCTGACAGGCACACCAGCTCAAAGAGATTACATTACCCACTGCTGAGAATCTGCAAGAGGGCATCAGACGATGGGACAAGAATAATTCTAGAAAGTATTTCTAACGGGAAGAGAAAGAAGCCACAGAACTAACTGCTGTGATGTGTATGGCTAATTACTGTCCTACATCATCATATGAAATGCCAACTACATGCAGACAAAAATATATTTCAAAAAACATGAGAGCAATGAAAAGGTACTTGGTAACTGCTTTCATCTATTAAAATTGCTATTTTAAAAAGTATCTTTATTGCCTAGCATTTAAATGCACTGGCTATACATTCAAAAACTGAATTAAACCAAAATCTTACTGGCAAACTGAACTGTAAGGCCAGCTTGCAAGGAAAACAGGCCAATGCTCATATACTTATAATCAAGTACATTAGTTCCACAATGTCTCTGCATTACAGAGCATGAACCCTTCCCTTCAGGGAGAAACTGACCTGCATCTCCTAAGGCAGGAAGGGAGGCAGCCTTAGAAAAGCTCATCTCCAACAGGCTTAACTCCCTGCTTCAGACCACTCTGAGCATTATAGGAAGAATAGGGTCAAGGGACAGCCAGGACCCCATCTTTTACCTGACTCCCTTTCCTACTATCTATCTTTAAATTCCCAACACTTCCAATTCTTCTAGGTATATCTGGGCTTCCTCCTTGCCTTACCCTCTTCTGCACCAAAGTTACCTTACCCGCGTGCACAGCAGGTGGAAACTGATTAGATATCACTCATGTAACCTCTCTTACTACAGCTGCATCCCCCCATGACCAAAGCAAGATCATCAGTGACTCGGGCAAAAACAACTCTCTAGGCTTCCCTCTGTCTGTGGTAGACTGGAAGACAAGTCTAGGCCTATCAAAAATATGTTTATATCAATCAAATCAGCATTTTGCATAACAATGTAAAAATCTACCCAGACAAAAGAAATATTAGCATTAAAATATTTCTAGGAAAAAAATAAGAACCCTGTTTTATCCTCATCAATGATTCTCCTGAAACTGCTTGTTACTTTCCTAAATTAAATCATGACTATTACATTCACATTTGTTTTGAGAACACCTCTAACAACAATTTTTCAGTGAAAATGAACTCTAATCTAACAATGACAGTATATTAATTACATAAACTTTAAGATAGGAAACTAGAAGCAAAGGGTCATTCCTGAAGGGAAACTATGCTAGTATGGTCAGATTAAAGGAGGGCCTGAGTTTTCATGATCCTGTCTTTAGAAGCAGTCTTCGGTGCGCTCAGTAATTCTAAAGAATCAAAGTTTTAGCATGAATAACTGAAAAAGAAGCTTGCTCCTCAAATAGTATTTTCACTTTATACCACCTTTATGCCATAGGATAACACGCCCCAGCTTAAGAGACTTAAGCAGTATTTTAAAGTTTACTTGTGCTTCATGGGCGTTTTAGCTGGGTTGGCTGCTTCCTTCTTTGGAAGTTCGCATGGCATCTATTTCATCAAAGTATGTCTAAAGGAGGCATTCAGGTCAGCTCCAGCTTGGAGGCCTCTGGGCCCTGCTTCTCAAGTGCATGATGTCTTCAGCAAAGGAGATTTACCTTCCACCTCAGAGGGACAACCAAGGGCAACAGCAACAGCGCTCTATGTGAGGAAGTCACTTGGCTAGCCCTGAATAACAAAGCAAAGGAGGGCTTTCATGTCTGGTACTGGGGTTTTATTAGGAGGTCTTTACCTCTTGAAGGGCACATTGTCAGTCCAGTTGGTAAAAGTTCATTTAAACTGTGTACGTATATAAAGAATTACAAATTTTATAGGCTTTTATTTTCATAAACAGCTACTAGGGCGATTGTTATGGCTTTTTCACCCTCCACTCTTCTATATTTGTGTTCTTAAATATCCAGCTTCGTCTCTCATCCCCTCATCCGATCACATGTGCCCTGCTCTGCCTCTTGATTCTCCTCCCTCTTCCTTTGTATTTACCCTCTCCCTGCTCCCTCCCTTAAGAACATTCCCTTTCCAACCTCCCAGATCAGATCACAGTAACTAAGGGTGCAGCAGTGTCACACACCCTGGTGGTACCAACAGCTCTCTAACTGGACTCCCTGTTCAACAATAGGGAAACCGCCTGTATGGAAACCCAGCCAATTACTCAGTACCAGTAAAGTCTGAAGGACAGCATACAAACACAACCTTATTAAACCTGTACAAACTCTAAACTAAGGCTTCTTATTTGTCCTTATACCCACAGATAAGCGAATGGGAAAAGCCTGACAGAAACCACAGCCAATCAAAATGCAGTTGTAGAGCTCATTCTCAGTGGATACTTCTGACTCCTGCACCTAAGGCTCAGGGGACTTTGTGAAAGAAGGGCAGAAAGACTGTAAGGACTGAAGGACTGGGTCACTCCTGGGACACGTGCTAGTCTCTTCCTCCTTCCTCACAAAAGTCACTTGGACTGCAGACCCTTCTTTCTTATCACTGGGACCTCTCTAATTCTTTTAAAAACACTGGCTTAAATCTTTTAGAGACTTAATGCTAACCAACGTTTCTAGAGTTGGTGTAAACGAAGAGTAACAGTGAGTCAAGGTCTGCTGCTGTGGGACAGTGGTTTTACCCTTAAAGACTTGTTTTTTGTACTTGTTTAATAAAATGCTGATGTAGCCAGGCAGGAAGTGCGAGTGGGGCAACCAGGCAGGAAGTAGAGGTGTGGCAGCGAGAATTCTGGGAAGAGGGAAGTTTCAGTCTGCAGTTGTCATCCAGATAGAAAAGAAGCCAGACACGGAGCAAGCAAAATGTGACTGCCACGCCGAAAAAGGTACCAAGTCATATGGCTAACACAGACAAGAATTATGGGTTAATAGAGGTTGTAGGTTAATAAGAAGCCTGAGATACTAGTCCAATCAATTTATAATTAATGTAGACCTCTGTGTGATTTCTTTGGGACTGAGCAACTGTAGGACCGGGTGGGACAGAAACCTCTGTCAACAGTGCTTTATTCTGAGTTAAGGTATAAGACCTAGCTAGGAGTTATTGGTAAATTTAGCTGTAAGGTTTCAGGGACCCTCTCCTTTGTCCTTGCTTGGCTGATTTCAGTGGTGTCCCAAATATGGAAAACAACTACTTTTCAAGTTACCTACAAAAATGCAATGATCTCAAAAGGATAAGTTCTAAATGTACCTCCATTATTAGGTGTGTGATGATGCAGTAACAAGTCTAATTAACTGCTACTGTCTGTATTAAGATGAAGATAATTTCTTTACCTGCCACAAAGTAAATCTCACTTTTGTTTTCGGAGAGCAGAAAAAAATTACTTTGCAGATATATATAAAGTTACACTTTGTATTTCCCTCATGGCAAATGACAACATATAAAACAAAACAACACCAAATTCATCTCAGTTTCTAAACAATTATTTTTCAAGAAGAGATCAAAGCTTATTAGAGAAAGAGCTGGTACAGAGAAAACAAAGACTCTACTAATACCAAAAGTGAAGCTGTTTCTAAAAACTTTAGAAATTTAAAAAATGTAAAAGATCCCAATGACCAAGCTACAAGTACTTAAGAAGCAAAATAAACAGCAACATTACAATCTAAAACAAAGAACTAAATAACCTATGGGTCCATACAGATATAACTGAATTACTGAATGAACAGGGAAAGTGGCATATCTTTCTTATGAAAACAACCTGAGGGAGGAGACCAGGGCAGCACTGAAGCAGAACGGCTACAGGGAAGGAGACCACGACAGAGTGACCACATGAAGGAGCAGAGCGTGTGCATTAGTTCTAGTGCTTCCTCTCCAAATACTGGCCACTAGCCATTTCCGCTCTCATCCATAAAGGCTTTGGTAATCCTCCCACGTTTCAACTGTAAAGCTTAATTTTAATTAAGGTAAAGCTTGATTTCCCCCTTTACTTGAGTGTGGCCGGACCCTTCTATTGAAGAAGCATCAACAGTCTTTAAAAATACTAAGCAAGTATATGTACACTGTTTACACTACATAACAAAGTATGTGAGATAATACCTGTCAGCTAGCTGGACTAATACCATGATATACATATACTTCATAATGTCACGTTATCTTTTTAAAAAGACTTTAAAGAAACATGCAAGGCAAAATGTAGTAACTCTGCGGTGGGAAACCTGGCATCAATAATTGACACAAAAGAAAGTCTTGTTAGTATTGTCTTCGCCCCTGACATAATCAGGGGTATACAAACCTAATTTCTATTGTATGCTTGTACCTCAACACAACATAAAAGGTTAGATAACGCAACTTGAAAAGCCACTTTCAAAACACCTAACCAATACTCGAAATAAGTGCCAAGGTCAGGACTTGTCCCACGCAGAATTGGGACTCCCAGAACTCACCAAGTTCTGGGCAAGGAGCATGGGCATGCACTCCAAGGAATGGTAAAGACAGTAAGCACAGAGAGGCAGATCCCTAGAAGCTACAGGGCTGGCTGGGCTGGCTTTTAGAGCCAAGTTCTAGGTCAGTAAGATACCCTGCCTCAAACAAAATGGTGGAAGCAACATGTGATAGTTTGAATTTAATTGACCCCATAATCTCATAGGGAGTGGCACCATTAGGAGGTGTGGCTTTCTTGGAGTGGGTATGGTCTTACTGGAGGAAATGTGTCACTATGGGGCTGGGCTTTGAGGTTTCCTATGCCCAGGATACTGCCCAGTATCTGAGTTGATGTCCTGTTACCAGCAAGATGTAAGACTGCTACTTCTCTATAACCATGTCTGCCTGCATGCTACCATGCTTCCTGCCATGATGATAATGAATGCCTGAACCTCTGAAACTGTAAGCAAGTCACCCCAATTAAATTTTTTCCTTATAAAGTTGCGGGAGTCCTGGTGTCTGTTCTCAGCAACAGAAACCCTAAACACATTAAGGGCTGCCTTCCAAGGTCACCTGACCTTCATTCCACATGTACCCTGTACATGCACATGTGCATGCAGTGGGGAACTCAGAACAAAGTCTGAGTGGACTAGGATCTTTGTCCAAAAATGGCCATAGTAATAGCAACATAAAACTGAAGAATTGAGGCCCCTGGAGAAGGCAAAACAAAGAAACAATTTTCAAAGAGTTTTAGCGCTTTCTATAGATCTCCTGAAATATAAGCAATGCAGACTGTCAATGTAGGTCACTCCAATGTTTGTAGCTGGCTTCCTGACTCTAAGACATTCCTGCCCTGATGCCAACTTCCTTTCTGAGAGGACTAAGGAAGCTCAGGTTCGCCCTACATGGGAATCAAAACACAAAGCGCCTGTGCTGTGCAGCCGCGAGCAGCCTAAGTCACTCACAAACCAAAGCCGTCCTTATTGATCACAGTGAGAACAACTGCAGCAGCCAGATGCTCAGCCTTCGGGAAGCACGGCACTGAAGACTAACAGAGCTTGGCTGGAGAGCCTGGAAACAGACTGCTTGGAACCACATTGTCCTTAAATAAACAAACTTCAGTTCAATAAATAAAATTACAGATAGCCTTAAGAAACACACTCAGCTACTCAAGTTTTCCCAAAATGGCCAACAGCAAATGGTCCTAGAGTTCCTCCCTGCAGCCTTCATTCCTCCCAGGAAGGCAAGTTTAGCCCTGCCCCAGGCTTTACCCTGCACAGCGGTCAGAGCAATGTCTGCCTGCCATTTGGGAGTCCTGTAAATATTCAGCAACAACAATCAAATGGTTATAAAGCTCAAATATGCATCATTCAGAGAAATGCACCCATAAACTCATCAAGATGTGGTAAACACCCACTGTGTGCTCACTTTTTGATGTAAAAATAATTTGTTTTTTTTTAAATAAACCAATGATAAACATTTCAACCAAGCATAAATGAATCTCTAGAATCCATCCCCATTCCACCCCTCTCCCCCAGGCACTTAAGGAAGAGAAATGAAACAAAGATGCTCCGGGCACAGGGACCAGTATTAGAGGTTAGGATTTAGTGAGTTACCAGTATGCTTCATTGCAGGGGGCATTTCAAACAGAAAAATATCAAAATATCCTGTCTACATCCAAAACTCGCCACTCCTGTTGGTGTTGTGATTTTCTCAAATTATTTTAATGTCTCTAATCAAAGCAAGCGTCACTCGATTTCAATTTCTACCAATGGCCTTAACCTTTCTCTTAATTCCTCTGCCAACTAAGCAGCTTCTGTAAATCCTAGTCCCGTCCATGACCTCTCTCTAACCCATCCTTGAATAGTGGAAGGCCTGTTACCTACAACTTCACTGCCCCTCGTACACACACAAAAGTATCTATTCTTTTCTGTGCACCAAAGCACTTTTTGCACATTATTCTTACCACTGTTAGCACAAACACTATGGTGAATTGTTTATACGCCTGTCTGTTTCAGTGGGCAGTAAGCTGTCTCATTCATCTTTGTGTCTTCAGTACCTACCAGGACCAGGCACATAGCTGGCACGCATTAAATGTTCGCTGAATTGAACTGAATACAATAAAACAACTTCCCTTTCACTCCACCCTAACGTAGCTTTGGGCCTCACCACTCGAACATTTGTGCTGGGACATATTTTAGATGGAAAAGGCAGCTTCAAGCACCCTTTCTATGCTGAGACCTACGTGGAAAAGATATTTTTAATAGCAGCTTAAGTTCTTCTCATTTCTTACGAACTTGGAAGCCAAAAAAGAGGAAGCCAAACGTCCTCCAACATGTAAGAGCCCTACTGATGGCTGGAATTCCCATGACCATCTTCTTCTGCCTGGGGAGAAAAAGGGGGTGAACTACCGCCTATCCCTCTCCTAGTCATAATGTTTTTCACAGCTCAACAGCATCTTTTTTTTTCTCTTCCTTTTTATTTATTTCTTTTTTTTCTTGCCCCAGTGAACAGCATATAAGAGTCTGAATTTTTCTTTTTTGCAAAAATCTGAAAAGAAATCTGGGCCTTGTGCCAAAGAGTTGTCAATTTTCAAACAAGATTAGCCTACCAAATCAGTCATCTTTCTTCTTCCATTAGGAAACAGATTAAAATAGAATTACACTTCCAAATGTGAGTACGATGTTTTAAAAATCAGTAAGCTTTTTGTATCCTTAATATATACTAGCTTTTTACTTTCATTTTTCCCCACCATTAAACAAAACAGTAGCCTAGTATCTAGGCTCAAACACCTCTCCTTTCTTCCTATGCTTCCAGATTTGTCAACAGCCATTCAGGTTAGCAGAGTAGTGAAGAGGTCTCCAGGGCAGATGGGCTTTTAAATTCTATATTGGGCATGGAGGATTCGCAGAACATCCTAATGAAAAATCCAAAATCTTTTAGAAAAGTGTGTGGATAAAAGACAAATAAAACATTGGATATCCTGCCATAAAGCTTTCAAAATTAGAACAATGACTTAGAATACAGTTTATCCATATCTAGCCAAATTAATGCTATGCATTCCACCTACAAGCCCTGAATCTTGTTGCTGGTAAACATTTCTAAGTATGTATACACATACACCAAGATACAGCCATAATGGTCTAGCGCCATTCCCAAAGAGATCACCAAACAGGAACCAGCTCAAATGTCTCCCGACAGTTCACTGGATAAGTAATATGGTAGAGAACTAAAGCATTACTAAACAGCAAAGAAAAAGCTGTCAGCAACATGGCTGAGTCACACAATAAGGAGAAAAAGCAAGCATAAGGCAATCCCATACCTATCTCTTCTAATGCAGACAGATGCTATATGAACCGTGTGGGCTGTGTACTTCACAGTGAGAAGCAGCCTTTTAGAGTCTCTAGTTTCCACACAAATTCTTCCATTTTTTAAAGTCTTTCCACCAGACTACAAACTGCTTGAGGATGGTTGTTGCGTTTATTCATTTCTGGACTCCCAAAACATCACAGTACCTAACAGGAATTCAGCAAATATTGACTGGATAGATGGATGAAAGAACTATGGACATAGGGAAATCCCAAATGGCAACTGAGTTTCCAGGAAACAGAGGCTCGCAAGTGCTTTTGTGTGTGTGTGTGTGTGCTTTTTTTTCCTACACATGAAAAATAAACAATTTTAAAGAGTGAGTGAGTGAGTGAGTGAGTGAGTGAGTGAGTGAGTGAGTGAGTGAGCGAGCCCCTTTTCAGTTAGCTAATCACACGGTCTCCCAGGTCCACATCTAACAAAAGCTCTGATTAACACAGGACAGTCTTGCTACCCATTTCCTCAATATGCCTGAGCTCGGTTCAGTTGCCACATTTTGCTTTTCTCTTCTACAATATGAATGCCTGATCCCTAGCTGCCGAATGGTATTGATGATTCTTTAATTTAAATACAAAACCCAAACTGCGACCTCTTCCATGAATTTACCAAGAGTTATAGTGCTTCTCTATGAATAAACACAGTCTGCTGCTCTAGGAGGTAGGACGCCTTACTCCTCCCAGGTCCCTGTCCGTCTCCTGTGGACCATGGGCCTGGAATTAGCTATTCATTACATGTGAGGGAGGGGTAGCTGGCTGGAACCAAGTCCTGCAGAGAAAGAATGCTAGTCAACATGTCAATTTCAGTACCAACACATCTGCTACCTTACTAATGTGTGTTTAAGGTCTCTGTATAATGTGCAGATGCTGCTCATTGCCTGCTTATTCTGATACCACATACTCCTAGGTAGAATTCTCAACTATTCTCTTTGAGAAACATGGGACTTTTATTAGCCCTCTTTGTTGATGGTGTCTCTGAAAGGGGGTATAAATGAATGACATGCCTGGAAAAGGTGTGGGGGGGGGAACCCTATGACTCAAAGTAACATGATGAAACAGGTCTGATTTGCAGCCACTAATGCAGTTTACTTTGCCTCCTAGATTCCTCAGTTCTGAATACACTTTCACATTGGGCTGCTATTGTGTGAGAAATAAATACACATGGGTGTTAACTTTGTAACAACTGCTGATAAATCTAGAACATTAAAACTCTATTTTTTCTTGAAAATCTAAATACTTGTGTTAAAAGTCTTATTTCTACAATGCCCATTAAAACAATTCATTTCACATAGAGGATGCTATTTCCCCCTTTAAGTTGTAATAATACATGTCCCGGGGGGGGGGGGACTATGGGATGGGGAAGAGGCACAGAACAGAGTACATAAGTAAAACAAAAATAAGATAAGGCAGCATCAGAGTTGTGTGGTCCTCACGGTACAAATTCTACTTCCTTTTGTTCATCAACCTTCATACTCAGCAGGAAACACACTGTTCAATAATTAAGAAGCACCCTGGCTAAGCTTACAAACTGGGGACCATGAAGCAGAACTGCTTGAGCAAAAGAGTTTGAGACCAGCTTGCCACAACCTAATGAAAGACCCTACACCTCAACCAAACAACACACAAACACACACACACACACACACAACGTTGGCCATGTGTGTTGGCACACAACTGGTAGACTAAGGCAAAGTGACAGTTAAGTTCTAGGCCAGGTTCAACTACAAAGTAAAAACCATCCTGAGTGACACTATTAAGATTTAAGAGCTAATAAACAAAACAATGACTTAGTGCCTATGTAGACAGAAATAAAGTACCATACTGGAGAATAATCGGAAGGACTTTACAGTAACTGGTGATGCAGGAATTAACTTGTGCTGGTAAGTTAGGCTATTCTGACTTCATAGTTTTAATTTAAAATTTTTATTCTCTATGTGTCTGGATATGTTTGGTGTGTGTGTGTGTGTGTGTGTGTGTGTGTGTGTGTGTGTGTGTGTGTGAGAGAGAGAGAGACAGACAGACAGACAGACAGACAGACAGACAGATATATTTCTCAATAGCTCCCCCTCCTTTTTTGAGATAGGGTCTCTCAATGAACCTGAAGCTCACCAGTTCAGCTAGATTCCACTGGTCAGCAAGTCCAGGGATCTTCCAATGTGTGAGTCTGTAGCTGGGATTACAAACATATGCCACTTTGACATGAATGCTGGAGGGCAAACGTGGGTTTTCATGCTGGCATGGCAAGTACTTTACCAACTAAGCCGTTCATTTCCCTATTCACATTTATTATCGGGTGCTGCCTTTAGTTCTAAGGTCACTAGGATCTTGTTTAGTGTATAGTTTGATGCAAGTTTGTGCTTATTGGTGTGGTGGGTATCAGTAGTCATCTTGGGTACTGCGTTTGGCTGACAAGTCTTATATTCATCAGTCCTACAAACAACAACAAAAAATTACTCTACTTTCCTGTTAATGTGGAAATTCAGGTGCCAGCGCTACAAGTAAACAAATCTACAAACATGTGTCCATCGCACCCACCACCACACACCACCTTTTAGAGCTCTTTGGGAACACTTTGGTGCGGACACAGCCTCGACACCCACTCTGTGCTACGAATCTTCTTGATTTTAGCAGGGCTTCCCACCAGCTGACATGACTGGGAACATGTGAACCTTAACTCAAAAAGCCCACACTCACAGGGCCTTCTTGGCCTCTCAGATAGAGGCCAATGTAATGGTGGTCCTGAGTCAACAAGTCAAATAAACAGTGGAAACATGTGGGCTGATACAGTTAAAATCATGGGATTATTTCAAACTGCAACTCAATATGGGCTGAAAAGATAGAGAAGTTGTACTGTTTTTCCAGAACACACTAGCTGGACTTCAGAGAAAAGGAACTATAGACCAGTCTCTACCTTCTGGCACTTTTAGCACAGTTACAAATTTCGTCTGTCTTTATCTTCCATCTAGAAGGTTGGGGATCACTCATGTCTCCTAGCATCATGTCCAGTATTTAATGATAATTCAATAAATATCTGTTATGAAAACATTAAGCATGAACAACAGAATCTAAGAGCTGGTGAGAACACTCACAGAAACCCACTGCAGTAGAACAGACCAGAAAAGTCAGTTCTACTGACTTTTAAGTGAGTGAGTGAGGATTCCTTGAAGACGCTAGCTCTCAGCAGCAGGATCTATGGGACATAAAAGGTTTATGTACTTAATGAGGAGCATGGCCCTGCCTTGCAGAGGTCTTAATGAATACATTATAATACAGATGCACACTGTCACCAAGGAAATTTAACACCAGGATTACTCCTGGATTATTTAGTCAAAACACAGCTCAGCTGATGTCCAAATGGCTAAAACCTCACTGTCCATCATTACTGCCCAAAGCAGTCATGTGTGCTAATTAACTATTTGCCTATCTTGTGTTTTGTTTTGTTTTTTTCTGAGTGTTAGGACTAGAACCCAGACCTTCGAAGTGCTGTGTAACAATCTCCTCTGAGATTCTGAAGGGAAGTTCCCTAAGAAGAAAGGTAAACAACTCAAAACAGCTTCAGGAAGTCCTTAATACAGACCAGATTCACTAGGCCCCTCCCTCCCAGCATAAGCAATAAAGACTGCTGAGACACTCCCAGAAAAGCCAAGCTGCCTGGAAGAGGTTTGAAGCAACTAAGTCACTTACAAAGGACACTCCTCAACCTGTTGAACTATCTGCAGGTTGTGCAGTATCTTCCAGCTTCCCAGCTTTTGTGGGCTGTCACAGGTGCTGGGGTAGGCTTCAGGGATGCAGTCATTTCTGCTCCTTTAAGAAACCCCAATGAAAGTTACTGCTTCATCAAGCTGGCCTTTGGTGGTATCTGTACCCCGGGTGAGTAGATGTATGTAGTGTCCCCCCCAGGAAAAAAGTCACAGTTACCAAGCCAAGTGCTCAATCACCAAACCCCGGCTATTTACTCATAACCACAGAGCAGTAAATTTTAACTGATGGCATAACACCTTTAATTAACTTTCAAAAAAATTAAAAATAAAGTCCCTTGCCATTTAGAACTACCACCTCAAGCTAACAACCTTAGAATATATCATAAATCCATTTCCTACTTAATCAACCCTGATTCTAAAACAATTCCTAACGGTTGTTTAAATATGCATAACTAGGTTTGGAATAGTTATTCTGATTTAAAGCAAAGGAACATCTGTTTCTAAGTACAGACTGACAGCAGTTTGGAACATCTATCAGAAGAAATCAACTGCAAGCTTAATAAGCATTATTTGTATTCTACATAATAACGCTATTTGTTCCATGAAGCCACTGCAGCAATAAAACACACTCAAACTCATTTAGTGTACTAAATCCAAGGTACCTAGGCAAAACACTGAAAACCCCATTTGGATGGTTCCCAGCACATAAAGCCCAACTTTTTCAAGTATTAGTACCATCTGGTTACTAGTCTGTGTTTACCAAAACAGTGGCTATGCACACATTTCTGTAGCAGCTGTGGTCAAAAACTTTAAATTTATTCATTTAGCTAAGTGAAAACTCTTCGAGGGAGAAATAAATATAGTATTCTGACTGTATATTTAAAATAAATTCCATTACTGGCTCTCATATCCTCCCCCAAAGACAAAATTAACATGAATGTAAGTTGTCTTTGGAATGTCTTCCCATGTTCAATCATTTATCAAGTGACAATGTCCACAGAAGTCAAGTGATTTGTTCAAGATCTGACAGCTATTAGCTGGACTCTGCCCAGGTCAAGGGTCTCCCGGTTTACAATATAAGTCTTTCCACAAAATTCATCACATAAAGACTGGAGTACAGGAGCTGAAAACATTCTCAAGATAGTGCATATAGAAATGTGTGTTCCACTCATCCATTGCTGGTGGGAATGCAAACTTGTGCAAACAATCTGGAAAGCAGTGTGGAAGTTTCTCAGGAAATTCCCCTGGACCCAGCAATACCACTCTTGGGAATATACCCAAGAGAGGCCCTATCATACAACAAAAGTATATGCTCAACGATGTTCATAGCAGCATTGTTTGTAATAGCCAGAACCTGGAAACAACCTAGATGCCCTTCAATGGAAGAATGGATGAAGAAAGTATGGAATATATACATATTAGAGTATTATTCAGCAGTAAAAAAACAAAAACTTCTTGAATTTTGCATACAAATGGATGGAAATAGAAAACACTATCCTGAGTGAGGTAAGCCAGACCCAAAAAGAGGAACATGGGATGTACTCATTCATATTTGGTTTCTAGCCATAAATAAAGGACATTGAACTTATAATTCGCGATCCTAGAGAAGCTAAATAAGAAGGTGAATCCAAAGACAAACATATAGGCATCCTCCTGAATATTAACCTTCATCAGGCGATGAAAGGAGACAGAGACAGAGACCCACATTGGAGCACCGGACAGAAATCTCAAGGTCCAAATCAGGAGCAGGAGAGGGAGCACGAGCAAGGAACTCAGGACCGCGAGGGGTGCGCCCACACACTGAGACAATGGGGATGTTCTATCGGGAACTCACCAAGGCCAGCTGGCCTGGGTCTGAAAAAGCATGGGATAAAACCAGACTTGCTGAACATAGCGGACAATGAGCACTACTGAGAACTCAAGAACAATGGCAATGGGTTTTTGATCCTACTGCACGTACTGGCTTTGTGGGAGCCTAGGCAGTTTTGATGCTCACCTTACTAAACCTGGATGGAGGTGGGGGTTCCTTGGACTTCCCACAGGGCAGGGAACCCTGATTGATCTTCAGGCTGAGGTGAGGGGGGGGGACTTAATTGGGGGAGGGGGAGGGAAATGGGAGGCGATGGCGGGGAAGAGACAGAAATCTTTAATAAATAAATTAAAAAAAGAAATAAAGCTTAATTCACTATGGGCAAAAAAAAAAAAAAGAAGAAATGTGTGTTCCAAGTATTTTAAGAGAATCTAGCATTTCCATTTAATATTAACAGAATACCAAAGATGAAAAAGCCTAGTGTTTTCTAATTGTGATAGGAGCTGAAAGCATCCTGAGAATTTTTACTGTCAATTTTATAAACATTGTCATTTGTTTCATTTCCCCCAAAAATGCCTTTCCACAAAACTAACTCTGCAATTGAATCCAATCTTTGTGGCCAAGAGACGAATACTAATTTTGCATTTGTTTATCTATGTACGAGCACGTTTCTTTGTGGGTACACACATCCACAACATGAATGTAGGTGCCAGTGGTCGGCAGGCTGAAGTCAGCCCTCTTCTCTCACCAGCTGGGCTCAGGATTCAGCTTAGGTCATGAGGTCTGTTGGTAAGAATTTCCACATAGTGAGCCTGGATGCAGACCCACAAGCAACTAGGCTGCTACCTCAAATCAACTCTACTTTCTTAGCTCAGAGTGAAGAGAGAGCACTAAATACCGTTCTGCATGCTTTTTCCTAAACAGAAAGCCTTTGCCTAATTAGAACTACCAAACTTTCAAATGGCATCTTTACAAAGAAACAAATCAAATCTCCAAATGCAAATATATACTTCCTATGCCTGAGAATGGAATAAAAGGCACTAAAGTCAGAGGAACTTTACAGAAATATTCTGATGTTAGAAATTACTCCAATGAGGCTTAAGAAAAACAAATTTTCAGAATCTGAGTATTTTAAGCATTTGTGTTAGTTATCATCCTTGCTTTGACCAAAATGGATGTGTTTCTCTCTTCCTTTTGCATAATTTCAAAGAACTAGAGAACAAGGTAAAGAGCCCATCACAACGAAGCGTATGCTGCACCTATGCAAAGCACTCAGTGGGCATTATTAATGCTGTTCTCTGCTCTTGCCGGAGAAGCTTCGTGTTTGGAGTCACTTTTAACTGGTCTCTGTGCCCACAATAAGTGGCTGCTGAGTGTTCAGCCCTACAGCTACCCCCCATGGCCCAGGAAAAGGGCGTGGAAAGAGTCTGCGAGCGAGGGTGAGGAGCAGTGTGAAACAGTGTCTTCCTAGTATAACGTGGCCATTATAATCAAGAAGACACAATTGTGGTTACCCACAGAGGGGGGGGGGACAGTGGGAGGGGAGTTCCCGGGAAGGAGAAAGGCATCTGGAGGAGTCAAAGTGGGATGAGAGGGCAATGGGGGTGAACATGAACACAATACATTCATAAATGTAGGACGCTGGCAAAAAGGTCACTGAATTACTTGAAAGTGAAGGTACAGCGGGAAGGGGCTGCTTCTAGATGGATTCTATCTAGAACTAAGGGTACTCTCATACCAAACTTACTGAGATAAGGGGAAGCAGTGCTGTTCACACCTGACAGGAAGTCTGAGGAGGTGTAACCAATGCAGAGGTCAAGGTCAGTAAGGTTATAGTGCAGAAGAAGCCCAATGGTGACCCCACAGCACTATGGCCGAGACTTCAATAGTCAGAGGTCACACAGTTCTCGGCCTGCCCATCTTCATTCTGGCTTTGTGGTTCTAGTCAAGCCCCATGTGCAAGGCTTCATTATTGTTCCATCTTTGTTTTTCTCACACTCTTACCAACTTGCTGGCCCAGCTTATGAATTAAACCCTATTGTTCTCTGTAGAGGCCAGTCAGGGTTTCCATTCAACAGCTCCAGTTCTTTCCAAACTCAAGCCAAGCACAGGGGGACGTCTGTGAAAAAACAACCTGTTGTATTAGAACAAACAGCAGCTTGTTCCTATCAGCCCTTTGTTTGACAAGTCTGGGCTGGCTAGAAAGGTCATTTATGCCTCAAAGTATCAAATTAACATTTGAAGACATGAATTTTAAAAATGGCTATTTGCTTCTGTTCTGTGAATGGATAATGTAGTTCATACAACAGAGAAAAAAATTCACACTATCTTAACCAAACCACCAAAAGACCAAAGGCAATAACAAAAACATACAAAACCTGTTGACTGTCCTCAGATAAACTCAACATGGCTCATAAGCCATGGCCTAGTTCAGCTCCATTCTCGAAGAAAAGAATTGAAGAAGGCAGCTGCAATGGTCCAAGTCTGAGCCAGAGGAGATGGAGAAGAACCACTATTTAGTTATAATAAGAGGGTGTCTCATACATCACCAAAAACACCGAGTAAGGCTCTTCCCTTTCGTCCATAACCTCTGCCCTACTCTCAGTAACAGCTACACAGGATAAGTTCCCAGTGTTTAGTATTATCCTATTATTACATTATCAAACATGGTATATTTTCCTTAAATTCCTATTTATTTTCACAACACCGGTCTATGCACCTCTATTTTGTGACTGCATGCCATCATTACTAAGTGCAACCTTCTACTATATAAATATTAATTCAAATCAGCAAATACTTTAGTTACACTGCAGTTATCATGATGACAGAAATTACTGGACCTTTTAGGAAAGTTGTTTTTCCTTTACACATAAATACTGGAAATAGCACTAATATTATGGAAAACACCAGGCATGATATAAAGGTTCAGACCTGACTCGGTCAACTGCACATGACATCCTGGGCTAAAGTAAGTTCCAAGACAGCCTAGACTCTAGAGTGAACCCCAAAAGAATAAATGGATAAAATTTTGGGAAATGGAAGACTTAATAAGAATAAATATATGATTAAAAATAAGAGTAGGTACTAGGGAGATGGCTCATGGGTAGAAGTGCTTGCCACATAAGCAGAAGAAGAGGAGTTCAGGGGCTGGAGAGATGGCTCAGAGGTTAAGAGCACTGATTGCTCTTCCAGAGGTCCTGAGTTCAATTCCCAGCAACCAAATGGTGGCTCTCAGCCATCTATAATGAGATCTGGTGCCCTCTTCTGGCAATGTTGTACACATAATAAATAAATAAATCTTAAAAAAAAAAAAAAAAGAGGAGTTCAGATTCCTGCACCTATGTAAATGCCGAATAGGAGTGGTAGCCCACCTATAATCTAGCATGTGGGAGGAAAAGTCTCAGAGCAAGTTAGATAGCTAGACTAGCACAGCTGGAGAGCTCTGGGTTCAAATAAAGACACTGTGCAAATACGTAAAGTGGACAGTGGCCAAAAAGAGTACTGGACATAAGCCTCTGAGCTCTGAACCATATGCAAACATGTGAACATGCATACATACCACACAGAGACACACAGAAAACAGTACAGAATGAAAATCTTACTAATGGCTCAAAATACTAAGAGAAATTTTTGCAATAAGGAAAATGTTAAAACATCACTACCAATTCAAAATATGCTCCAATGAAATGAGCAGGGTGGAGGGACTTGCGCAAGTGCATGTTACTGCAACACTTCACCAGAGCCAGGAATAAAAACCACCAGTGCCCATTATAGGGAAGAGATAAAGAAAACATGGTACACACACACACTACACTCCATTTTAAAAAAGAATGAATACTCTCATGTGAAAATAACTAGATGCTACCATGGTAAGCTGGGCACAGAGAGTCAAGTGCTGTATCATCTCATTCATCTGTGGCATCCAAAACATTGACCTCCACAAAAGTTGAGAGTACAATAGTACTTACCAGAGTAGGGGGAAGGGACAGCGAAGGGAGAGGCTGACCAATGGCTACCAAGTTATAGTTAGCTAGGGCTAAGAAACTCTGGTGTGCTATTGTACAATGTACTTAAACTACGGAAGTGCTTCTTCCTGAAAAGCTTATTGTGACGGTCTGTGTATTTTAAAGCCCTAGAAGAATTCTGAATATTTTCACCATATGATATTTGAGGACAGAGATGTACTTATCTGATCTGAACATTACAGAGTACACATGCACTGCATTATCATATGGTACCCATGAATTTATAGTCTTGATGACTAAGCAATATAAACCCTAAATTACATGCCCACTTCATGTAAAAGTGTGCTGTGTCTTCTCTAAAAGTGGGCTATGTCATACAGTCAGTACCTAAAATCATGCCTCAATTCTGTGGTTCTCTCAAGTTGCTTCCCGCCCTCACTGCTCAACCACCCTGCAATCCACTTTCTTTCCATCCTAAGTATTCCATGATTCACTACTGACTTCACAGTGTAAAGCCTCCTCTCAGGCCTCACCCTCCTTAACATCCCTACAGCATCTGACACTACACTACACAACTGCAACTCAGCTTCTGAAAGACCGCACTGCCATAATGCCACCAAACGCTAACAATGCCTGGACACCTTCTGAACATCCATACACTCCCACGCCCGAAACCTGCTTGCCCTTTCTGCAGATCTACTCCACTCAACAAATGCCCAATGGAGCACGGCAACCAAGTCCTATCCCTGGACTGACCTCAAGCGTTGGCACATTTGAGGCTTCCTTTCCCTAGACAATAAACCTCTATCCCTACTTTTCACTAAGACCCACCATTATCACCCCCATCCACACAGCAGAACTTCAACTCTGTATCTTGATTCCTATTTTCTTTTGGCCACCAATCCTCCCTGATCAAGTCTTTTTCAACTACCTATATATAGACCAGAAGCTCTCAACCTATGGGTGGGTCATGACCCCCAGAAGGATCACATTTCAGATATCCTGTATATGATATTACATATTTACATTATGATTCATAACAGCAGCAAAATTATAGTTAGGAAGTAACGACAAAACAATTATATGGCTGGGAGGGCCACCACAGCATACACTGAAGGGTCGCAGCATTAGGAAAAGTTGAAAACCACTGACACAGACAACACCTAGTTGAACTCACAAGCATCCTCCTCTAAATACCCCATACTTGAATGGCACATAGCTGCCTTTATCTCCTGCCAAAGAAAGCACCAATTCAAGCCTTCATATTTCCCCTCTCGTGGCTGTAGCAGATCTAGCCAAGACTTCTCCAAAGCTTTCTCACTGCCTTTTTCCCATTTCCAGTGCTGCTCTGTACATAAGGCCTCACTTCTCATCTCAAATAAATGGAAATAAAGTTCTCTGGTTCAGCATCCTATGGTAACTCTAGCACTGTGAATAAAACAGAGGAGCATGAACATCTTCTCTGCCAGAGGTCAAACTACATTCTGGGGTGAAGGGGCTGGGACCCTTGCCCCACCTATCCTCCAGCTTCTCTCTCGGTTTCGGTTTCTGTTTATATTTTCTAAGTGAACACATACACCCACAGTTGTCACAAAGACAAAAACAAAACAAAGCCTAGAAAACTTCAATTTTCATCTCAGAACCCACCCCCAGTTAAAAAAAAAAAAAACTAGTCAAAAGCAGGAAGCCTATCATATTCTCTGTGACAAACCCTTTAGGGAAAGTCTCCACAAATGGGCAGGCACTCAGCTAGTAGTCAGAAACTCAACTTCTAGCAAGTGACATCATCTTAAATAGATTTAACTGAGATTATATTGTTTCAAAACAATATAATAAAGATGTATTGAGACCATGAATTTTCTGAATTACCGAGAATTTTGAAATGGACTACAGTCAACTGATGGCAATGTCTCTTTCCTTCCTCTTCATGGCTAAGTATCCATGTGACATAGTTTAAATCACAGAGCTGCCCAGAATAGCAGAAAAGACAGAAAAAATTAAAAACACTAAAAATGAGAACAGATACACCATGAACATCTCCAGTGAAATGTGACCACGGTTTCCATTCTCTCAAGTGTTTCTCACATCGGCAATTTTAAAAAATAAAGTAGCAAACAAACAAAACCTACGAAAGTCACGCAAGCTCCAGCACACTCATTATCCCGCCAGTGGGGGAGCAGAGGAGAGAGGGTCACTGAAAGTGCTAGACCAGCCAGGGCTACAGAGCAAGACACTGTCTCAGGAAGAAAGAAAAAAAAGCCACCATAAAATCTCTTTTAAAAAAATATCACAGCACCAAGTTTCCTTAGAAGAAAAAATACAGCCAAATGACTTAACTCACAGTAGGACCCACTCCCACCTCTTAGTCTCCATTTTTTTTTTGTTGTTGTTGTTGTTGTTGTTGCGGGGGAGAGGGTGACATCTTAACACAAATGAAAATGAGTCTGTCTTCTCTACAACTAAAATGGAAATTCTGTATAAATGGTAGCATCTGATGTGGGTGGTGATGTATGCTGTGAATATGTTTTATTGCCATTGGTTAATAAAGAAGCTGCTTTCAGCCAATGGCTTAACAGAGTAAAGCCAGGCTGAAAGAGAGATATAGGAGTCTGAGAGAAGCCATGCAGGAGACAGATGCACCAGAACTTGCCGGTATGCCACAGCCATGTGGTGATGCACACATTAATAGAAATTGGTTAATTTAAGAAATAAGAGTTAACCAGAAATACACATAAGCTATTGCCCAAACAGTATTGCAAATACTATAGTTTTTGTGTGATTATTTTGTGTCTGGGCAGCCAGGAGGGAAGAAACAGCCTCCCTGACAATCACCCTTAGGTGCTGCTCAATAGAGACATAAAGTCCTATGTGTCTAGCAGTCAGTGCATGTTATGCAGGAACAAGGAACTACCTGGTGGGTAAGGAATTCCCAGCATAAGATAAGTGGATGGTGTTAATTAAATATAATATTGAGAATTTGTAAGAATTTTATTAAAACCCAGTGTTTGATGAGTCAAAAAGAAACAATAGAAGGCATATAAAGCAAAACCCAGAAGCAGGCAGTTTAATCATTTTGCAGACATTTTAGTAAAAATGAGGCTGGGAATGCATCCCCAATAGAGGCCAAGTCTGGAGGGAAATTCAGAGAAGGAGCAAGATTTCTGTGGGCTCAAATATCCCCCTATAGATTGCTTATTAGTTCCAAGAGAAAAAATAATACCCAATTAGTGAAGCAATTGGAAAACATGTTGACTAATGATCACAATTAGCACTGTCAACAAGGGGCAGATAGACTTCTTTTTCATTTACTGTGATGCACAGAGAAGGATAAATTACTCATGTAGAATTAGGTAAAGAAAATAGAACCTCAATCTACCCTTAAGAAAATACCACTAAGCCGGGCGGTGGTGGCGCACACCTTTAATCCCAGCACTCGGGAGGCAGAGGCAGGCGGATCTCTGTGAGTTCGAGACCAGCCTGGTCTACAGAGCTAGTTCCAGGACAGGCTCCAAAGCCACAGAGAAACCCTGTCTCGAAAAAACAAAAAACAAAAAAAAAAAAAAAAAAAACCACTAAAACCAGAATAAGGAGCATTCCATTTTAAAAGGGTAAAACATGATATTCTTTAAAATGTTAAGTGTCACAAAAGGTAAAAGGCAGGAAACACTCCAAAATAAAGGAAGCTAAAGAGACACGAGAACCAAACGCAATGACAAAAAATGGACCATGAACCAAGGGCAAAAAGACCTCTTATAAAGAATCTCACTGGATCAACTGGCAAAACTGGAATATACCATGAATTATTTAAAACTTGTCAGTGTTAAATTTATGGACGACGACAACACTCTGTCACCAGTTTATAAGAGAAAATTCATAGAGAATGTACTTCCTTAGATTTTTTTAAAATGGTTGTGTATTTAAGTGTGTTTGCTGTGTGCTCATCTAGGGCAAAAGCAAGTTATTAAGACATGGAGTAAAATCAATATTTTTAGGAGTAAAACGTCTTCACCTCATGCTATCTGTAAGCCTGAAATGATTACAATTTTAAAAATACCTAGGGAGGGTGAGACGGCTCAGTAAAGGTGCCTGCTACCAAGCCTGCCAACATCTGGAACCGACATGGTCACCGGAAGGAGAACAGCAACTCTTGCAAGTTGTCCTCTGACCTCAGCACATGCTGCGGTATACCTGTACCCACAAACTCAATCTTTAAAAAAAAAAGTATCTAAAACCTTAACATACATACACCATACACACATACACACACCCCTCAACATTCTGCCACTTAATTTGATAACTACAGTGTACAGATCCAATAATAGTGCAAAAAGTAAGCTAGAAAATCTACCATTACTGTTGTTATTTCAATCTGCATGGGGGAGGGTAACATTCACCTGCTGCAGGTGCCCGTAGTAACCGCACTGGATCTCCTAGAACTGGAGTCACAGATGTGCGTTGTAGCCCACCCGACATGGGTGCTGGGAACCCAGTCCAGGTCCTCTGCAAGAGCAGTATGAGCCCTTAACACCTGGGCCACCTGTCTAACCCTGAGAATCCAATTCTTGAATCACAGTATTATACTGTTTCCCCAACAAGAGTGACCCTTCTGCATGGATGGGCTACTGACAGATATCAGGCCAGCAGTGAGGGTTGTAGCTTCCTGAGAAAGCACCAGAAGAAAGCCCAAACTTAGGGACAGTAAATCACAGTAAGTCTTGAAACACACGCAGGTCAAGGCCCAGATTGTCTTCATGAGGATTTGCTTTCCACAGGCATGGCCCAGCTGGCTCTCAGGCCTGGCATCTTCTCTGCCACTCACCTTAGGAGACAGGCTCTTAAGTTTTATTGTTTCCTGGTGTTATCTTAAGCTCTCAATAAATGCAATGATAATTTTCAAACACTTAGTTATTCAAAGAAAAAACTAATACAGCACGCTCTCGTACACGAAATCATTTTTAGAAGGCTGGCGTCCATCTCATCTTATCTTCTACCCCCAAATGTGCCAGTGGAGATTGTACAACAAGGTTTAATCCCCATTCTTCTTAGCAGTCCTTGTTTTTCAAGAACTGCAACCCACAAGTACCCTGGCAACTTCAGTGCCTTTCTGGCCATTAACATAGATGACAGAGGCTTTGAGGGGAGGAAGTAAGAAATCTATTAAAACGGGGGGGGGGCCAAAAACGGATCCAGCAATAATGGGGGGGGGATCTCTGCTGTGGAGATAAGGTAAAGCCTCCTGCAGGAGGTAGGTTGCCTGTGTCCACATCCAATAGTGCACTGTGACAATTATTTAGCCATGTGTTTGTCCGTCTACAACACTACAGACAGAACCCACAGCCTGACAACCTAGGCAAGCAGTCTTCCTGAGACACTCACCCTGACAGTCCCAAAAATTGTTAATAAAAACAAAATGCTTAACTTTTAAACATGTAAAATGCTTTATTCCCAACATTCTTGCTTTCATTTTATGATTCCATTTTATGATTCTTGGCACAAGGCTCATTGGCTTATGTGATCTATGCAGTTCTAAATGCACAGATAGCCATCTACTGACAGTGCAAGGCGGGGCCATCTGGACAGTGCTGTCTGACCTACAGCAGGACCCCTTGCTGGAGACCTGCTTCTACCCTTCGCCAGCTACAGGCTGTGCCAGTCATTTGGCTTCTGCTCCTTTCAGAGAAGGATCTAGCATAAAATGCAACCTCTGTCACCACTACTTAATGAGTCCCAAGTCAGACAAGGAAAAAAAACCTACCGATTTTGGTAAAACCACTAGAAACCCTGGTATAGAAGACATTAAAGCTTCAATGATCTTCATAGATCTTTCCATCTATGGCTCAATGTATCAATTACTGGTCTAAGAATAAATGCTAAGTATATTACATTATTAAAATTTTCAGATTACCTAAGCATCTAAGGATTTAATCCAGTCTATAACTCAGTCTCATACTGTCATTTGATTAATCTCCAAAGCATGCTAGCATTTTTGTTTAGTATTTTCTAATTCTTTTTTTTTCTTAACAATTGGTACAGGACACCTTCCAAGCAAAGACGATATAATTTTAAAGTTACCATTACAGATTAAAAACCCTAGTGCCTGCAGTTTATACAAGTCCCACAAAGAATACAGTCTATAAAGCATTTTCCATCTTAGGTGGTGGTGGCATACACCTTTAATCCCAGCACACCAAAGGCATAGGCAGGCAGATCTCTGTGAATTCTTGGTCAGCCTAGTCTACATAGTGAGTTCTAGAACAGCCAAGGCTACACAGGGAAACCAAAAAATGGGAGGAGGGAGGGAGGGAGAGAGGGGAACCTTTTATAATTCATGTGGTATGTGGCTCTTTTATCATTTTACAAGTGAAGAAATTAAAATGGAAAGAAAAAGTTCAAATCTGTGTATATTTCATGTAAGTGGCAGAGTCAGGCCTCAACCCAGACCTACTAAGTGTAATTTCCAGGCTCTTTCATTTAATAAAACCACGACTACGTCTAACAGTGTCATACATCTAACACTAGGCTACATCACTCCATTATCGGCTGCAACGTGCTCTCTTTCATAGAATTAATTCAATCAGGAGGTAAGGGCTACACACTATCACTGTCTTAACAGACATCTGTCGAGACAAAAGGTCTATCAGAAGGACTTGCACTGATGGAAAAGGAATGAGTCTCGACAAGTCTTGCCTAGCAGACATTTCTCCAATAATAAAATGTTCCATACCTAAGCTATTCAATACATTAGCCACTCGAAATGCAAAGCCAGGAACAGAATGTTTAATGTTCGTTGTTAAACTGAATTAGTTTGAACTGAAATCATCACAGGTCAGTAGTGTCTATTTTTACTGGGTAACGCAACAATTCTATACCTGGATGCCTGGAAAAGAGTTTAATCTTAACATCTAAATGGAGTGATATACCTGTGAGCATAACTAAAACTGAGCATCAGCTTAAACGTGAGCCCAGACACTGTACTGGTTTACTAAGTAGGCTCAGGGAACGGGAATGGATGTGATACCATCAACAGTAACACAGCCAGCAAGATAACAACAGAATTATCTTGTGATCTCTGTAAACTCCTCTGGGCAGCTAAATCCAATGAGTGACTGCAGAAGCCAAGACCTGCTGCTGACAAGGAAAAGTCAATTTGATCTCACAAGCCAGCCACAGTGACTTTCTGGAAGAAAATTCACTCTATGAGGGAAGTGCCTTCAATGGTTTATACACCCAGGCTGACATGTAAAAAGCAAGCTGTATCTGTGCTTTAAAGAATTTAAGGAACGTCTTCAAAGATTCTTCCCTCTTCTGTCCCTACAGCAGGGTGACCATACCTCATCCCCAGAAAACATCCATCTTCTCCCTCCGCTCACCTGGCCAGGCACTAGATTTTCCTTAAATAAAAATGATGGGGTTTTACAAAAAAATTCTTCTTTGTGTTAAAATTATTGAGCTTTTCAAAACCTCTCCAGGACATTCTCTGAACTCCCTGAACAATAGCAGTTGTCACTTCCTATTGCTTTGGTACACAGTCCTCCTTCAAGGGCCTCTCTGGTGCTAGTTACATGACTGGACATGATCAAAATCCAGTCTTGGTTCGGATTCTTCAACGACTGGACAGTTCAAGCTCTGAAAGTCACTTAGCTTTGCACTGCCTCAGCTTACTCATTTGTATATTAACCGGAGGCTTAAATTATTCAAGTATTTTCCGATTCTAAAACTACTATTTGTGGTATTCCCATTACTTTCCTCATCTCTGTTAGGGCTCCCTAATTACAAACAACCGATCTCTCTTTACACATATACACGCACGGACACGCACATGGTCACTTACGAAGCAAATCCAACTGTGTATGCTCTGCTTCAGTCAAGCCATTCTCCAAAATGTAGCCCGGTGGTTTATGTGTATAAAAAGACATCTGTGTATTTATAGTACTTCAGAATCAAAGTGTTAGCTCAGCATATCGGTACATGCCTATAACCCCAGCACTAGGAAAACAAGACACGAAGATTGCAAGTTTGAAGCCGGTTCAAGGCTATATATTATAGTGAGATCCTGTCTCAAAATAGAAGTAAAAACAAAAAGAAGAAAAAAGTAAACAAATAGGGTCTGCTGAGATGGCTCGGTAGGTAAGCATGTTTGTTGAATAAGCAAGAGGACCTCAGCTCAGACCCCAGCACCCACATAAAAGGTCAGGGCTGTCTGAGCATATACATTATATACACATATAATAGCTGACAAGGTCGTTAGCTAAAAGAGGAGAAAGCTTCACTAAATCACTCCCAAAGGGATGGAACTACAAGAATCAAATGTAAGATTCATAGCTCATGAGCAATGAGCTTCTAATCACTTGCCTAAAAACCTCACCTGCTAGTCACTCAGCAGGTCTGAGAGAATCCATGAGAAAGATGCTATCACGCCCTAGGAACCCGAGTTGCATATGCACTGACAGGTTTATAATCAGCTAGGGGAGATCAAAAGTGACAGTGTATCTGATGCGGGGACTGGGGAAACTACTACGGGAATTTCTGAAGTTCTTATTCAAATATTCAAGACGCCCCACGGTTTTCAGGGAGAAGGGATGACACTCATGAAGGGAAGGGTCAACAGTACGTGAGATCACCTTGGTTGTCAACTTGATTGGATCTAGAAACACACTAAGAAACATACCACATCTGGGAGTCTGTGAGGGTGCTTCCCAGAAGGATTAACTGATGGGGGCACCCTCCCCACACAGCCCAGATATAAGGAGGTCTGTTGGGAAAACTAGTGCTGCTGTGCTTCCCTGCCTTTGCCTCTGCTAGTAAGTGCAGCTACCCTGGTGGTGCATCTGTCACTGCTGCTGTCATCCTTCAATGAGTGACATCAGAATTCAGTTCTTCAGACTTCCAACACTGACTGAAGGTCAGTGGCTCTCCAGAAATTCTTCAGGCCATCAACACTACATTTGGGCCTGCTCAAGCACCTAACCTCATAGGCTGTACAGCTACCTAGTTCTCTTTTCCAATGAACAAATAATCACTGTTGGATTACCTAATACATATGCTATAGTTCAATCTAATAAACCCTTTTGCAATACTATTCAGTCAACTGGCCCTGCTCCTCTAGAGAACCCTAATTAGTAACACAGTAGGGAAATCCCAAGGGCTACTAGACACGACTCATTGTCTTGAACAGGTCTCAGCGAATTAGGAGGAAAACAGCACTATAAGAACTTAGCACTTCCATATCCTTCCTCTTTGTTCCTTTCCAGAATCTGGATGACTTGAACAACCTATAGACGCCTTTTGTTCTGCGGTTTCTTGTGGAAACCATCTCCATTGGACCTCTTTTGTCTCGAGTGATTCCCAAGACCACCATACTTACTCTACCCACTCAACTGTAAGACCAACTTATCCTTAGATGACGATCTGTGATTTTATTTTGACAATAAAATTGTACTGCCAGTATCCCAACCCCTGACAAAGTGGCCTTGAAGAATTTAAGCTCTCGTTACCTTTCACTGGTAAATATTTTATGAAGGCGTTTGTCCTCATGTTCTCTGTTGTTTAAACAAAAACAATTTTAAAGACCTAACTACACATAACAACTCTGGTTGATCCAAGAGCTGGTATCAAAAGATGGGTTTTAAGCAACTAGATGTTCTCTTTATCTGTGCAGGAGGGAAAGGGGGTCCAGAAACTCATGGCCACTGACAATTCTGACTCATACTGTTACATACAAGTCTGTGCCATAAACACACAAACACACACATGCATGCACACCTGCACACAGTCTTTGAAAAATTATACCAATTATTACAATACTATTATAAAAATCTCAGGACTCCCTTAAAATCTATCAGTTTAGTACTGAGCAGTTATGTACTTGGGTAATTTATGGCCAAGTGTGCTGCCTCTGCCGAAAAAGCAAGGTCTAAGTTTTTGCACTGTTTCTTCTTAGTCTGAGAACTTCCTTCACACGAGGAAAACCCTAATGATTTGCACGATGGGTGACTGTGATGGCGGCTGGCGGAATGAGCATGACAACACTGAAAGTACTACCATTTTTATAAACTGGGGGTCCCTGAAGCAGTTACTCAAAGCCTGTCAACTGAAATGAAGTTCCTGAGGTAACTCAGTAGCCAGTCACAAGAGTCTTTCTTGGTTGACCTAGTCAAGTCATTTCAGTTTCCCAGGAAGTTCAGCGGCCCCTTTTCACAATCTGCAAACCAGTACTGTACCAAGGCCTTTACCCCACCTCTCGCTATCTAAACAAATCCTCTTTCACAAAATAGCTAGTAAACACCCTCCTGATTCTGACTCACATTAGTAAGAACCAGAGGACTAACCAAACTCCTAGCTACGACTAAGCAAAATGATCTAATTAAAGTGGAGAAAGCAAATGTGCGAACAGTCAAGTTAACCATGGTGAAACAGGCAGGGTGGGAGGAAACAGCTCTACACATCCTGAGAGGCCATCCAAGTTAAAGCCAACATTCTTCAAAGACTGAAATACCAGTCTCAGTAACCCAGAGCTACCATGCCCGGGGTGGTTTTCATACAGATATACTCAAGTTTGGCTCTTGTCCACACAAATTCCCTACTTTTTGATCTCTGCTCTACAAAACTGCACTCTCAGAGCTTCTTAGATTTCTTCTGCGTGCCAGGTCACAAATGAAAATGGATTTTAGTAATAAATGTCGAGAGCCTCACCATCCAACAAGACATCACCTCTCTATTCGCTCATCTGAAAAATCTCCCTTTCTCAAAAGAGAAAAAAAAAAAAACTTTGAAATTGGCAACTTAGTATGTAAGTTATACTTAATTTTGTTTAAAATCATTAAGCAGAAACAGTACTGCACTCTCACAAAAAAGCAAGTTGTTCGCCTTATTAGAAAGAATCTATATCGATAATCTTAATTCACCAAACTTGCTTGCTCCGGGCTTTTGTAGCCCTTTGCCAGCACACAATGCGACCCCACCCACTCGCTGTCAGTCACATAATAAAGGTCCCGCCCTGTCCCGCCCACTCCAACGAGCAGACAGAGTGCGGCTCTGGCCCAGGGCTGAACCGGTGACGCTGACGTCAGCTGGCGACCGCGGCCGCATTCCTAAACAGTTCAGACAAACCCAGTGGTGGGAAGCTTCGAAAGCCCTCAGCTGTAGTGAGGGAAGCAAAGGCTTGGCTGGCAGCCAGACTCCTGAGCTCAGCATTTTGTAATGCACTTCCTTTTTACTAACAGCTTGCATAATGCCCTTAACCCTTTCTTACCTGCATCACACCTTTAACCCCTTCTTTTCTGGGTCCAAATTCAAACATACCTTGTAACTCGATCTCCACCAAATCACAACTGATTGACTTTTAATACTACTGAAGATGTAATTTAATTAAACGTGCATGCTCCCCACCACCTAACTAAACTTCACAAGTTTCACTCTCAAAAACATTTTCAAGCACAGAAACATCTTATTAATTTTTTGAGCGTTTTTTTTCATGATTCTGAGAATTGAACCAAGGCCTTGAGCAGACTGTGTGTGGGCACTCTACCACTGAGTTATGCGGTAGCACTAAATAGTTTAATATTTTCAAGACCCCTCATAATTCTTGTTTTAGAAACTTTAAGTGTAGCTTCAAATGATCCAAACACGAGATACACTGACAGAATATCTCCCTCCAGCCCCATCTCTGGTTTTGGCTCTCACTTTGGATAAAGTGTTTCTCTTAATACCCCACAGTATTGGGGTGAGGGGGCAAAAACAGGTTCATTTCTTCTTTTTCCCATACTTATGATGGCTAATTTGCCTTCTTTGGGTTTTTTTGGTTTTATTTTAAACTGCAAGGAACTCCAGTATTTTCCAACCTCTATGCGAGGTTATTTCTAGGTTATTTCCAGTCATTTTGCTTAATACTATCATGAAATTAATTCTCTGTCTCTACAGAACAAAATCCCAGGTGGACACAAAGCATGGCAGCACAAGGACGAGCGGAGGAGTGAAAACAGGAGGATGGAGTTCAAGGGCTGCCTCAGCACCAGAGCCGGACAGCAAGGGTAAGATCAGCCTGGACTACACGAACCTGTCTTCAACTTAAAAACACCTAAGTGGAAAATCACTGGATCCAAGCCAAAAATTGCGCTGCTTCCCCGGTGGCTGTCCATCATCCTCCCACGAGTGGCACCTCAAGATGTTCATTTTCTCATGTAACTCTGAGCTCAGTGATTTGTAATGTGCTTTCCTTTAGTGTCACAAGCTTGTTACCAAGAGTTTTTGATTTTTGGAAAACAGATTTCAGTACTTTAATGTATACAGTTCACATTATAAACATATAATGTATTACACATTTAAGAGCAGTTTGTGTTTCTTTATACACTGTCCTATCTTGCCCTCTGCCCAATTTTCTATTTATTTATCTTTTTCACAGGCTAGAGAAGTGGTTTAGCAGTTAAGAGAAGTTGATGCCCTGGTAGGAGATCTAGGTTTGGTTCCCAGTACAGACTCACTGCTGCCTCTAACTCCAATTCCAGGAGATCTGATTCCTTCTCTTCTGACTTTCCAAGCACCTAGACACATGGTGCAATTACATATAAGTAGGCATACACATATACACATAAAAGAAATGCATAACTGATGTGGGATTTCCCTCTGTATGCTGTAAATATCACTGGTTAATAATGGACCTGCTTTGGGCCTATAGCAGAGCTATAGGGGAACAGAGTTAGGCGGGGAAAACTGAATGCTGGGAGAGAGTAGGTAGAGTCAAGAGAAGTCACGTAGCCCTGCTGGAGACAGATGCCGGAACTTTAGCCAGTAAGCCACAGCCATGAGGTGATACACGGTTTAATAGAAATGGGTTAAATTAATACATAAGAGTTAGCCAATAAGAAGCTAGAGCTAATGGGCCAAGCAGTGATTTAATTAATACAGTTTCTGTGTGATTAATTCAGGGATAGCAGCCAGGAACAAGCGACTCCTTCCTTCAACACATAACTTCTTAAAAATGTTTACATTTGTGTGTGTACTCGCATGCACATGCAATAACATACATATGGCAGTCAGAAGACAAGTAGAGGAAACTGGTTTTCTCCTTCCATCACATAGGTCTTGGGATCCACCTCAGGTTGTCAGGCTTGGTGGCAGCTGTCTTTTCCTGCTGAGCCACCCTGCCATAGTATGCCTTTTAATATATTCTTGGAGGATTTTTTAAGAAAATAAAAATGAAGGGGTTGGAGAGATAGCTCAGCAGTTCAGGGTACTAACTACTCTTTCAGAGGACCCATTTCAATTCCCAGCACTAACACAGCAGCTGCATAATTCCAGTTCGAGGGGATTCAAGTACCCTCTCCTTGCTCTACAAGCACCAAGCATGTAGATGGGGTGCAGACATGTGTTCAGGCAAAGCACACATGTACCTGAAATAAAATATATAAATCTAAAACATTTCTAAATGAACAAGGAATAAGGATGGACTTTCAACTAAGATTCACCCTTTTGGTATCTCTTAGGAATTCCTACGCTAAGTTCCTATGAAACTCTTAAGTTTCACATTCATGTAAAACACTGACAAACAAGTAGATATTGTAAATATACATGGTTTCAGTACATGTATGTTAAAAGACAGTAATACATAACGTCAATTTGTTGCTGAGAGCAGCCAACTACTGTTCTGAATATGAACTCATCAAGTTAGGAAGGTGTTTCCTACAGTGCACTACAGTGACACACGCAGGCATGCAATCAAGTTAGGAAGGTGTTTCCTACAGTGCACTACAGTGACACACGCAGGCATGCAATCAAGTTAGGAAGGTGTTTCCTACGGTGCACTACAGTGACACACGCAGGCATGCAATCAAGTTAGGAAGGTGTTTCCTACGGTGCATGTAACTACAGTGACACACGCAGGCATGCAATGCCTGAGTGTTGAGGTAAGAATGCGGAGGGATGGAGAAGAGGAATTCTGCTAAAGCAAGAAGTCTCAAACACACCAGATGCCGAAGGCCCGAAAGGCACTCAGCCTATCCCCTGGATGACTAAGTCACCATTTATATTTCACCACAGTCCCAATGACCAGATGACATAGACACACCGGATGTCAAGAATAAGCCAGTTTCCTTATGTGATATGAATAATCTACGCATACACATTTTAAAGTTCTCAACTATGACTCAAAAGACTTTAATCTTTGAAGAGGTGACACTAACGAAATAAAGTACTGTTCAAAACACTGAACACGGTTTCCTATAGAAACTAGAACACAGAATAAAATTCCACCAGGAATGAGCATCAAGCACACTCTGCCCTCCTCTTGGGCTTCCTGGCCTATCTTTGGCCCCATAGAATGGAGGCGTGCCATTTCTGAACAAGCTTTCCACTCAGTTCAGTGTTCTTCTATTGAGAGCTCCTCCGAACAGCAGAAACCTCTGGACTGAATAGGCCTCTCCCATCTTACAAAGCCTCAGCTGAGATGCCACCTCCTTGACCATCCCTTGCCGCCTGAGGCTAGGCTGGTGGTGGAGGTAGTAAAGAATGTTCAAGAGAAATGCCATGAATGTGCTTAAATTCTTTCTATTAAGGCTAAGATCCAAGAAACTGAGGAAATGCTATACTAGAAGACAGATATAAACAAGAATATAGAGACTTATTTTTAGATATCCACTTTGGTATCTTCAGCATATCTTTTTTATTAACTCCCTTTTTGGGGACTAATCAGTTTATATACCTTATCTTAAAGCATAGGTTCCCACCGGTTACAAATAACAATAAATATAAAGAGGACAAAAGTGAGCACATCTTAAATACGATATCACAAAAACCAACCACAACAGAGTGGATACTGTCAAAGTAGATCTGCTCTCAAAGCAATGGATGCCATTGCCAGAATCCCCAGTACCTATGGCCCTTTCAGACGCAGAAGCTTCACCATTTTAACTACAGGTATTGACTCTGACTTAACATCAAACTCCAAAGTTTAGGAAGAGGCACATACGCCACAGTTCTCAAATCTAAGCCTCAAAATCATCTGCATAACTCAAGCATTAATCATAACCTTCGGACCCAGCCTTACAATTGAGGACAGTCCTAGGATCTGTTCCGGCAAGAGGCAACCCTCCCGAGGAGACTGAGATGTTTCGGTGCTGTTTGGAAAAGACATAGGCCCACCTGTGAAGGAAGCAAGTTTACCTAAAGGAGGTAGTAAGAATCCTTCCCTCCTCTGCCTGGATTCCTTCTTTCCTACCCCCACCCCCTCTAGCTACTGAAGGAAACAGCACTAGCAAAGGCCTGTCTGCCCTCCTCTATAGTAAGGCTTGATGACCACCAACAGGTCTGAAGCATGAGGAGAAAGGGGGCGAGCATTCCTTCTGTGAGACAGCAGGCACAGGACAGCAGCTCTAGAGACACTAGAGCACTTTCAACTTTTCCATCTGCCTCAATAGGGACACAAGATTTTCCTGTGGTGGAGAGAGAGACAGACAGACAGACAGACAGACAGAGACAGAGACAGACAGAGAAACAGAGAGAGACAGAGAGAGAAAGACCAAGCAAACAAACAAAAACCTAACTCTTTTTTAAACCTTGCAGAGTCGATGTTAAAAAGAACAGGAAGAGGCCACCTAATTCACCTCCCAGCAGACAAAACTACAGTTAGGCTATCTGGGAAAAGATACTCAAAATTGTACTTCAGAGACTGAATTTGTACATAATTTAATTTCCTTGCTAACAATATCAATTATCCAGAAGCCCACAATGAACTTTATTTTTTAAACAAAAAAAAATCTATATTGGCAAAAAAGAAAAATAGTTTTAACTCCCATACAAAGAACCTAAAGCATGTGCAAGTCTCCAGAATCTTGTTCGCATGAATGCTTTCACTTCTGCCTCCATTCACGAGATTCTTTTCCCCAGGGTTACTTCCTAACTCCCATGACAAGCAAGAGCTCCTTTCGCTGGCTCTTCTCTGAACTCTACATGATGAAGCATGCATTAGCATGTGGGACATAAAGGACTAGGAGGCTCAGAGTACCCTCACTCCCTGGCCTGTGAAAGCCTAAGGCTGCTAGCCTCATGTGGATTCGAAATGTCCTGTTTACCAAGACTGTCTGCTCTCACCCACAGGAAAGAACTGGTCACACGTAACAGTTCAGAAACTGCACTCCGTTTTCTACATTCTAGTATTATTTTTTTAAACACCGTGCCTTTAGCAACCCAAAAGGATCCTGAATACCCCTGCCTATTGTATTTCAATAGTATAAAAGCTGTGCACAGAGAACTATTGTCCAATCTTAAATGACTGTCTAAATTTTTAATTCCCACTGATAGTTTCAAAATTATTCAAGTCCTAGAAAGAGTTACCATCCGAAGAAAGATATGGTTGCTGGTGCGATGCACCCTTTACTCCCTTAATTTTATCATAAAGTCAGTTGCTTATATAGATCACACACACACACACACACACACACACACACAGAGATTTTTCTGTCATTTGTTGGTTTCTATTGTCTGCAGGCCCTACCTCACAGCATATGTGCAAATCACTACTGATTGATTGCTGTTCCACAATTACAGCATATGTAAAAATAGTTATTTTCTCAATTAGATATAAAACTTAATTGAGCACACATTAAAATCTAAATTACACAATTTAATTGTGTAATTAATTGTAAATTATATTCTACAATACAAATACTAAATCTTCATATGAGATTCAATAATGATTACTATAGGAATAACTGAATTCTACATTAGATCCAACTGGATACTTACCCTTTAAGGTGTAAAACTTTATGTACTTAACAAAGCTGAATCACACTAGACTTCTAATCTCTATCTACAACCCGAGAGTACTGTAAGCCAGAAACCACACAGTTTTGTGTGCTCTTGTGAGTATGAAGGAGAAGGGGAAGACCTCAGTTAAGACGTCTTCATCAAGATTTCATGTACTCTTAGTGGAAAAACCAAAAGTAAAATCACTATAACCCATGCTGCAAAATCCCTAAAAAGTTTATTTTTCAAATGATGAAAATTTTTTACAAGACAAATCTGAGTCAGGTAAAACTGCATTTATAATAAGTGATATAGCCAAATCCTGCTGTAGGTTTTTAAAAATCCACTGCAACTAAAGTACATTAAAATTCAAACATTTATGGGTCCAATGGAAAATAACTCCCATGTGTGTACCACTGCAGTAAGACAAGGAGGAAGTGAGCACTATGGATGGGTGTGTGCTTAAGCACACAAGCACCCAGGAGAAGGGAAGGGAGAGAGCAGGAGGAGCAGCAGGGGAAACTCGGGCTCATCTTACTGATTAATAAAATGCTTGGCTTAGAGCACTAGGTGAGCACAGCCATCATACACTAACGTTGCTGTTTCCTTTGCAACAGCCATAGACTCAATCTTCTGTTGGGAAGTACAAGCTAGAAGGGTGTGGCAGGCTCCTGCCCTAGGTCAGACAGACGGACAGCAGTTTCTGATACAGCATATTCTCTTCCTTACAGTTTACCAGCTACTTTCCCATTAAATTCCACTCCTATGCTAAACCCATCTCACCAGTACCTACACTTCTGTTTTCTCAAAGATCCTCTCTCAACACAGAGCAGACTCAAAACGCCTAGAGAGGCCTTCTTAGAGGCCACTTTATAAAGCTGACTCCCAGAACAGATTGACTGCTCCAGTTAGCCTCCTGAAAAACCTGCGCATGTGCTGGTAGTGATTCCTGTGGGAAAAGACTGAAAATTTTCTTAACTTTGAGATTTCCTCATAGTTGGTCCAGTATAAGTCTAAAAATCACGGAGACTGATACAAAGAGAAAGAAAAGGGAGGGGTAGAAATCACAGATCAAACGCTAAATAGAGCACGACAATGGTGAACCTCATACCATTAAGTCTAACGTAGCCAGAAACCCAAACTAATACAGAACTTGCAAGATACAAGACAATTCGTTCATCAGAAAACTAAGTTATAAGCTTTAAACCAGGACGAGTGACACGTAAACTCATTAACAGTACACAGGTTAACAGAGCCTAGAGTCTCTGTGAGGTCCTCCACAAGCCAAATACAGAAAGGTGACAGTCCACCCAAAGCCTCTATCTGCCTGTGCGCTGATAAGCATTTCCATTTACCACATGGGATAAACATGCAGGCGTGACTAGCAAAAATGAGGAAGTGGTATGTTATGATGATTAGTGCTGCCCTCAACCTTGGCCAAAGCTCCTCCTCCCTGGAGGGGTCAACAGTTAATGCAGAGACTCCTAACTGGTCAACAGTCTAATGAATGCTCAAACCTTAGTGGGACAACTGTATTTAAACCATCCATAAGGCTCTGAGGACACTGTGTAAGAGGGGCTGAAAGAATGGAAGAACCAAGGATGGGGGAACTGCTGTGAAGGGCTGTCTTCTGGACCCATGAGCTCTCTGCACCTACCATCAATCAACGCTCCAACAGGCAGCAGCACAAATGGAATCCAGGGGGCAAGTAACAACCCAAAAGAAGGCAACGTGAAGGGAGCGAGGGGGATATGTTAAATACCTGTATAAATGGGAGGGAGAAGTTGGGGCTCCTGGAGGGAGATGAGGAAATTTGGGATGTATATGATCAAGATGCATTGCTTACATATATGAAATTGTCCAAGAATTAACAA
>NC_022021.1:54254395-54258739 GCF_000317375.1 Microtus ochrogaster
CCTGGAACTCCCTTGGTAGACCAGGCTGGCCTCGAACTCACAGAGATCCGCCTGCCTCTGCCTCCCGAGTGCTGGGATTACAGGCGTGCGCCACACCGCCCGGCTGTATATGGTTTTCTGAGGGTCACATTTAAAAAGTGACAACAAGAAACTGGAGTAGCTGGGGAAAGTGCGCGTGATTACATGGAGTGTGAAATCACATCGTCGGAGCACAAGCAAAGCTTTAAAGACACAGACAGAAAATGAGCAGACAGAATTCCCATACAGAGCCTGAAGATGTATCGTGTAAGATCAGCCCTAGACAGACAAAGGCCCATGAGCCAGCAAGGACCCCACACAACCCGACAAGCTGGTAGGGCCACTTAAAACAAAAAACTCTGCAAACCAAAGATGATATCCCATCTCCAGCAGAAACAAAAAGACTAACACAGTGAAATGGAGTCTTGTCACGACACTTCAGCAAGGTCACACAAAGTTACTGCCAACACTGGTTCCATACATCTGGGGATCACCTGTGGACACTGAGGGCATGGGGGAACAATCTATGCCAGGAACCTGCCATGTTTATTTAGTCAGCCCAGTCTTCTGGACTCCCACGCCTCTGTGTTTTTTTCATTTCAAACATCATGTCACTTTAATTCTCATACATAAAGGACTCTTCTTCCGAAGAGTCCATTCAGATTTAGGAAAAAGTCAGAACCAAACACCTTGTTCAGGACTAGAGGTTTAGCTTTTCAGTTCTTTGTGTAATGTCCAAAGGTGCTGAAATTGCCTAAAACACCATCCCTTAACACATGCTGATACTGTCCAAGTTTCTCTTAGAAGTTGGCCCTAAGGGCTTTGCAACCAGAGATGTGAGCTCTAAGCCACAAAATAGATGCTTCAAAGTCTTGCACATACTTTTCATTCAACTCAGTAAAGGTGGAGATCTGGAAAAAGCAAGAATCTTATTGTTTCCCTCTGTCAAAACAACAGAGATGGGCTCACTGGCAAAGCAGATTTTCATGTGTAAGAGAACCTGGAATGAGATAGTAACTTTATCAATCCAGTACACCAGACAAACTAACATGGTCAATCAAAATGCATTTTTGTTGTTGATGAGATAGGGCCTCACACTGGTTCATGCTAACCTTGAACTCATGGTCATCCCTCCTGCCTCTGCCCTACAACTCAACCTTAAACTTAGTCACCTTTCCTGGGCTCATATCATGCTCTCTAGTGGTACGAGATCACAGATTCTGTTTGCCCTCCAACTCAGAGAAAATTCTAACAGATGGTATCATACAATGGTTTCTCCATCATGAAAAGCACCATCTTGATTGAAGCAGTCAATGTGCTGAGCACATTAGAAGCAATGTTGATGAAAATCTATACCCATTTTCCAAAGGAAGAAAACAAGGCTTTGAAAGAATCATTTACCTGGAAAGGTCACAGGGTACTAACTGTCAGAATTCCAACTCAGATTTAAAGCCGCAAGCTCCAAAATCTTGACCGTCCCACAATGCTGCCTGAAGGGTTGTCCAAGAGCCCTGACACAGTGAGCCTCCAGTCAACAACTGGAACCACAGCAAGGGAATGGAATCCAAGTTCACTTATGAGTTTCACAGCTACTAGACAGCAAGGCAAGTCATTACCTGAACTCCCATGGAGCTGTTGCTTGGGAATCAGAGGCCTGAATGGCAGCAGGAGGTGCCTGGTATACTTAGAATAACAATGATTAATTTTCTTTCTGTGCTCAAACTCCTTTACACCGTTCCCTCGATGCACAGAAAGCACATGTAGACCTCAGGTATTAGTGAGTTAAGCAGGTCAGTGGTCTATGTGTCCCCTTCAGAAGTCACTTCAAAACAGCTTCAATGTCACTGCCTGTGTTATGGTTCCTGAAGGAGGCCACAATACCCACAGACCAAGAAAACTGAAAGTATCATTTTTCCTCCATAAACGATGGCTTATAGTCATGATTGCCAATACCCAGGGCATTTCCTGCCATCCTAATAGAACACTCAAGGTAAACTTGATTAAGATAAACTTTGTTAGCAGTAAATCCAAAGTATTTAAGAAGAATTATTTTGATTATTTGTCTACAAATACATTTTCTGTATGAAGCTGAAGCTGTGTTACAGCTGAGATAATGCTTTCTTTTAGAAAGGATACATTTTGAAATAATGGAATGTTTTTAGACTTCATACAAATCAATATCCAAGAGTGAATAGCTTGTTTATTTTATATAATAAAAAACCTCAGGCAGACTGAACAATAAGGCAGTAGGTCAGACGACATTGTTATTAATTCAAGGTCTCATTTACTCTTTACTAGTAAGACAGTCATGGGTACCCACCAGCCTCCCTGAGAGACAGTTCCATAGTTTGTACACTGGGAACATTTTTTAAACTCTATGAGGACAAACAAAGTCATTGGTATATTTACAATACTTCTAAGAGATTTTTCTCGTTCAACAACTTAGTAAGTATTATGTGGAAGTCCCTCAAACGCAGTATTTCAAAATATTTAGTTTACTTATAATCTAGATTTCCCTCTTCCACTTTCACACTTGCTTAAGCCACACCAATTTAAAACATTATACTATATCACAAAAAAACTTCTGTACCATCACTGCCTTTTCTATATCATTTTATGAGCTAAATAAGATGTTTTGCTGACATTTGAATGAAAACATCCAATTCTCAAAAAAAAAAAAAAACCTAGTAAGGTCAAGGGAGTTAAGTGCTGCTGGGGTAATTTCTCAAATGAGGAAGATAAAAAGGGGCAAACTTAAGTCACAAACTGTCCTTAACTTTACTGTGCATCGGCTTTACAATGGGGTGAAGCTAGAAGCCACTCAACAGAAACCATACCTCCCACTTTTATATTTTCTTGGGCTAGAGATATGTGCCACAGTACTTCTGGCAGTAGCTACAGACCACATGGCCACACAGTCCCATGAAACACAGGCATTCCATGGGGTCCTGTGTTGCTAAGTGTATCCTAAGTGCACTTTTAATTTAGCTGTGGGGTTTGGGAAGACCTCATCCAACGTAAGCAGAGAAGCAACTGTCCACTCCAGGCACAGAAGAGTCAGATGAGGCAAAGCAGAAGCTAAACCTAGATCTCTGGTCCCCTCTGGCCAAGATGACTCTGCCTCCAAAGGTCACACTGTAGCTCTGATTTCAGTCTGTTAAATGAGCAAGAAGCAGAAACTTTCCAGACTCTCCAGTTTCCAAGAACTATACCAAATTGGAGGTCTGAAATCAACTTCTCTCCTAAGATCAAAATGTAAGGCTTTCAATAGCAACAGTCCACTCTCCTGAGAAAAGGGATTTTCTTTACTGCATCTGAACAATGTGAGCAATACATTATCTTATAACACTTTAACTTCAGATTACCAATACAGTCCATGGCCTACTGTTTTATTTATAAAACTTTTCTTAAAAGGTCAAATGACTAAAATACCTTAATTTGTTAATTAGGGATCTGAAATCTCAATCACTCCTGACACATCAAAAACAATCACAAAATTTCTAACCAAGTATTTTTCCAACTTTTGAAATCCACTCTGTTTGAGGTCAGGTTTTAAGAAATCAATTTAGTATTTACTGAGCTATCACCATAAGTCTTGTTTCATCAATCAAACCATTAATGTTTTATTATGACTCAGATACTGCTTAACTCGGTACTCAAAGATGACACCCTGACAGATTCACAGCTAAGTGTAGGTAGGAGTGGGGGTGAGGATAAATGTACACCAAGTGGCCGCCTGCTCTACGAAAAGATTGCCTTCACAATACCCTGGGCCTGTCCCATCATGGGCCGATCTGTGCAAAGCACAGCCTACACTGCCCACTCCACCTGCTATCCCTCCCCAGCAGTAAGCAGTTAAGTCTGCCTAAACTGTGCCTCCCCAAAACCCATGCTTCTCTCTACTCACTGTTCTGGTTTGACACAGCACTGCTGATGGGGAAAGTCCCATCAGAAATGCCCTCTGATATTAACACTTAGCACACTCCTTAACTCAAAAATGGGATTTGATCATTTCCTGAAGTGACAAGAAACGGGACTTCACTAGATCACCTTGGCCAAGCCCAAAAAACAAGGTAAACTAATGAAGGCCCTCTGGTGGCATTCCACACTCCTTGGGTAATCAAGTCTAACTCATCATGGCACCCCAGACCCACCACAGACTGACCTGCCTTTACCAGCTCCCTGCCAGCACCGTGACACACTGATCAGCTACAGAAGCTTTCGTGGGAAAGACAGGTAATTTCACATCCTCAAACTTGCACAGGACTTACTGCAGAAAATCTCCTTCCAATCCACCTTGTCTAGCCAATTAGCTCTCCTTTTTTT